>NC_133027.1:83104285-83423928 GCF_048771995.1 Taeniopygia guttata
TATTTTCCAAATAACATTAAGGTTTTTTTTTTCTTTCTAACCATAAACCTGTTGGATACAGTCAATGACTTCAAGAAAATTCCTTTGTATGCCAAGCTGCTGCTGAGGTGCTTTGTATCCTTGGTGTTACATTCAACATCTTTATTATGCAGTTCTGCATTTGCATTCTTCACAGGGGTGTTGTAATGCTTAACTAATTAGTGTCTACACGTTGTTTGATGTCCTTGAGCACACAGAAATATAAAGCTACACATATATAGACAAAAATAGTATTTCAGGCCTTCTGGAATCTGGTTTCAACCTGTAGTCAAAAAACTGAATTGCCAAAGTGAGAAGCAGGAATGAAGCTTTGTGAGAAGCTGCAATGAGGAAAGGAAATCCAAAAGCACTACATTTTTCTTTTCTTCTTACTGATGAAATGTTCTGTCATTTTACTTCCCAAATTTGGGGAAAGAAAAATGACAAAAATTGTTATTCCAATAATGAGATGATACCAGGAGAAGAAAAGAAAATTTTATTCCCAAAATAAAAGTTCTCATCGTGGTCTGGGTGAGAATTTCTGTGTGGGGAAAAAAATAAAGAATCAATATTTTCCAAGATTATTGTTCAATTAATTGCTACTGTATTAGGGCAGGACTTCTTCCATTTTGTCTTTGGGATTGTGATTTACATTTAGTATCTATGTTGCAATGTAATATAGAAAACTACAATAAGTTAAAAGCATTAATTTTTAAGTCAGCATACATGTCTGCAGATGTAGCAACTATCACAATTTTAGTATTTGAGTGAATTTTTACTACATAGTTCATGGTTGGTTCATGGAGTTAAAAAATAGCAACAACAAGAATGAAAGGCTCAAACTGATTTAAAATAATTTTTGACAGATTTGCAATTTGCTATCAGGGATTCCAAAAGTAAAGAAAAAAGCTGCTTTTGGAGGGTAAATGATTTCTTGGAAATTATTTGCTTGTTGAAATGAAGGGAATGAACAGGCTCAGATGTTTATTGGTTTAAATATGTAGCATTTTTATTTGTGAATTATTTTGAAACTGATAATATCTAAGCTCAGTTATTGTGCAGTTAGTTACTATGGATACTTGGTTTGCAAAATGTGTGGCTTTATGGCTAACTTCTGCCAAAGACCATATTATTAAATAACATCTCTTTTTTTAAACTAACACATGAAATGACATGACTGTATGTTCATAGTCATGCACACAGATCTCCAGAGAGAACTCTGAATAAGTAAATATCCATGAGATTTATTTTACAATTGTCATTTTATATGTCTTGGGATAGATGTGTCAGATTTGTATAAATAAAGCTTTTTAAGTAATGGCTTTTGTTTAGACGTTCTGACTAAAACATCCCTGCTTCTATCTTCCCACATACTGGTAGTGATGCAGCTCTTCTAGAAACTGATCAGCTTTCTTGACCTTTGCTGTTGTTATCCAGTCTTAGGGAAGTATTGAAGAACATATCATTTTTTAGTTATAAAGACCAAGTGTTCTTCATTTGATTTCCCACTTTAACATGTTTCCACCGGTAAGAGACTTCTGCATTAATTTTGTTAAGTATTGTCAAGTACTACTCAGTGGCATATGTATTAATAAGCAGCATGTAAAAAAAGTCACCCTGCACGGTTGTAACTGTCTTCTTCCCATCTCATGCACAGATCCTGGGATTGGTGCTCGTCTTCTGCCTTGGGAATCCTCCCAATGGCCAGATTTAGCATGAAAATCATATGTGTATTCAACAGAAAATAAATTTAAAGTTAACATTTTCTTTCTTACAGTGGTCCCACCAAAGGGACTTAATACACAGTAAGCCATATAACACAACTAGGTATAACTGGAATAGCAATATTCAAGTGAATGGGTGAGCCTTTCATGGGGCTTTGGTTGCAGGGTGATTTACTGAGATGGGTAAGAAATGGCAGCAGTAACCTACCTGTGAGCCACCCTTTAGAAGGTATTGAGAAAACTCAGCTGAAAACAAAACTTCTCTGTAAGTGCTTGCATGAGCAGGGTCTCTTTCTAAATCAAGAACAAAGCATGGATCATTTATTTCTCCATCATCATATGACTGAATAATTTGTACAAAGTCAGGTGACAATCTGAACCTTTTTACTTTTAAGTCAGCAGAAGAGATAATTATGTGGTCAAGGTGTCAGTACTTGTTTGTTCAGTCATTCCTACGATAAGACAATTGGCAGTGCAATATCCATGTGATAGGTGCTGACCAGGTGCAAAGGTGTCAGTGGATGGGGTCCAGTATTTCTACAGCCCCCTTTCCAAGGCAAGGTGTATGATTTACATAGCCCATCTGTCCCACTGATATTAACTCCTTAGTTAATAAGAGACAGACTTTGTGAATTAGTGAGTGTAGCTTGGAGCCAGGGACCTTGAGATCCACGGGCAGGTGAAGCTTCAGCTGCAAAGGGTTGAGTTCAGCTCTGTGTTTTTGAGCAGAGGCAAAAGCTACTCCTGATCACTGATTGCTGCACTGACACCTTCAGGATCACCCCTGCAGGCCCTTAGTGGTAAGTACTGTGTCTGAGCTGGATTGCTGCATAGAACTACTGGGGGAACTACGTTTTGCAATAATTTTAAAAACAAAACTCTACCTATATTCTTTTGCAGCCTGCATATTGTAACTCATTTGAGCTGCTGGTGGAGGAAATTAAGTACCATTAGCCTTGACTGGTAGTTTGCCAGATTCTCTCCTTCACACTCTACCCACATACTGTTCATAAGAGCTAATTGCAAAGCAAGTTAGCTGTTTGATCTTTTGAATACATCATCTCATGTAGTTTTGGGTTCTATTTTATTTCTCTTTATTAATTCAGTCATTTTGTGGTATCTGTTACTTTTTCTTCTCCTGCTTGTTATCTTTGTTAAAAGTCATAGACGTGTAACTCAAGATTTGGAGATGTAGTTTGGAGAAAAAGATTTAGAAGTCTAAATTTCACCCTAAGGGATGATTTTCACGTACTTGATTTCAATATCTTACACAATCTGACCAAAACACTTAGATGATCCGTCAAGTAGTAATAGTTCAAAAGATACTTCCATGTGGTACTATTACAGTGAGCATAAAATGTCAAAAAGGTAATAAAAGTGAAGCTTAAGTACTTTGTTCATGTCAGAGCTTTACCAATGAAAAGGGGCACCTGTTTCCACTTCACAGAGGACGTGGTATTATTGACGGTCCATTGAAAAATAGCTGGACTCAGTCTGGAAAGACTAGCCACAAAGGCTAGATCATGATTCAGGCTTTCAAAATATTTTGCGTTTCTGTTAGGATTAAAAACAAAAGAAAAAACCCACAAAAACCACAAAAGACAAAACCAAACTTAAACCAGGGCAGTATTTGGTATGTGAAAGCTTGATATTTTAGATTCTTGTTATAAGACATAAAGGTTACAATTTTTACAATTTCACAGAGCTGATTTATATTTTAAATGAATGGCCAAATGTAACAAAGCATGTAAAATACTTTAAAAGTACATTTTAACTGTAACTTGAACAGGAATCGATGGAATTATTTACTATTTCTGTCATAACATGTAAACAATAGAATTATTCCCACATTGGTGGAAAAAGGAATGACTGTTTCTACTTAATTTGTTCTCATATGGCTCTTATAACCAAAACTAAAAATGAAAACTTACCTAATGTGATTTTGTAATTTTTTGTTTTAAAATCTTATTGTATCATGAAAAATTCCTTGGATGTAAATATCTTAGGTTTTAGAATTAGTTTGTAGTTTTAACTTGTTCTATTCATGAAAGTATAACAATTTAAAGGTAAAATTTTCATATGCAGCCAAATCAGATGAGAGACAAGTTATAAATGAAAGGAAAATATATTCTTAAATAATCATAACCAAGTAGTCAGCTTTGAAGGTCTTAATTCAGAACAGAAGAATGTATTTTGACATCTAGGTTTTTGGCATGATGTTTGTGTAAAAAACAGTATGGGCATTAGGAGGGGAGTCAGTGTCATAAACTGTAGGAAAAATGCAACAGTAGATTTGAATTATCTTGTGCCTTGTGGATCATATTTTTGATCCAGTTTTGCAATTTCTTTAGTTTTTTGGTGATTACAAGAAAGCTTTGTGGTGTAAACTTGAAGATTTTGTTTGGAGGTGGGGCAAGGAATTTGCTAGGATCCATGAGTACCACTGTGACCAAAAATTATTGTATACTTTGCTGTCACCCTGCATTTTGCCAGGTGTACTAGAAATGCCAGCTGCTTCTCATTGCTTGCTGAAATCACAGTTTTCTTTTTTTGGGTACATGTAAAGATCAGGTGTGCACAAAAGGGAGAAGAAAGCTCAAAGTAAGGACAATGAAAACTGTAGATAAGGATTTTCTGCAAGTGAATCTGCATAACAGGAAAAAATAGCATGAAGCATTAGGAGACTGTTGTGATTCAAAGGGGTATTTTGTTAATATTTTGTTAGTTTTTTAAATCTATCACAGCCCTCTCAGCCATCTTTCTGCCTTGGAATATATAACACAAGACCATTGTAATTTTCTCAGTGAATGGAGTGTATGTTGGGACTTTGAAATGCAGAGGTTGTGTTCTTAAAGTGTCTGATATCCTGAATCTAGGTTATGAAGACTATTGACTTAAATTAAAAATCGTAACATAAAAGAAATTGCATGAAGGCATCAGCTTTCCAGGGTGCACTCTGGTAATTACTTGCCTGGTCTTGAATGTATAAATGAGATGATACAACTTTTCCTGTAAAGATACTTTGATACTTGAACGTACCCAAAAGTGTCACTTTCCCATGGAAAAATGTATTGTTATGGCAGAAAATGTCAGTATATCATTTGAGTCTTGGGAAAACACAACCATTTTTGATAAATGCAAAGTTTCTGTGCCTTTCAAGGTATCTCAAGCTAGGGGGGAAAAACCGAAATGTTATTTTTAAAAATGTTTGCTCAACATCCAGTTACCCTATTCAGGCTATCTAATATCACAAATACTGTATTGGTTAAAAAAAAATGGATTATTATTTTATTATTTAATGTTAGCATGGAACATTTGTAGTGAAGAGCTTATGTTAGGAATTAAGCAAATCAAAGTTTGCAGACTGTCAGGTATTTGTTTTGTCTGAATTTTACAGAATTTTAAGCACGCAGAATTAGATTACTGAACTTCAGTGCTCCGAGAAATTTTATTTATGAACTTTTTTCCTACCTGATTGCTGTTCTGTGTAACTTATCTGGTACCACTGAAGTCACTGCCAATTTACATTAAAATAAGTGTAAATTTTGTGCTCTTATTCCTGTTGCAAGCTTAAAAAAAACAAACAAACAAAAAAACACCACCATGTGAAGTTTAGACAAAAATAAATGAATAGGGAGTAGATTATTTTGTTTCAAGCTCTTTTGTAAAAAAAGTATCTCCTTTATTAATTAATAGTTGCTAAAAGCATATTTCTGAGAAGTTGACAGACTCTGTTCCTGACAGTTGGATTTAGTTCCTCTTGTAGGGGTGGGAAAAGCCCTGTTCATCACAGAAACGCTCTTAGAAGATTTCTTTTCTGCTGAGTTTGTGGAAGGGCAAGGGTGAAGGAGCAGGGAGAAAATTCTTTTGCTAACACAAGTATTTCCTGTAGACAGCAATTACATACAGGTCTGTGAACTTTAGTTAGCTACCCACAAACATTTGAACCGTGAGCTCAATGCAGTGTTTGTATAACCTTCCCTTATTTCCAAGATATCTGGTAGCAACTTTTAAAAATTAAATACTTTTTTTTTTTTTCCCGTTACAAGTGAAAGATCAAATAATGCATTTTTTTGACCATTTTCTCACCAATTTACAGCCTGTATACCCTGAGAGAGTTCATTAAGTATAAAGAATACACAGAAGTTCAGCTTTATTGTGACTTTTTCTGCGAGCTGTGATTCTAGCTGTGCTACTTTATATCTAGCTGTTTTACAGTGTTTTTGTCAACTTATTGCTAGATGTTCTTTGACTCAGAGTTCTCTGAGATTAATTTAGAGTAAATTGTTACTTTTTTTCTGTGGCGTTTACTCAAATGGAGGCGTTGCTTAATGCTGCCTCTAAGTATTGCGTGTTTTTTTCTTAAATAGTAATAGTGTATATTAACAATGCAGAAAATCTGTATAATGGCTACATCTAATCTGGTACAGTAAAGAAAAACACTGTTTCAAAGGAAAATGTATTCCATTCAGTTGTAGGTTGAACAATATGCTGGGAAATTTCTGTTTTGTTGAGATAATGGTCTTCTCCTAAGGAATCCTGATGGATGGAGTGGTGTTTCTGGGTATTGGTTTTGGAGTAGAGGCATTGTGGGTTCTGAAAGCCTTGTTCCCATTGAACCACCCAATATATATACATAGTTCCTTCTCTTGGCATAAATAGCAGTTGTTTTCTACTAACACCTTCAAAAGTAAAAAGGAATCCAAGTGAAATATGAAAGGGGTTTCCTGTGACTTGGTGGTACCACCTATTCAGTCATTTCTGACTGGAGCAGGTTGTAGCATCCAGAGCCTTTCAAGCAAAATCCCTTGACCGGGCCTGAGAAATGCAGCTCTGCAATGTTCTGATGTAGATCCTGGGTGCCGCATGCACCCTGTGGTCCAAATGAGACCAGGACCACAGAGCAGGATTGGGGTTTTTTAGATTTACCTCATGTTAAATATAGCATAAAATGCTCGCAAATTCTCTGGCATTGTTAGACGTCATTGTCTGACTGTGGTTTCTCATCAAATAGAATTGTCCAAGAATGTTGGACTAGAACTGGGAGAATAAGAAAATGAGCAGCATCAGTACAAAACTGGACATGTATGTGCTGTGTTGGGACATGTCCAGTGTTACGAAATTCTAAAAACTGAATTATATCAACTGTTTCGTCATCATAGCATTGTTTGGAAAAAATGGCCCCAAAATAGAGGTATAAAAGAAATGCAGGCTGGAAATCCTTGGGGAGCTGATCAGAGATATTAAGAATGCACAGATTCTGTAGAAATCCAAGAACTCATTGAATACCGAGTGCTTGAGTTATACAGGCCTTAAATTTGCTGCTTTAGCTTTAATTTGTTCTGTGCATCACATCACATCTT
Organism: Taeniopygia guttata; assembly: GCF_048771995.1. Taxonomy (NCBI): domain Eukaryota; kingdom Metazoa; phylum Chordata; class Aves; order Passeriformes; family Estrildidae; genus Taeniopygia; species Taeniopygia guttata. The sequence goes on from NC_133027.1 coordinate 83,111,391, forward strand.
TAAATTAAATACTATTCTACTTCATGCTTACCTTGAGTTTGTTTTATGCATTCTGGCTTACGTATCCTGCTGTTTTCTCATATGGGCATATTCACCCTTCTGTGCCAGTGCACACATGTAGAGAACAGTCTTCCCCTTTCAGTCAGGAAGAGTCTTCAACTGTGGTCTGGATTAAAATCTCTTCAATAGACCACTACTCTTTTCCCCCAAAAGACCTCTCATTAAGGCAATCAGCTTTTCAGAATTGAATACAGAGTGAGATTTTGTTTCACAGTGTTATTATTTTTCCTGTTAAACTTCTAATTGCCTCCTGGATTTGATATATTGGATGAATACCAGGTGGTACTCCACTCCTTTTTGCTGTTCCTGGACAGGTCTAGCCCACCTCAGACACATCACCTGCTATGGCACAGTAGCATCAGTCATTGTATCTGACAGCACTCTTCATACACTGCCTGTGGAAGGAAGGTCTAAGAGATAAAAATGCACTCTGCAGGCAAATGCTAGCCAAATGTTCAAAACCTTTCAAAGGAAAATAGTTTATTTAGGATATTTTACATTGGCATTTTACAAACAGCACATGAATTAGTCAAATAATGGTTTTACACAAAATTTAAATTACCTGCTCTCAGAAGATGTTTGACTGCCAGCTATCTAGAAGAACATAGTGCATGATTCCTATTGTCATACTGATTTCCTACTGTTTTAATGGGAAAAAAGGGGTTATGTCACTAAAGGTGATAGATTTACAAAAGGACATGTCTGATGCACTGACTTTTAGTAATGTCACCCAGTTTGAATTATAGGAATAGATTGGAAAAGAAACAAATCCAAGTAACTTAAAACTTTTTTTTTTTTTTTTTTTTTTTTTTTTTTTTGCTTCATTGATATGGTGAAAAGAATGATACTTATTCCTTTGGATAAAACGGCATGTCAAAAGAAAAACAATAGTAGCTTATCTATAGAGAAAAAGCATAAGAAAAATGGAAGGAACTGGAAGTGGTATCAGATTTCTTTTGGGCCTCAATACACAAACATTAAAAGAGCCTGAAATTTTGTCTGGTTAATGCAAAACAGAGCAGGTTTGGGCTAGCCTAGCTTGTCAGTGACCGAGGACACAGGCAGGTTTGTCAGTGTTGTATGCTCCATATGGGGTTGCCATGTATTTCTTTATACCATACTAAGGATAAAAAGGTTCAGTTCTAAAACACCTCAGCCATCTCTGTTTTAGGTTGTAAGTCAAATAGCAAAGTGATAGTAGTGCTGGTTCAAAAACCACATGCTGCATATAAAAAAAAAATTGAAAAAAAAGTGGTTTTTTCATTTAAAAAAATGGTTTCCATGTTTCTAAATTAATTGAATCAAATGGGTTTTGTTGCCAGTTTCAGAAGAAGTTTCAAAATCAAGATGTTTATTTGCATTTGTTTAAGTTTTTAAGATTTAAAAGTACTCATTTCAGGCCATTACATTTTGGAAGAGGTGTTTCCTTTTTTTCTATCCTTTTTGAACTGTCTTTCAAACATTCTCAGCTTTTGTGCTTTCAGAAATTTCCCGGTGGAAACAATTTTAAGACAATGGCATGAAAAAAGTTTTCTCCAGATTTTTATAGTCCCCCTCATTACCCATCCCCTCCCCTCAGAAGAAAAGACATTGTTGTGCCATAGTTCAAGAGTGAGGAAGAGAAGAGGAGAGGCAAAAATTCCACTAAGCCAAATAGACCAAATCCAAAGACTTATTGTTGATGGACTTAAGAAGTTAAATATACTTGAAGGTCCAGCTCAATAAGCACCTCCAAAAGGCATAACAAGTATATTGCCTCTGTGATAAAATGTCATCAAACACTGAAGAATTTAGGATAGAATTTCTCTGACCTATCTTGAGCTGCTTAGCAGCTTTATATGAGGAAGTTTCCATTACCTGGGTAATGGAAAGAGGTGGCACATAGTACTTTATTCCACCCGTATTATTAGCTGAAGTTATGTAAGAGTAATTCACTAATGTTTTGATTTTGCCTATGTAATTTTCATACAAGCATTTGTAGCTGAATCTCACCCTAATAATTCATAGTAGTCTAACTTTTTTTTTTTTTTAATATACCCTTGCAAATCATTTGAACATCTATAACAAAATAGGCAAGACAAACACAATGTCAGTTAATGACTCCTGGATGTCCATGAAGTTTGATCCCATTCGTAAACAAGCAGCATGTTTTCAATAAGTGAGCATGCAATGGCTGTTTAAATCAAGTTAGTAACTCTGCCCCATTTCTCAGGAGTGGAGTTACCAGTAGGAAAATGAGGATGAAGAGAAGGAGGTCATGCTCCTACTCCACTCCAATTAATAATGCCAAATGCTGCAAGCATACTGTAATATGATCCATTAGTGACTTTGCACCTCCCACTCTCCTGTTCTGCTCCCGAAATAGATGCATTTCAGTTCTGTTGCAAAAAGCAAGAATAATAATAACATTTAGATAGCTGGGTATAAGCTAAAATTTCACCAAGGGGACCATGAGACTTGCTGGCTGTTGTCAAAGGAAAATTTATGAAAAGGCTAAGACAGGTTGCACAAAACTTTAGTGGGAGTACTGCAAAAATTCAAGATACTTTGTTTTACACTAGAAGTGCAATAATTTTGTGTTTCAAGCTTTACCTTTTCAAGTCCAGGTTCCTAACTACATGTTACACATGCTCATGTTTTGTTTTTTTTAAAACAAAGGTGTTCATAGCAAACATAACATTTGTCCTAGTAATGATTGCTTTGAAATTCTTAGTAATCAAATATATTTAGCTGCATAGCTAAATATTTTTATTTGAAAGACTGGAGAAGTATGTGTGGGATTAAGGAGAGAGGAGGTAATTTGCCATGACCTATTTTCATTCAATTTCAATCAAAATTGCACCACTTAGCTGATTACTATAAAGGAGTGCCTGAAGCACACTTGCACTAAATTATCTGTTAATGTCAGGGCAAATTTCTGGTCTCCTGTCTTTTGGTGGTGACAGCCTATCTGCAAGGTATACCTGTTTTCTGCACACTCATCAGAAAACATCACATGCTAGGATAGCAAAAAAGGCCTGAAATATTGTTAGTTGATGTGAAGAAAGATGTCCAAAGGCTTAAAGAATTAAGAAAGCAATTGGAAATGCATATCTTTGTTGTAAATAGCTCTGAAGTAATGGTAGTCTTTAATTCAGCCAAAATGTTGATGTTTTGGCACAAGAGATTAATAGGAAGTCTTTGATGTAAAATTAAATACTTGTGAATTCAGTCAAGGTGTGAAAATTTTTTTTCAAATTTCATGGTTTTACAGCATACTTTGGCTTCTGAGCAAATATCATAAACAGTTAACTTCTTGTGCCCTTTACTTAGTCTGAAAATCTAAATAAGAAAACTTTCCTGAAGTTCTTCTAATATGTTTTTATTTCTGTCTGGAAGCATTTGGACAATACTCTTGGGCCCATGCCGTGATTCTTGTCCTGTGCAAGACCAGGAGTTGGAGTCAATGATCCTTGTGAGTCACTTCCAGCTCAGCTTATTCTGTGATTCAGTCAAAACACTGTAGAAGCTTCTTTTTTCCTCTTCACCTACTTTCTTCTTTCTGATACCTCTTTCATCTCATTCTGTTTCTGTGGCTCTCATGGAAGTGTGTCCTGAGTTGAATGCAACGTAGAATTGGATTCTAAGTTCCTGATATAGCACAAACCTTTAAGCATGTATATATAAAGCACAAAGGTCTAGTTTTCAAGTGTGCCTCATTACAGGGTTCCTTTCAACGCAGTGTTCAGGTTGTAGATGCCTTCCCACCATTGTCAGAATCTGAGGTATTGATGATCCCGAGATTATAGAAAGTCTCTGTCTTTCTGTCCCGTTGCCAAAAAAGAAGCCATAATTCGTCTGTGCTGTTTTCAAGGTTGTTTATTCTTGCTTATCTCTAACATGTTCTGCTGTCCTGCCGCAGGTCTGTCCTGCAGGGCAGCGTGTGGGGCTCTGCCCCTCAGTGGGATGTTACAAACATTATATACCAGAAACTACCTGTGCTATATTTACAATAATGTGCCAATATCTGTCACCTACGTTGAACAGTGTGTCCCCAGCCTAAACCAACAGAAAAGTGCCAACACTACAGTGAAACATGGAGGGCATGAAGAAGGAGAAAAAGGACAAGACACGCCCAATTTCCTCCATCTTGTCCCCTTTGAACCCCTAATCTTGAATCCTAAAATTTTACTTTTGCACCTGTGCCACACTTAATTATTACTTATATCAAACACTCAGAGCTTGTAATTAATCCTGTAAGATTGAAAACTCTTTTCCATGGACAGAGATCAGAGACAGTGTCTGTCTCTCTGGGGGCTCTGTACAGGGGGGTTCCTGACCCCCTGCCAGGGTTCCAGGCCTTCCAGGGCAGCCAGAGGGAAGCTCTGGATTCCCACACACCATGGACAGAGCTGCCATTTCAGAGCGAGAAGCTCTGTCTGAGGAGAAAGCCAGGTTGTCCTGGACTCTAGGCACGAGCAGTTGAGTGTTGTACTCATAAAACAGGGGCTTGACAGGCCTGTCACTGCTGTGGCATACTGTGCATTACAGTTTAGCACTGTTGCACTAGTGCTCTGTGTGCCAAATGAAGTCATTAGCAGATTTGAGATCTATCAACCATCTGTTCATCCTCGAGTGGGAAAGAGTTATCAGTGCAGAACTGTAGTGGGATGTGATGGTTCTAGAAAGTCTCTGGGGTGTGCTTTGGTCATTTGAGGTAATGTGCCCCTCACATAGCATTTAGTGCTCACCCCTTCCTCCTGGAAAAATATTTGAGTCTCTTGAGAAGTCTATTAACATGAGAACTCATTGCAGTATCTTTTGCTAAATAGTTGGCGGTGACCAGTGATACCCAGGCAGCTTCGGTATGAATGAGAAACTTAATAATCCATGAAAAGGCTCTTTTTAATATCTATTTTTAATTTACAATACATTGCATTAATAAATTAGGGGGGGAAAGTGTTCCTTATTGCTTTCTTCCTGGTGGTGGTTTAGAGTACACCAGCTGTAACACACCACTTACAGAGATGGCTGGAGTCATTGTATATCAGAGCTGAAAATTGTATTGACCCTATCAGTGCAATACACCCTTTGGAGTACTTGGGAGGTTTTCTTACATGTGTTATGAGAGCTGCCTCACTGTGTTGCAGTAAGAGGAACACATGGAGACAAAACGATTGATTATTAGCCCTGGTGTTTGTAATTTGATCGGTGCAGCAAGTGTTAGCCAATAATGATTTGTTTTCTTTCCCTTACACCCTTATTGATGTGTTTCATTGTCTGAATGTCACACAGACAATCTGGAATGTCATGCCATCAAGTCTTACTCTGTTTTATTTAACCCAAAGGCAAATCTTCAGTATAAAGCTGTAGGAATGAGGTCTGAACTGAAAGCAAATTCAACTTGTTGTGTTGCAAAACTGAAGCCTCTGGACTCTGTCAGGTGCAAACACCAAAATAAATCATGACTGTCCACTAGACTGTGAGTCTGGCACTGACAGAGATATCTCAGACAGTAGCTTTAGACATCTTAAGAACAGTGACCTCTTTACAGGGTAAATTTACAGAGTTTTCATTAGTCACTCAGAGAGGAAATCAAATTTAGCAGGTTGCAATAATTTTTGTTTGGTGATAAGGTATGCCTGAGAGTATTGGCCAGTCAGTAGAGTTGGTTTACTCATTGTGTGTTTACCAGTCTAGGAGAGAGTATGTCTTCTACTTACGTTACCTTATGGGGTACAGTGTACTTCTCTAAAATATGTATAGCCTCAAAAGAACAAATCTTTTTATTTAATTCAGTTTATAGAACAACGTTGGTTGTTTCAAATAGAAGCTACTTTTTAATAACCTTGCAGGATTTATTCATAGAGGCAACTCAAACACTCAGAAGTGATTTGTAAATTGTTAAGTTTATAGACTAGAGCTCTGTGGCCAAACAGGCTATGATGATTAACCTTGATCACTCTAGAATATTTAGAAGTTCTGCATTTTGAAGGCTTGAAAAGTTTGTGACTTCCCCCTCAGAATTTTGACTTGGTTCTCATGCTGGGAGATGTATTTTTTTCAGAAATTTTAGAAATAACAAGGAATTTGTCTTTGCAGTTTGAAGTGCTGAAATATGTGGCAATGTTCTTTATTTGTGGGTATAACAAACTTTGTGAGTACTTGGTTTTGTTTCTAGATGTGGATATGCTGTCTCAGTGCTTTGTAGCTGGATAGAGAGGAATTTTTAAAGGATTCAGAAGGGACAAGCACAAATTAAATTACTGAGATAAATGATTCTGCAGGAGTTGAGACAATAAGGAGCATACCATTGTATGGAAGAACGCTGTTATTGAAGCATTCAGTTGCTGAGAATTGTTTATTTTTCTTATTTTTAAATCTGTCATCACGTAGAGCCTGGTTGTAGTATAAGGAATAAGGTGGGTCAGTTAAGGCAGAAAAAAGCAAAAAATAACCATGAAACTTGAAAGAAATGCTGTCATGCCTGAGAAAATGTTTATTTTGCCTTGTTTTTATGTGTTTGGGGTTTTTTCCCCTAGAAACAATTAGTTAACTTCCAGTCCTAGTAGGTTTTGATCTGTAAACAATTGCCTCAGGAGTAAGCAGCTTACTCATACTCTCCTGCAGAAATGTTGGATACTCCAGATTTGGCTGTTATTTGAGCTACATCTTTGAATTTTTGGATGCTAGAAAAACTGACTTTTCTTGGGTGTTCTCTAAAAGAAACGCCATCTTAATTTTGTTCCTTAGTTGTTGGGATTTACAACACCAACTCTTGTTTTGAAATCTTATAAAGTCTACTTGATAAAAGAGATCTTTAACTCAGACTTAAAAAACCCCAGACATATATGTAAATAGAAATGTATAGGTGATTCATAGACTTTTAGAAACTTTGTAGCAAATCTCAAAGAGAACAAAAAACCAACCATATAGTAAAAAACTATCAATATTTCATATTTTATATTATTTTAGGCTGCTTGCTCTCTATGGAGGATTGTTATTACATCAGAATTCCTCACACTGTAAATGGTGAAATCTTCCTCCTCTCTGAGCCCCAATCTCAGTTTCTCTCTCTCCACTTGCTGAGCACAGAAAGCAGCCATGACTAGGGTTATTATCTGCAGTACACATTATTTGTGTATCACTGTTGGTTTTTTTCCATTCCTGAACTTAAAAGGAGGAAAAGATTGTCTTCTCAGGGGTTAAACAAACCTCAGATCACCTGACACTTCCTATGCCTCTGGCAGGATTGTGCACTAAATCATACAGCTCAGAACTCATGGGACCAGTTGGATTTCTGCCTGTGTTTGTGTATTAAATACCTTTTTAGATTTCACCCTGTATACTTTGGATTCCCAATATTATATTTGAAACTGGAAATAATTAGAAACTAGATGGCATTTCACTGCCTCGCTGGATATTGAGATGCACCTGTATACTGTAGAAATATCTGAGATGTTAAAAAGTGCTTCACAGTGAACTGCCATTAAAAATAGCTCTTCATGTCTGAATCTCAGCATATTCATTCATCTCAAATTTTTACTTAAATGTATCCTGGTATAAAAAACTGATGCATGTTTCAAAAAGGAAGAAGTAAAACTATTGTGACTTCTGTGTGTAAAACTTTTCACTTAATATAATACATTAATAGAAAATGATTAAACAGTCCCTATAACTCTATTGTGATCAAAATTCAATATTATTAATATAAATATGAGAATAATAAGAGATTTGCAAAAAAGAGGAGTTCATTTGTTTCCAAGAGATGCTTGACCTCTGCTACTTTATGATCTGTTAGAGAGAGCTAAGGCACACAAAAGCTTTCTTTCTATTTTACCTGGAAGGCATTATTTTTTTAGTAAATACCAAAATCAAGTCAATATTTTTAGAACCAGGATAATTGCTACTTGAAATGGACTAATCTTTGCTCAGAAGTTGCTTGAGACTTTATACCCAATGTCAACAGGAAAGAAATAACTAAGATGTATGATTTTGGTAATTGATAGGGAACATTTGAATGGGTTACGTAAATAATAGACCAATCAAAGTACTGTTTAACGGTTTACAAAAACACATGCCCTGCTGCATGTGCATTTATTTAAATTAATGTTGCTGTCATAATTTATGAGAAATTTTGAAAGAGTATTTCATTTTCACCTTATAGTTAATGGCCTCATAAATAATAATCTGTCAATTTATAGGATAAGTTATATTATTAAATTGTTCAGCATACCTCTTTAAAATATAGGTGTGCATTTTCTGTTCTGGACAATTACTCTGTGAATACAACTTTCAAATCTCATTTCCATGTCTGCCAAACCCTACTCTTAACTCATTTTCTGTTGTAATGAGAATTAATGATATTAATAATCCAATGCTATGCAGAAAAGACCTGGGACTTTCTTGTATATGCAGTATCATGCAGTATTTTTCTAAAGAAGATATTAATGCATTGATGATAGCTGATCAACATATCTAAAAATGAATGAAAAAAACACCAAAACCAGCTCTTCCCCAAAAATCAAATACTTAAAAAATACATTCACAATAGAATTCCGTTTTTTCATTTAAGCACATGAAGGTTGTACTTGTTAATCATTTACAAACGTTGATACACTTTGAACACCAAGAAGGCTCAGTTTGATAGTTTGGGGTAGGACTAAATCTGTTTACAGGAACTTCCATTTTTCCCAATTCTTTTCTAAAACCACTTTAATTTGGTATGATTGTATGAAGGAAGAACACATTTACAATCTGAATATTTGAAATTAAAGAAAAGGTATTTCTCCTGGATGGCAGTTTGAACATGCTTTGTTGTCAGATCTTCTACCTGCAAACCAAAATACCCATAATGTGAAAGATAAATTATTGCACAGTCTTTGCATTTATTTGTGCCCATATCAGGTTGCCACAACTGAGGTTGCTGTTTACTTCAAAACAATCCCATATATATTCTTTGGGTTCTACTGCTACTCACTAAAATGTGCTGTGAGAGCCTGGCATCAGGAGAGTCCCCACATGGAAAACAGCCACTCTTTCCATCAATAGTCACTATCATCTGCTAGGTTGTTCCTGGGCTGAGCTTCTCAGGCTGTAGGGTGACTTTTGTCCTTCTCCCTACAGGAAAGTAGGGCCCCTGCATGTGTTTAACCCCACATTTTTTCAGGATACTTATATTTCTGCTTTTAATTGACAGCAGTTTTACAGGAGAGTGTGTCCCAGATGTGATTGATCTAAAATGAAAGAGCACTAGTGTTGGGCTTGAATGTTTCCCATCTAATTACCATTTGCCCCTTCGTTTTATTTTGGAAGGGTTTTTTCACTTGAGTATGGGGTTTCCAAATGATTCTGGTAATCCTGGATTTTTTTTCCCTTGTTTTTACAGGTGACCTGTAACTGTTTCACCATCAGTAATGGAGAGATGCAGGATGTTGGTGTTGGCCTGTATCCCAGGTACTGTGGACACTGTTTCATTCACAGGCAAAATCTGTGTCGCTTCTTTCTCCTTTTTTCTGAGGTAGCTGTAAGGACCATCAATGCAGCAGGTAACATGTCTAAATGAGAAACTGGGAAATGGAAATAAATTAAAGAAGAATAAAGAAATACAATATAGTTGAAAGCATTCTTAATATTCCTGATTACAGCATTAAAGCAGTTTAAATAGTATATACGTCTTTATATTTTATTTTTATGGTGGTGGTAGTCGTTTCTAAGTATGAATAAATGCTGTCATCAACACTGTGTGACTGGGACTAGTAAGGGAAACCTGTTCAATGATGCTTTAGAATACAGATATTTTGCAGCTCAGAGCCTTCATAATTAGTAATTAAAAGAAAAAGATTGATATATTTATAAGCAAATTACCATAAAAAAGAAACCAGTAAGGTGAAAAGATAGGTCCCTTAAGAGATAGAGTTAATATTTGAATTTCATATTATTTTTTTCTTATTTGTATTAGGAAAGAAGTATGTACCAATGAAGGCTTTATCTTCACAGAATTAGTAACCTGTAATCATAAATATGGAAAATTAGCATGTAGTTTAAAAGTATGTTTTACTGTCCAATTTTTTTGTTAATGTATGGTTGAATTATGTTTGTCAGTATCTCAATGGGCCTGTCATTGCTGGGTTTTTTCCTTCTAGTGTCATATGTAAGATTTAACTAAGGACACTTAATATCTTGGGTCTGCTTTGTAGTAAAGATGAGGAGAAAGTAGTTAGGAAGACATGGGAATTAGTGTCATGAAAAATGCAAAACAGTAATTTGATTTCATAATGGAATGAAAACAATAATTGAGAAAAATGAAATATTATTTTTGAACATTATTATTATTAGGGAAATGTTTGGTTTTGGTTGTAAAAAAGCCCTATTGTGAAGAAAGTATCTGTCTATGTTCAATGATAATGCACTGCCAAGGGATGCCAGAGACTCTTTCCCTTGAAGGTCACTTCAGAGCAGTTTGAGTTTTGTTTTAGCAACACAGCTGGGAAAATTGATAACTTAAAATCTGTGGTTTACAAGTCCTGGGCAAATGTCCTTCCAGATGAATTCACATGCTTCTAGAGGAAATTGTCAGCAAATCCACAAGTTTCTCCATGACATGAGATTTAATTAAAAGTTCTTTATTAAGCCTTGTAAAGAGGTTGTATATTATTGTATGGCTTGATGATAGCTTCAGCATCACAATATATTTTAAAGTAGGTAAAATCCTATGGTCCTGTTGTGGTCCATCACATTGTGAGCAGCTTTGAGAATGTGCCCAGTGATCTCACAATAAGTGTAATGGATACTCTCCCAGTGGGTTCTTGAGGAGATTAACCACAGATATTTTATTAGGCCAGAAGGGATACCAAAAGAGTCAGACCCCTGTTGATACCTCCTGTAAGAGTCAAAAAACGAAATAAACATGGTTTGGTGCAGGGCTCAGAGCCTTGGCAACATCCTCTATTTTACCAACAACAGTTGGGATTTTCAACTGCTGAATCAGACAAGGACAGAATATAAATGCAGCCAGGAGATGGATAAGCCAAAAATTCTTCTTCCAGGCTGATAAGGCCAGAATTATTCTTTCAGTGGGTCATTCCCATAGGGAAAGAACCATCAATCCCATTTCTGCTACAGCAGAAATGTTTGCCTGGCAGTCAGTTGTTTCTCAGCTAAGGAAACTCGTGATTCTGAAGTATGTATAGTATATATACATGTATAGTATATATAGCCTCCTTCAGAGAGAGGGAAGGGAGTGCTTGTGCAGCGTTTGTGTCTCTTGAGGGTGCCAGCAATTCCCTAATGAGCTGTGCTGCCCCAGCTGTCACATGCCACAAGAACAAAGGCTGGGCCAAAATATGCATGAAAACAGAGGCAATGGCCCTGTTTCTTCTTTCAACTCTATACCCCAACTTCTTTGGCTTTGGGACATAGTATACTCTTATTTTCTCCTGATAAGAAATACATGTTGATTGTTGGCCCCTTTGAGCTGTGCTTGCAATGACAGTCAGGCAATTGAAAAAGTTCGTGCCCTGAAACTGAGCAGAAGCAGCAGAAATACAGCTCAGCCCCCTCTGCTCTGAACTGTCAAGATAACAAGGTTAGCTTGTTCCCCACTTGCCCAGTGCCCTGAATCAGGGCTCTCAAAGAGGCAATGGGAGGCCATTGCCTTCTTCCTGCCCCGAGTACACAAAAGGCAGAAACATTTGAAGAGATCCTGGCTCCTATTACCAGTGAATATAAATCTTCTAAGCATTCATTTTCCTCCCCTAACCAAGAGCAGCTGATTTAACAGGGAATTTATTTGTTTCATGACTTAATTGCTCGATACTTCAGATGTAATCATGTTAGCTGATTTCAAATGATTAAAGGGAAATGGCAGTTGAGACTCCTCTGTTAAGTTTTTTTTTCTTCCTTGCACCCCTCACAGCATGTCTTTACTGAACCACAGCTGTGACCCAAACTGTGTGATTGTTTTTGAAGGATACCAGCTTTTACTTCACTCTGTCCGAGACATCCAGATTGGTGAAGAGGTAATTAACTTGTCCTCCCTTCCATCACAGACACCTGCAACAATGACATCTCCCTAAATAAATTCCAGACTGCTGGGCCACCAGTTTAGTGTTTTGATGATATATTGATGCCACTTTCTAGCACATAGCTATCGGCGGGGAAAATGATAAATAGAATCATCTCTTCACACTGCCTGGGCCCCGTAATCATTACTTCTCATAAATCACTAGCAGTCTTGATAAATTCCTGTTTCTCCTTTGCTCCTTTAGGCACTTCACTTTGTTTGTATTTGAGTGTCTTTACCCTGATGGGAACGCTTAAAATATTTCTGAGTGGAATGCAGTGTTCTCTAAGTCATTGCAACAATAACATTTATCAGGCAGCAACTGTGCAGTTGTAGTAAACCTTTCATTGACAGTGAAAGCAGCAAAACAAGGTTTGTTTTCTTGTCCATTTCACTAAGAAAGTCTTCAAAATATCCTTTTCAAGAGATTTATGATTTGGTCTGATGTGTTCTCCACTTTATTTTTACAACAGCACTTGTATTCATTTGAAAATAAGCATCTGTGGCAGGAAATCAAAAAAAAAAAAAAAAAAAAAAAGTTTTGCAGTAATGCAGTACTGATATTGCTTAATAAGACCTGAAAAGAGATGTGTGCATATATGTAATTTCAGATGCATCAGTGGCCTACACAGTCCTAGCTGTTGGTTGTTTCAAAATCATAACCTAATGTAAATATGATTCATGCCTCTTCTTAAAACTGTGTGAATATGAAGACCATGCTTATTTTGATTTAGACACAGTATTTATTTACCTCCCTATGAAGTTTCTTCTTTTTTACTGTATTCTTTCTCAAAGATAATAGGGTATCAAAGTAAGTAAATGGATGAAAAATTTTTTAGGCCATCAAAATAAGTAAGTGGTAGAATATTTTTTTCGGTGAAACATTGTTAAGAATCAACAGAAATGTTTTTGCATACTTACCTTTTTGGCAAGAGAACTCTTTCAGGAGAAAAATATGTTTGTAGAGCTCTTAATTATAGGCATTTTCATTTCAGTATTCTTGTTTAAGTGTTATTATAGACACCTTCCTTCTATTTTATCCATAAACCATAACTTTTTTCTTGGCTTCCCAGTTCAGTAAGATGGGTTGCTTATTTAAAAATACAGCAGATTTTACTGTATTACCAGGAAGAAAATAGGCCTAAGGCTTAAAGCTACAAAGTCAGTATTAGCTTAGATCTGTTATGGGAAGAGGAAAGGAAATAAAATTTTTGTGAAGGTATGTACAAGTCAGCAGTTCAATATTATTGTCAGTGCCTATTTACTCTTTCTTATACACAACTTGTACCACTTTTCATTTTGTGTTCTGTATAATGACTTTGGTACAACTTTCCACACTGCCTTTCTGCTTGCCTGCAACGTGGTGAGCTCAGTTTTAGTAATAGCCATGTACTGAATTTACAAACATATGTATGTGAAACTGTATCATCTGTTGTGCGCTGAGTTTTAACTTATATTCCTGATATCATGATCTGAGCTAATGAAGATACATGTTAGGGAGGAAAGTGATTGGGTTTTCTGGATAAACTGGGTGCTCTGAGATGGTAAGATGAAGATTATTTCAAGTCATGAAGCAACAAGAAAATTATAATCACTAGAAATTTTCTCTTATCCTGTTCAAACTTACACTAGACGCAGACAGAATGAGATCCTCTATAAAAAAATTAATAGAAATTAAGCACTAAGACTTATCAGAAATAAGAAGCTAAGTAGCAAGTCAAGTTCAGATTAGTAGAAGAGGACTATTCCACCCATAAAGGAATATATTTTTGCACATTTGTAGTGCTTTCTGTCAGAGCACACTGCAGCAGTTCATCCATGCTAAGGAGTTGTTGACCACCTATAATTGCAGGGAAAACAGAGACATAGTTCAGCAATTCTGAACTTTGCTTCCAGCACCTCAGAACTAATTATAACACCTTTTTGGACTTCAAGATAATTGCAGAATTACAGAATGTTTAGAGTTGGAAAGGACCTCCAAGATCATCTTGTCCTTGCTGTGGGCAGAGACACCTTTCACTACACCACGTTGCTCAGAGCTCCATCCAACCCAGCCTTGAACTCTACTAGGGATGGAGCCTCCAAAACTTTTCTGTAATGTTGACTATTACAGTTTTTGTAACTTTAGATTATGTTTATTTGATAGCAAACAAAGATTTCCTTTACTTGCCGCTCTTCGCAAAAATGAAAATTAAATGCTGCAAAGAAAGGTGAGATATGGGGAAGGATTATAAAAAAGCAAAAATTATTCATCTGGAGATCATGAGGGCTCCTTTACTGGTAAAATAGCATATCAGCAAGTTTTGTCAAAAAGGCAAGCAGTTTACTTTTAAGAGGTCTTCCTCATTTCCCTACCCTTAAGTAACCACTTCAAACAGATCAAGATGTGTGCTATAATTTCAATTTATTTTTTGTTAGTTGTTGAGTCTACCTGGTGTTTTGCAGGCAGACATAAGATCATTAACCCTCCTCTCCAATCAGAAGTTTTATGGCTTCAAATCAATTAGTCTTGCTGTGAGACAGAATGGATTAGCTGAGGTGCAGTTCTGCTCCAAAACGGGTGCTTTGATTCTCACCAGCTTCAGAGTTCAATTAGAGCAAATTTGTATCTTTCTTCAGAATATCATATAACTGACTGTACCTTACAGAGCAACATTTTTTTTTTTAATACTGAAAATAAATAATGATTTCAGATGATGAGCAAATAAATCCACTTTCATGATATATTTCAACCAAGTTATATAATGTTTTTGTTACTGTAATTCTGTGAGAAGTTTTGTATCTGTGTATGCTTGACACATTATATTTTGTCCGATTTAAGTTTTTGGAAACAATTTTTTCCTTGAATTAGAAAGTGTGATGGTTTTGTGTCGCTGCAGAAGGCATTTTGATTTTATATGCCAAAACAGAAAGAGTGCAGACTGTTAAGCACTTCTATAACTCTGTCTCAGGAACAGATACACAACCGTCCTTAAGAGTCTGAGCCCCATGATTGCAAAACCAAGAATATTACCTTTGGTTTTTTTCCCTGCCACTAGCACTGAAATACTTGATTTTAATTTTTCACAGAATTTTCTGTCTAGAAATGTTGTGGCTTATATTCTGTTACAAAAAAAACCCAAACCAAACCAAAAAAACAACAACAAAAAAAAAAAAAAAACAAAAAACAAAAAAACCAAAAACCAGCAACAACAATAAAACCCCACATAAATTAAGTCCACTGCATCGTGGCAGTACTGGAAAATTGTGTCTACCTCAGCTGGCAGATGAGGAACATGAGAAACCAAACAACATATACATGATTAAAGAATTTCTGTGTCAGAGCAAGAAGCAATGCTCAGACAATGCTGATTTCTAAGGAGAAAGTCTTAAGAGTCAATAAGTCCCATGGCTGTTAAATAATTTCTTGCCTTCATAAATGTTTTTAATATACATTGTCCAGTTTGGGGGGAAAATATTCACTGCATTCTTTATAAATGAGGCAATAAAGAGGCAAGCTTTGGTCAGTTGAAGTAATGTTTTACTTAGTAGTATACATCCCACATGCAAATACCATTGCGACAACCTTTGATAAATGGGCATATTTCCTAAATATGTACAAGTTAAATGAGCCTTGCATCTAATGAAGTGATCCAAAATTAAAGCAAGGATTAAAGATGAGAGACTTGAATACAGAAATTTTGGTTTTAAACAATTAAATTATTAGTATAGACTCAGTCACTGTTAGGTTGATCATGTTTCTAAATATTCTAGTTATATTTTACCACTCAGTCTGCCAACTGCAAACATTTTTTCCCTTATGGATTTCTGCTGGCAAGGCTGGGAATTTCAACTTGGGCAAGAAAGACCATAAGTTGTTAAAATGCTAAAAGAAGAGATAAATGTGATGAAGAATCTTCTTCTCTTTCTGTCCAGTCATATGTTTTAATCCAGAGCATGTTGTTATGTGACTGTTTATACTCACAACTGTTTGGTAACCTCTGAAAAAGAAATGTCTTTTTTGAAACTTCTTCCTACTGCCGTGGTTTCTGCAACATAAATGAAAAAAGGTGGGGGGAGGGAACCAAAAATATGAAGAGAGAAAGGGATGAAGTCTGTAGGCTGGATAGGTAAGATATATTTGGTGTTGGCTCTGTGTTTATTTTGCAATATTATAACTAAACCCTGCCTAATGATGGTTTCAATAGTAATGACAGGGTTTAGACCATTGTCTTAAATATTTTGGCAAAGAATAGACTAATCTCACATAATTGATTTTTCCCAGAAGATTCCTACTGTCCTGCACTGTGTCTGAACTTGGTTAAATCTCTTTTACTGCTGGATGCCACCTGAACCTAAAGCCCAGTAGGACATGAGTAAATATCAGAGATGTTCATGCAGAGGACAAGAGAGAGAGAACAGCCAGTATGTGAAATGATTTTGACAGAAAACACTTGTGAGTTGCAAGGAGACATGAAGATTGGAAAGCTTTTGATGGGAGAAGGAAATTTGGTTTTGAATGTCTGAAGGATGAGGTTAGGACTGCAGCTTGGATGGAAAATGCTTTGTGGGAAGGAAGGGAGACAGATATTTTTTACCACACCAACGGGGATGCAGATTAGGACCAGCTGTGGAAAGAAGTGAGGACAAAGTTGTTGGGGTCACTGAAGATGTTTGAGAAGTCAAAGTAGGGCAACAAGGACTGCTAACTTGGGAAATCAAGTGAATACAACGGGGAAAGGTGTAAGATAAGGCTAAAGGACAGATCTGAGACTGGCACAAAGATGAAATCATCTCATTGCACCAAAAGTGGCTATGCAAGGACTAGAATTTATGGCTAGAAAACAGGTTTAGATAATAAGGTGTTGAGAATAAGACAGGAAAATGATACTCATGTTGAGAGGTAGAGAAAAGAAGAGAAAGAGGGACATTGGAGATAATGGAGCAGGAGAAACAAAGCTTGAAAGAAAAGGATGGAAAAGAAATAAGTAACACGATTTCTATCCATTCACCGCAGGAAGATCAGAGGGAAGCCTCTGGCTCCCGTGTAAAATATTAGTACAGACAGTTCTGCTGTAAGCCAGTGGTGGTGAAACTAATCCTCTCTAGGCTCAGACATGCACAAGCTGGGACGCAACAACATTATATAGAATTCTAAACCTAACAAAGTTCTCACATTTTCTAACTTTTGATTAATTGTGGAATTTTAATTTGTCTCTTTCATTAATTATACTATTAATCTTCAATTATGAAGCCGTATTTATTTAAATGCTTGACTTTGCCATCTCAGGAGACTTCTTTTAACACGATCCTCCTTCAATATGTAATCAAATTACACTGTAATAATAAATGAAAATGCAGGCATTGTTTTAGTTGCTTGTTAATTGCTCATTCAATTAGAATGCTCACTAATTTGCAAAAATGCAGGTTCTTACAATGGATTTCATGGTCATTACTAAAATTGGTCAGGTTTTCCTGTAATTTCTTTGAATGGACTCTCATGATTTAACTGAAAACCGTATGAAAATTCTCCCAATTAGCTGAAGTGTCTAGGCTCAGGATGAAATAATGTGATCTGATTTTTTTTTCAGCTCTGACCCCTCTGGAGTGTTTCAAAGTGTGTTGAGCATCTAGTCTAATCACTGAATAGCATGTGATTGTATGCTGGTCTGAACTGAGCTGTCTTTTTGTTATATCCTTTTCCTTATCATTAGTTTGTGCCTGTGAAGAAATTTAAACATTTCAAGAACTCTACAAATGGTTAGTCCTGTAAAATTCTTTCTGGCAGGCATCAAAGTGAACAAACTATAGATTTCTCTCCAGTTCGTTGGAATTCACTCAGTATAGTGTAAGAAGTTGGAAATGGCACAAATGTAGGCACAATTTTTTTTTTATCATTTTAATAAATCTTCTTGTCAATAGTTTCAACAACTTAGACTGCAATGCTTTTGTGCTTCCTTGGTCACAAGGCAAACATCACGGACATACTGAAAATGGGTATGGCATAAGAGAAATTATCCTCAGGCTCAAACATATATTTGCGAGAAAGTAGGGTCCTCCCTCAGAAATAGATAATAAAAGAGATAATTGGATATTGTATAATGGTAGTGGTAAATACACACTTAAGCTCTGGAGCTAGACAGAAAGTGAGATTTCATGCACAAGGAATTCAGATACTTTATGCATAGTTTCTTTGCTATCTTTTCTTACTCTCCTTTCTTCTTTTATTTTTCATCCAAATTAGGATTAAAAGTTGAAATAGTGATATTTTTTGGTGGAATTAATAATTTCAAACAATATTGATCCTGAAATGTGAAAAAGTGTTCTTCCATGGAAATTATTTTTCTCTTTTTTTCACCTTCTGTAAAAGTAGTCAATTTCTTCTAGAAAATAATCTGTTAGCATTTTATTTTATGCTGGGAAAAATGTTGTATCCAAAAAAATGTTGCCTCTGCTAATACATACACAGAAAATTGATTTTTTGCAAAATACACAAACTCTTTTTTTTTAATGTACTGCATACAGCTCACCATAAGCTACGTTGAATCACTGATGCCTACCAGGGAACGCCAAAAGCAGCTGATGCGCCAGTATTGCTTTGAATGTGATTGTCCACTCTGCCAGAATCAAGAGAAGGTAGGTTGAGAGAAGAAATTCCTTGCCAGTGAAACAGAATTTTCTAAAGCCTGTCCACAGCTTTCCTTCCTTTTTGTAAAACTTATCTTTTGCTACTAATTGAATGTCCAGAATAGGGGAGAAAACTGCCTCTGCCCTCATTGCGGTTTTTGTTGCTATGAAAGACAACTCTGAATGAAAGAAAAGCAGAAAATGTCGGCATTTTTCTCTTCAAAAGAGTAATCTTGGAATTTCAACTGAAGCCAGTTGTCTGATACTACAGGAAGGTTGTGCTTATCCTCAAAATAATGTTGAATTATTTTGCCAAACACCTGCATCAATAATTTTCAAAAACTACCAAGCTTGTTCAGCAGTTGATAGTGAGAATGGTGAACATCCTTGGTGACTTCGTAGTTTTTATGCTCACTTATATCACAAGTTCTTGGAGGAGCAGGTCAGTGGTTGTAGTAGATAAATTTTAGTTGAGTGTGATCTCTTACTAGGGTTCAGCCTAACCTAATTTGATTATATTCTGGTTTGCTTCATAGTTATACAACCTTGGGACACTACATTTGTCTCAGAGGCTGATGAGAGATTAAATGGAATAGGCAAAATGAGGCTGGTTTTATAGCAGTTTATGCACTTAGTCTTTTTTGTTATATGTAGAGTTGTTCTTATTTTCACAAATGCCTTTTTGGAGTGAGTCACCTGCCATAGCTAAATGTGTTCCTGGAAGATTAGAAATAGTAAGAGAGGTAATGATGAAAATGAAATTCCAAGCACCATAATATGATTCAAATAATAGCTGCACAGGAAAAAAAAAGGAGAAAAAGAAACCCCCAAAGTTCAAGCTGCAACGTATGCTTTGATTCATCAGTAGGCAGTTCAAAAAAGAGAACACAGAAAATTTTAGGCTTATGACATAATGCTAAATTACTTCCTGTCTGTGTTGGCATTCTGTGTCTGATAAAAGCTGCTGCAATTCTACTCGGAGGCAGTGAAGTGAAGACCTCTTTTTGTCTTTCTTTTAAAGATGGTCACTCAAGTGCCATGAAATCTTGGATTAGTTTTAGGTAAATGGCTTCCTCACAGATGCAATGATGATTAAGAAAAACAATACTTCAAGGATCACGTAACAGTTTGTGAAAGGGTAGGCAAGTGGTGTAAAGACCATTCAGCATGTGGAATGTTTTAGGAAATAATATCCCAAAGCTGATGTATACGTCATTGTAGGAATCAACATATAGCATCAAAAAATACTGTAGTGAAATTATATGTGCATATATTAGTGAAAGCAATACTCTCATACATAGGTTAAAATTAAGTAATTTTTTTGTTTGTTTGTTTTCGAAAATATGGTTTTCATTTGTGTTCATAGTCTATAGATCTTTGTTTTGTCCTTTTACAAAATTTCCCTGGGAATGATACTGTGAATGTTTGGAAAGCTCTTTGTGACTGCATTCTGAAATTCTGCTCTTGTCTCATTGTTACCATGTTAGGAGGTCTCCAAAGGTCTAGAAGTGTCATGGCAGCTTGGTCTGCTAATGTCTATGGAGAAGATGTCTTTATCCTCATCTTCACTTTAGGGTGATTAAATGCTATCTGCGGCACTCCTCATAGTATTGTGTACCATTTTCTCAGTGACAACTGAATTTGTAAAATCTCTACATGACTAGCTTTGTATTTTTTTTCCTTTATCTCAGTCACTACTAATAAGCTGAGAGTCATGTAACACTGCAGGTACAGCAGGAGATAATATTTTTAGAAATTCTGGGGTTTTAAACTACAAAATTTCTAGAATTAGGTGCTTAAATTTGATAAAATTATTCAAAACATCCCTGTTGAAAAATCCCTGATACTGAGAGGAATTTCCAAGTCATCTTAGAAGATTTTTAAAAAGCAAAAGCTTTGTCGATAGGATAGGCAGCAGCTTCAACTTTGGGTCATCAAGAGTGGCAGAGTCAATATTGTGGATCTATATAGTCAGCTAAAAGTAAATTCCCATATTACAGCATTGCTTTGTAGAAAAAAAGATAGTTTAGTCAACAGCAATTCATCTTGTGTACCTTTCTTATAGGTAAAATTTCAAATTCCAGAAATGCTTTATTCATTCAAGTAAGTTCTCGTGCATTGGGGATTTTTTTGAGTTGCAGCTATCTCATTAAAAAACTAGAACCCCTTTTGAAATCACATTTATAAACACACAAACGCTTATAGAGCTTGTGTTACTCTAGTCTTGCTGAGTGTGCTTGCGAGCTGCTGAACACATACTAGGGACTAGTGAAAGCTTTCAAGATGCACACGTCAATTTATAGTAAAGTTTTAAGTCAAGTGATTTGCACTGTAAGTTTTATTCTACATCTTCTGTAATGTTTTAAAAGTGACCCTGCAAATCTCCTGGGAAATATATGTTATAAATTTATATGAAAAGCCTATAAACCTTATGTTTATTTGTACTTAGTTACATGTATTCTTATTTATTCATATTTATAAAAACACTTGGCAAGATTATTATCAATGACATTTTTGTTTCCTGCTGTATTTTTTAAAGGCTTGTTCATTTAGTGTTAAATGCCTGAGTGAAAAAGGAAGATGGTATCAAATTTCTGTTCTCAAGGCAGCTACTGACTGCAAGTGACCTTGGGAAATTTGTTTTATTCAAGAGCAACTTTTGTGTTTTCTAAGATCTAACCCTTATTTTTTGTAATTGGTAGGAAGCTACCATTTCAAATGGAGCTCAACAGGTTTTTGACTAGAAAACAGATCAGACTGTCTGTATTGGGGGTCATTTTAGTGACTGTTCTGTGAAGCTCTGGTTTGTTCAGTCTCTACAAATGCAGTGAGAAGAGAATTTATAGGCAATTTATACTTCTGCTGAGTATTCTGGTGCCCAAATGATAATAAAGAAAGGTGCTGTATTTTCTTTTAGCTTTATGTGATGGATTTGTTTAAATGAAAATAATTCCTTGAAGCAGAAAGGTTTGGGGCTTATTGTATGCTTTGTGCCTCCCTCATACCAAGAGTAAAGACAAGCAGCTGATTGGTACTGTCTTCAGTAGAAATCCATGAAAATTGGAATGAATAAAAGGGTTAAAGGAATGCCATGAAGTAAATTGCCCACTCTTTAGACAGATAAAGTTTGGTGAGATAAATTGTGCTGCTTCATGAAATATATAAAAACACAAAATCAAGACTGACATGATTACATTTCTGTACTAGCTGACATGGATAACAAGAGTGCAGTTACAACCCTGCCTAGATGTACCCAGTTCCCCTGCACAACTGTCAGGATCTGAGACTCTAAATAGCTCAGATATTAGACATAGGCAAAGGCTACATTTTCAAGTTTTGGCCTGAACCTCAAAGGAAGCTGCATTTTAATTCTAAGGGCATACTATAATGCTGGCCAGTGTCTTTTAGCATCTGGTCAAGCAACCTGGCAAGTACAAATGCACCACTGTAAGCTGGTTAAAGATAAGATTGAGGCAAATGTTTCAGAGGTTCAGTTCCTGACAAATTAAATGGCACTGATTAGAAATCTAAACAAGACTTTTGTCCAAAGTTAGAAAAAACAAATCAGGAGCTAGAAGAGGGGAAAAAAATATGACTTCCTAAAAGTCACTCATAGAATACTTCCTGTCTGTCTATACTTTAAGTTAGAGCTACTGTATTGTCTTCAGTTAATTGTATCTTTGACAGCTTTACACATTATTCTTTGTTCCATTTTGAGATCAATCTCCACTGTAATTCAGGAATGTGTGCCAAGCTGAACTCTTGGCAACATATTACTTATTCAGCACATAAAAGCCCCTTCCATTAATTATAATTAAAGATAGTTTTACATTGATGACAAACATTTAAATGAAGAGCAGCTTTTTCCATAGTCATGAGCCAGAGAATTGTTCATGTTGTACATCTTCAGCCAAGGATTTCAGGGACATTTGTGCTTATAGAATGGTTTTGTTATGAGTTGTGTTTCTCTTTTGGAGCCAGGATTTCATATTTTAGTCTAGCTTGGTTTTTGGAAAGCTTTTATTTATTACAAGGTCAAAAGCAATGGACTTGACTCTGAATCATTTTTATATTAGGCCAGTGTTTGAGAGTTGCCAAAGTTAATAACAACATAATGTTAGTAAGCATGTTATTCCTTTAAAATTTTTTTTTTTTTTGCTTTGCAAGAAGTACTTCCTTATATTGCAGCCTGAATTTTGGTAAAGAACATCACAAGTCTAGTTTCCAACTCAAGGGCTCTCAAAATCAGGTCACCTGAACAGCAACCAAGCTATCAATCACTACATAAAAATAACACCTGCAATTCTTTGCCTGTTATTACATACAGTCACCAGCTCAGTTATAAACCCACAACCCCCCAAATAAGTTCCTGAATCTGAAGTTTTGACACTATTTTTCTAGCAGAGGGAACAAAACAACTGTCGTTTAGAACTTCATCGAATGTAAGTAAATTGATTAAATTAGTTGCTACAGCATATGTCTGTGGTTGATCTGCCTCGCCAGGTTTGCTGAAAGAGACTTGAATATGGCCAAATTTACATTATACAACAATTTCACCTTTGATATTCATGTTTGTTCTTAGCCATACCTCTGAAGAATATATGTGCTTAAATTACAGAGGCATTGTTACATGAAGAGTATTATTATTGACTGTTGTTTTTAATTAGGATATATAGGCTAGATCACTGTACAGGTGTTAGTACAAAAATGTCACCCCTCCCTCAGGGATATATTTAGGACACAGGAAACAAAATTATATGTTATGAAGTGCCTTTTAAAATTGCTGAATTGTGAAGTTCCATAAGTTTGTATACCAGTTTTCCTAATATTTATTTATTTTTAGACATTTACATTCTCACTAAGTTTCCCAAGTACAATATGAAAGATGAGACCTGCAAATTAATTTAAAAAATTAAGCCTGAGAAGCAAGGATTGTTGAAAACAAGTCTCTTTAGACTAACAGCTAACTGAGCATAAAACCCTTTGATGAAAGCAGAGACAAAACGAGGAGCATCTGTTTCTCTGATCACGGTTCTAAAAAAAAAAAAACTTGCTAAGTACCAATGTACCAAACAG
This sequence comes from Taeniopygia guttata, assembly GCF_048771995.1. Taxonomy (NCBI): domain Eukaryota; kingdom Metazoa; phylum Chordata; class Aves; order Passeriformes; family Estrildidae; genus Taeniopygia; species Taeniopygia guttata. The sequence goes on from NC_133027.1 coordinate 83,135,176, forward strand.
CATGTTAAAAAAAAATTATCAGAATTGTATTCCACCAGAGTCCTGGTGCAATTAATTTCCTATCAAAATACAGAGTTTGCAATAGTTAATTATAGAAAATTTTCATTCTTCATCTTTTTGCTACTTTGCCACTAGAATTGCCTTTGAAGCAGACTACAGGATGACATCAAGCCAGAGATCAGTTGTGTTTCACCCACCTACTCTCCCAGCCCAATGTCAGTATAACCAGTGGCTACAAAAGTCAGTGGCAGTAATTGGAGCTCACTGGGACACAATGCTGTTTCTCTCTATAGATGGCTGGCTATTTCTTCCCTCTGGCAAGGCATTTCGTAGTGACATAAGCCCTGGATTCATTCCTGAAATCCAGCAGTCAGACTAACACTTTTCTGTTTCTTTCAGAGGATCTTACCCTCTTGGGATGGATTTCCAAACGCCAAGGACAGAGGGCTTTTATTTTTCTAGTGCCAAAAATGACAGTAAAAAACAAGGCAGCCGCTTCTAATTTCTGGGATTTCTTGTTCATTAACAAAGGCATTATGTCTTCAGCTTCTTAGTATTTCTTACATGACTTCTGAAGCTCCTTCCATCTTTCAGCATTGTAATTTTTTTCCTCTAAAGTGCATTTCCAAAGACAGTGGCAAATGCACTGTGATCATTTTTCCATGACAGCTTGGCTATCCTAATTGCTTTGGGACTGCCTCAGTGTGCTCTGGTCACCACTTGGCAGCATCCAGCTGGAGCTCACTTGGATTCTCAAGGTCATGGAAAAGATCTGCCGGTTCTTATAAATAGACATGAGGTGAAAAGTGTATTTAAAGTCTTTGCCTTTTCAGGAGATCATTAATAGGGCAACCTGTATCAGTTTGGACCATCGAGTTCCTATTTAAAGCAAACGTAGAAGCTAGGAGTGTGGCACCCTCCTGGGAGTCTGGCTTTCTACTCATCTCAGTGAAGCAAAATCTCATTCTTTCAGATCCAGCCATCTAATAGGAAACTTAAATCTTCTGGCAGATGTTTTAAGGAGAAACACTTTTTTTTTTTTTTTTTCCCAAGGGAAGAGAGGGCATTCTCATCACTTTTTTAGACTGTTGCTGCTACATTTAAGTGCCTGGATCCTTCTGTATATCCAACTTCTTTGTGAATGTTAGAACTAGCTATTACTGGTAGGCTTTCTTTTTTCAGATGTCATTCCTATAGCAGTCACTATTTGGTCTCTGTGGAATAACAAGCAGAAATAAGAATAGTCTCACTCTGGATTAGCAATCTAAAATAAACATAGAATATTCGCAGAGAAACATCCATATGAGGATATATCAGAATATAAGGATAGATCAGAAAAATCACGTTCCAGAAACCTTTTCCTGCGATGATTTTGGACAGACCTTTCTTTCCTAAATATGTGTAGAAGCCGGTCATTGCATTATCTGAACTAGAATCTCTGCATTCTCTTTCCCTGAGGTTCCTATAAGGTTTTGTATGTTTCAGCCTGTCAAGGTGGTTTCAATAACAGTAGTACCCTAGGGAATAATCTTGATTTTGGGTGCTTTTTCTTGGTCTTTTTATCAGTCACTTTTTTCTATTTTGCAGCGTGTTCGATCTTTTTAAATCCCATTAATTAGGTAATTTGATTGAAATATAAGTTTCAATTCAGATCCCATAAGTCATTAAAAAAAAAAAAATGGAGGTTGCAACTGTAAACTGCAGATTTCTGGACACAAAAATCTCTATGGTTGAAGGTTGTCCATTTGAGTAAAATAATATCTACATCACAGCCAGAATGACATTTTTAGAGCAGACCCTGTTGGGTAAGGGAACCCCACAACTCTCTTAGTGCTTCAGGTGATGGGTGAGATTCAGGTGAGTCCAAGATGTGCACTGTATCTTTTGTCTAGATTCCTGTTCCAAATCAGTTAAAATAGGAACTGGGATTTTTTTTCTTTCAAAGTGTATATTTTAATGAGCTATGAAGTTTTTTAAAGAAAAAGTAGAAGAAAGTGAGTGAAAATAAAAAGGTTTTTCTCATTGGTTCTCTGGATGTAATCGAAATTCTTTCTGAGAGTAAAGAAATATATCATTTACCTTTAAAAACCCAAACTAGGACAGCAAAATTGTATGGGCCGACCATAAAGTCAGCCTCTGTGGGCATGCTCTATATTTTGATCCCTCCATTTTATTGTTTTGTCTGCTCTTAGACTCACAGCTTTTGGGATAAATAACTCTTTTTACTCTGTGCAGTCTAAAAATCTACAAAACAATGTAGCTGTGATTCTGATACTGCCAGTTTGATAAATAATAGCAACATTAAAGTCAACAAATACTCTGAAATCACACCAAAATGGAGGAAGGAAAAAAGGTGGAAAAGTAGTCTACTGTTTATCAACAAATTTGTGAGTTACTTGAAATAGGACACAATTTTATTAGCTCACTGAAATTTTTTGCAATATGTCATTTTTAAGTAATTCCAGTTAAAGTTTTTGTCGTCTTTAACTCATTCCGTGTTGAAGACATTGTCTTGAAGACATCACCCAATAGTGCTTCACAGGAATCTTTTTCATTTTGAAGAAATGTTTTCAACTGTGGTTCTTAGAATTCTCCTTCATATTAGTGCATTATGTGTCTTTCTCTTCAGATTCTGAATATGCTTTCTGCATACTCCAAATTTCTGGTTCTTAATGCCATCCTGATTGTATACTATATACTTTATGATGCTTGGCAATTTGTCTTTTTTTTCATTTTTCTTAGCCAAAAAAAAAAAAATTGTCCTGATAAATCTTACCTTTCTTACAGTGTATTTTTTTCTGATATCACTTTCTGGCCATGCAATGCCTGGAAATCACTAGAAATAAATGCTGCAAATATGGTAGGTGTAAATGCTAGGTAAAGATTAGTTTCATTGCAGTGCCTGTTGTCCCAGTTTACTGAAAATTCCAATCAGAGGACAAAAATAATGGCTGGTTGTCTTAAGCAGGTTTGTGCCCATTGAGCCCATAAGTATGACCACGGTTTTACCTTACATGGGTCAATAATGGCTTTAAAAAGGCTGGGAAAAGTTTAATTTAGTGGTCCTGATTTTAATTTGGTAATCTACCCATCATTAAATCTATGAATTAACCATTCCCTCTCTTGGAAGAACACCATATTCTGTGAACCCTTTCACTGTGATCACTTTTTTGTGGTGGACATGTACCTACACTGGACAAACACAGGTCTGAATGGGAAAAGCAGTATTGTATGCATGTGTATTGCAAAGATACATGCATGGAACATGCAAGGACAGTTTTAAAGGTTTTCCTGTTTCATGAACAATATATTCCAAATCCAGTACATGGCAGGGATTGTTTTCTTTTTGTTTTGTGACCTTTGTTAGGTAATGTGAAATAGGTAATAGCTATTTCATATCTCCCTCCATAAATTAGATGCTGAAATGCCCATTATACAAGTAAAAATTTTAAAAGATGAGTTATTCCTTAGTATATCCCAGTATGAAACTTACTAAAAAGACTCACAATTCTATTTCCCATGCCACATTGTGAAAGTGCATCTTTCACTGAGATGGCTTTCTTGCCAGCTGCCTCTAGGCTTTTAAACACTCTTTCCAAGACAAATTTTATTTTAAAATATTGATTGACTGATTTAGAACCCTGTGGCAAAGTCATCAGGTATCATGACTTCACTCTAATTGCTTTTTGACAGTGTAGTAATTCAAAATTGAGGTTCTGGCTGAATTTGTAGAAAGCACTATAGGTTGAGAAAGACAGAATAATCCTCTTCAGTGCCTAAATCAGTTCCAGTCCTTAACTAATATTCTCTGAGGTGTATAAAAGCAAGAATGAGCTTATTTGAATAACAAGGAAGCCTGTAACTTTTGAGACTGTAAAACTGCAGACTAAATGCTTTGGCTTGAAAAATTGCTATGATAAGCAACGTGCTATATCTGCTTCTTGCCATAATTTAATTCATGTCACAACAATGCAATAACTAAAGCTGTAGTTATAAATTTTGTATTTGTAAGCTCAGTTCTGAGACGTGAAGAGAAACTTTTGTGTGTGTAGGAGCCAGCAGACTTTAGAAGGCTCTATGTACTCCAGCCACAAGAGTTAACAGAAGATTGTGAAATTTTTTTTGACCCACTGCAGGATGTCCTGCTGTTTTGCATGGGATTGCTCAGTGTATTGTATGGAAGATGTTGATTTTACCATAAGCACTGGTTTGAACTGGGGACTGTAGTAAAACAGTGTATCACAATTCTGCCCAAAATTTATCTGAACACCATCATGAAGAAAAATATTTTGCTGCATCATATTGATTATGGTATGAATCTTTGTCTTAGTGTTGGATAGAAACTAAAGCTCCTGCGCTTCCTTTTACGATATCTAAACAACAAAATTTTTACTCTCAAAGTATTTCTAGTGTATAGCTTTATGTAAAGCTTGCATCCTTCCCATGCACAAAAGAAATCCTTCTGAGCTCTGAGTGCATTAGATGTGATTCCAGCTACTATCTAATAATACAGTAGTTTCAATCTCTAGACATTTTGTACAGTGGAGAAAGATACTGTGAGGTTCAGTAGCTACTACACTGTATTTGGTTAAAGAAGGTGGGGGTCCATATGAAGTGAGCTGCTGCTCCCTTGCCACAAACCCTGACCTGCAGAAGAAATGTTACAAAGAAAGTGCTGAGGGAGCTTTTTGGAAGGACAGCACTCATCCATCTGACTGGGAGAAATATTTTAGGACAGTTTGTCTGTTTTCAAGTAATGAGTGAAGTACTTAGAGGAGAATACTTATCAGGACATAAAGAAATAGATTACTGGTACTGTGGGCTCTTTGGAAATCCAGTATAGATTGTGTAACACCAAATTATGTTGTTGCATCAGGTCCCATGAACAGCTGTTTTGAAGTAAATCAAGATGTCTAAATTTCAGCACAGGTTTTGTGACATAGGCTACTTCTTCTTGCTTTGAGTTATCTCGGCCCATTACCATTAAATGCTTAGGCATGTAAATACTTCTAACACTAGCAGTCAACAGGAGCCAGCTGCATGTTAGCTATCCAAACAGTAAATAAAGGCCCTGAGAAATATCCAAGGGTGTTACTATAATTTCCATGGCCTTATGACATTTTAGAGAATGTCCTTTTCACGTTTTCATATTTTTTATGAAAATTATTAAAATGTTCATAATATTGAATAGGAACAACAGTTCTAGAAAGATACTGAAAACTGTTTCAAGCACTCGTTTGCCTTATGGAGTGTTTCTGGCTGCTTCCCTTAAACCTTGTAAGAACCTTTACTGTTTAAGTTGGTGTTAGTCAGGGGACAGTCAGTAATAATTCTCCAAAGAAGTTACTGAAATTACTAAAACACTATACATCATCTTTTTAAAGTATTTGCAAACCTCTTTAATTATATTAAACTAATATTAATCTAGTCATAAGTCAAATATGTTTGCAAAATTCTAGAGGAGGAAACTCCAGGTATTGTACTCACTCAGGGAGCTGCAGTTGTAAAAAATGAACTCAACCTCCTTTATTCATGACCTTAAAAAACTTGGGAGACTGGAGAGTATGGATTTGAGTACTCATGCTAAATATTCAAGAAGCATACTAGTGAGTTAGGAACCAGTTTTTATCAGTAGTCTAGGAATTTTGAGATCCAGCAAATATTTTAAGGTGTAGAGTGGATTGATCTACTATCTATGATCTTAATCATGTTGCTGAAGTAAATAATATTTTTTTTACATTGCAGTATTATAAAACAGAATTACTATAGCTACAATTTCATCATGTGGTATCTCATGCATTAAGGTATTAAATTGTTTTGATATTAGTATTTAAAAATAGTATCTAAATTAATGTCAGTATATCTTCAGTGAGAACCAATAACTCAATGGGCACAGTTCTTCAGATCACTAAAGCATATATTGAACTTCACAAGTAACTACACTTCTACTTAGTGAAGTATTTAGTCATTTGCATAGATATTAACTTCCATGGGATTTACATATGCTTTTAAACTTAAGTGCACTGATTTCAGTGAACTGATGAATGTGGATTGGATTATACTTTGTGAATAACTGAAAATTCTGAGTATTTTGGACCTACAAATCTCTTCCGAGCCACTAAATGCACTCATTTGCACTCCATATCTCCACAGTTTGCAGAATTAGGAAGATTTGCCTTATAGCTGTCAGTTTGTGTGCTGTGAGAGACCTAGAGATTGTCTAAACAAATGTGTAATGTTGAAGACAGTCTGTGAAATACCAGTCTCGCTGTTGCTGGGGATTAGGCTGAACAGTATCCTTGCTCAGGTAAATGAACTAACACAAAGGGGTTTTTTTGTACTGATGCTGGGAATTACAATGGAATTACAAACGTGACAAGAATTTTTGGGTGATCTGGCATAATGCCCTGTTTCACTCCTGCTAAGCTGTAATTTCCTTTGCTTTTCCTCACTTCTGGTTTTTACGTGTTGATAAGTAGTGAACTTCTATTTATTGTTCTTCCCACTATCCAATCAATTTTTATTCTGCTTGTAACCTATGCAGCTTGGATGGGAATTGTGCAGTCAGCCCTAAGCTTCTGGCACAGGGAGGTTTATAAAGGCACTGCTGTTATAGACACAAAACTCAGTCCTGTTGCTCATCATCCTGACTGAGGTCTTGAGCCTGCAAAGTGTCAGTCATCCCCAGGGGCCTGGGCTCTGTGTGACACAAGGATAGCCCCTGTGCAAGTATGACTCCAAAAAGAGTTAGCAGTATGAAAGGGACCTAGTTTAAAAGAATATATGGTAAATGTTTTGGTCAAAAACCAGAATGATTTATACTTTACTAAAATTACTTCAGACTGCATTAAATACATGTGCCTTTCATTTGAGGAGTATCCAGGTAACAAGATGCTATGATGTAGTTTAGCTGCTAAGCCCTGTGTATTTATTATATTTTGACAGACCTGTCTAGATACTGTTGTGCTTTCTTGCTAGGTAGCCTAGCATCCTTTCATATTGCTTTTTAAGGGAGAAAATGCTGCAGTAGTGTTTGTAACATTGTAGTAGTTTGCTGAGATTTTTATCACAAAGTGTAGGTGTAAAACAGAAAAGCTCTAATTACAACACTTGATCTGGGAGCATTATTGGGTTTAAAGAAGTTCTCTTGGGCTCTGATGTTTGAAACTGAGGAAAATTTTGAGCTTTTTTTGGTGTATTTTCTCTTACTACAGGAATTTTTCTATATGCACACTCTAAATATATAAATACTCTAGAGGTTGTTCTGACAACATACTTAAATATTAAATCACCATAACAATTAGTTATATATAATGCTTGCCAAATAATTCCAAAGTGTGTTCATAATAACCCTGTTTGTACAGTACACAGCATTTTCATGAATGAAGTGGAAGTAATTGAAAAAACATTGCCAGTAAAATTAATGAATGACAAAGACTAAGAGAATAAGAAACATTTCTGAGAACAGGTAAATAATAAAGAGTAACTGGAATTGCTGGTAAATTGGACCTGTTGAAATATAATGCACTACCAAAGATGAAGCACATATTCTACATCTGAAGGGGGGATCTACAGTTACGATTTATTTCACCACCTCAGAGAGCTACAGGATAAATGTCATCATCTGAGCTAGTTGCTCTAGGCTTTTTTTATGGATGAAATAGAGAAGAATGAACACACTTTGACTGTTATTCATCTGACATATTTTAGAAGCCTGCTTTAGGATGAGTTGCACCAAGAGAGTGTTTCTTTGTCATATAGAAGAGAGGCCCAAATACCTACATTTGAGCAGATGAATCTCAGCATGGGTGTCTGAACAGAAATGGAAAACATTGTGTTTTCCTCTGGCAAGGAAAGCTAATGTGACCCTTGAATCTATATAGCAAGGGAGTGAGTAGAAAGAATTATTTTCTTCACTATAAAACATTTATGAGATTGCCCATATGTCATACAAAATACAGATGCAGTGATCTTTGAAAAGGCTGTTTGAAAATGTGTGCGTCTAAAAAAATCACAGAAATTAATAGCTGAAATGGGATTGCAGTGAAGGAGAATGGAGTATGACTCTGACAGAAATGCAATTACTATTTTCTGCTGGGCAGATTGTGAACCTGGCCGATAGCGGACTTGCAGCTGTAGAAGTTAAGAATTGTTTGTCTGTTTGGTCCTCTTACTTTATAGTTTGGCTTAAATAAATCTAAGATGACTTTATCTTAGTCACATTTAATTTTGTTAAATTAAACTGACTTCTTAAAATAGACTTGCTGATCTTAACTTTCTCTATATTGAAAGCATTTCATTTTAATAACTTTCCTACAGCTCTTTTTGATGTCACTTTTAAATTTCTGCATAAATATAGTAATGTTATAGCTAAGTTGGATAATGTTAAGGGAAGGTTATTCATACTGCTCTATGAAGGTGTTTGTCTTTTTGCACTACTTCTATGCAGAATCTAGGGGAACGTTCATCTTGATCTGAATGCCTAAGTAGAGAACTTAAATGTGAATGGTGTGAAGAACTGCTAAATTTTCAAATATCTATATGATTTAGAGTGTTAACAGCCTGTTCAGCTCTTATGAACTTCCAGACACCAGAGCCAGTAATCCATGAAGAGCTGGTATTGATTGTGTGAGGGAATGCAGCCTGCCTAATACTGAGCAATGTACTGCACAGATTCAATATGGCATCCAGCTCTAATATGTCTTATTTTACTCTGAGAATTCAAAAATAAAAAGTACAAATTCAATTTGTTCAGAAGTTGAAGCCCATCCCCTCCCAATAGCCTTACAGGGAACACAGCGTTGTTTTTGTCTGAAAATAGAGTACCTTTGGAATTGTCATGTATCTCAGCCATGTGACAGAAAAGACAAGACAAGGACAACCTTATGTGGGTTGCAAAGGATAGATAACTGGTATTTGTGAACCTGGCATTATTTTTCATGGAGCAGGGAAAGGGAGCTTTTAAAACTTCAGAAATCACATGTAAATCTTGAGTCATGACGGGGCTGTGTGCACTGATAATTTCATGTACCTGTAGTTCTTAATGAAGTACTTTCACAAGACTGAAGGTGAGTGAATCCTCAGCTGCAGGCTTCTATAAACCACAGCCCTCAGCGTTAGAGATGAGAAATATTTGATTCTGAGTTTAAACTTTACCCAGAAAATGTTTCATAGGAGGTGGCCTCAGCTATTTTGAGGAAGCACTCAAGTGTGCTTTTTCTTTTGCTATGTCTGTAGCTGCCTGCACCTGTGATTGCCTGGCAGGCCCTCATGCCCTCTTTGCTCTAAAGAACTCATGTCAGAAATTTAGTATAGCTGCAATATCACAGCTTGCATATCACATTTTCTCACTGACACTTTGCTTCATCTTTCTGAAAGGGAAACTTCAGAAGATGTGCAGTTTCTTTACTCATTTAATGCTTTTCTTTGCTGTCTAGAATAAAACAATGAGTTACTGAGTTTACTGGAAACAAACATTCAGTAACTCCTGCACTTTAAAATAGAATCAAAAATAGAAAATCATTATTTATACTTTCAGAGTACAGTGTATTAGTTCTAAAATATCATGCCATAATTTAAATGTGTATGAGCTCCTCTGTTCTGTTCAGATGCACATCTGTAGCTGCTTAAATGTTTAGAAATTTTAAAAAATTAAGCAAATCATATGGGATGGACAACAGTTTGTCTGAAATGTTTATGTATCTGAGGTGAAATGTTTATGTATTTGAGGTATCCATAGCTTTTAAAGTATTAGAAGTATTACAATTCAGAAAACTTAAAAGTTAAAACTTCCACAAAAAAGAGAGAACAGGGTTATCTGCTGCTGTTACATGGGATTATTATTATGTAGAAATAGATTTTGTGTTCAGAAAACACTATTATTATTTACTGTGATTTCTCAGTCTTGCAGAAATATCATATCCAATCATATTTCTTGTTAGATTCCTAATTTCTGTTTGAACTATGGTTTATATGTTTTTATCCTTTGTAAAATTGACATTTGCTGGTTACATTGCATCCTTTTAATCTATCTGTATATTTAAAAGAGCAGATATTGGTCAGGGAAAACTTTAGTCCTTCTTCACTTGTCTCAGGGCTGCCTGGAAGTCCAATACCTCCTACAAAGCTTTGCTTTTTTCTGCCTATGTGGGACTGGATACCTGAATGCTGAAAATAGGCATATAATGAAGATGCCCTTGGACATACTTCAAATAGGAGGAATTATGGGAGGGAGAAAAAGTGGTATAGGGGTTATTTACCATTTAGATTTTCCAGTTGCCACTTCTCCCTTTCCTGAAGGGAGATGGGGAATGCTTCATGCTTTCCTCTCTGTGGACAATGCTGGGATTGTTTCTCTACCTCCACCTATGATAAGGAGAAAGATTAAGTTTGTAGAGAGAACAGAAAATCCATGTCTTATAATTGTACTGTAACCTAAATGTGAAAGGAGAACTAGTCCTTAATCAATCTTTCTAATGGTCAGGAGAGTTTTGGAGGTGCAGTGCATAACACACAAGCAGTGGTGGGGCTGTGGGAGCACTTTTAGGGAGAGGACAATGGTGCTTGCTGGTTAGCATGTGCTTTTTTTTGGTAAGAGAAATATCTTCTCTCAGAAGACATGCTGTCCATGTGGGAATCTTTTAGCAATCAGGGTTATTAATGCTGGGATCACAAAGAACAGTGATTGCTATCTCTGTGTGTGAAAGAATTGGTGCCTGAAATTAATAGAAAGGGAGCACTTTCAGTGTAAGAAACAGAAGAGTAACTGAGGGAAGGAGTGGTGTGAAGGAACAGGAAGGAAAGAGAAGCATTTATCTGTAGTTTGTAGATTATACTCCTTTCTAAGGAGAGTTCCATTAAGGATGGAATGTGTTAAGGACACAGAAAAGATAGAGAGAGAAGTAATTCTTAGATATAAATACTAGAGAATGGAACAAGTGATTATTTTAAAATGCTTATTTCTGTGGTGTCTGATGCCTGTACTTTTTTCATGAGATGGTGCTTTTATAATAAAATTATAATAATAATAAAATTTCCTATCACTTAAAACTAGAACTGCAGATCATTTTATATTTGACCAGTCTTCAAAAAGATTACAAAACTTATCAGATACCTTCCAGGTTTCTTATTTCTCTCTCTTTTGTTAATACTTTGTAATTAGATTATCTGGTCTAATTATTTTTTGGACCAAGAGAAAAATATTTTGTTGTTCTGAGAAGCAAACTCTTGTGTTTAGTGTCAGAATTAGAAATAAGGAAAATAATTACGTAGAAATTGCCAGGACTTCCTTCTTTTTCAAAAGCCTCTTTTTTTTCTTCAGCTGGTGTTCTTTTCTATAAGTGAAAAAAATCTCTCTTTATTGTTGGCAGCTCTGCACACCTGGAGGTTTGATCGGGAACATGTTCTCAAGGGAGATGTTTGAAAGGATGTTACTCCACAGAAAGCTGTTTCTCCCATAGCTGTTATAGCCATGCTCTTAGATTGAATTTAAAAATTCTGTGTAACTTTTAATCATGTTTAATCATGTTTTAATCATAACTTTTACTTATTTTCATAATTCCAACTCCGAGGCACCTTTGTGTTTTTAACTGGCTTAATTATATAACATGGCCATGCCTTTGAAGGTGTTGTACAAGGGAGAGACACAACTTACCTGGAGAAACTTATTAGGCTGGAAGGCAGTGTTCCCATTGACATCCTCTCCTTGTTGTTTTGCAAGGAGGCAAACAGACAAATTTTTGTATTTGCCTGTTTGGAAATAGCCTCCATACCTTGAACTAGAGCTTTTAGGAAAGGACAGGATTTCCTTCATGTGTGGAAATCTGATGAAGAACAGTAGAAGTGTAAAATGCCGAGCTAGCTGTAGCCTTGCTTGTCCTTATGTCAGCCCAATCCCTAAAATGCCTCATATTGAGAACACAGAAAACGTGTCAATGAAACCTGTGACTTAAATCTTTCCCAGAGCGGGGCATCCTGCCCAGATCCCTCCATCCTAAACTCTCATACAAAAAGGATCAAGGCCATGAATCCAGAGAGGGCTGGGGGATTTTTGGTCCAACAGACAGTCTCTATTCTCTAGCTGGATATGAAGCCAGTGTTGACTTAACCCTATGCACTAGAGTGAAGGCTGGAACCCCCAACCTTGCCCTGCTTTATGCTGCTAATTAAATGCTAGAAAACAACAGTAACTCAAACAGCTGCACTAGACAGAGAAAGATTAATCCCATCTGAGTGAACACTTTACTCATTCATCCATCAGTCTTGCTATGTGCAAATTGAGCCCCAAGTCTTTGGCCTTGCTGCGTAGTTGTTTTCCTTCTTTCATTTATAAATCTCTCTCAATTCCCATGCTTCTGAGGTTTTAGTTGCTAGGCTTACAATGTGTTAGAGAAACACTCTGACTGATACTTAGGCTAGTGAGAAAAGATAACTCAAAACAATTTTTCTGGTTTGGTAGCTCCTTAAATGGAAGATTTCACAGACATCATTATTAGTATCTTATAGACTGGATAATTTTTTTAGATCAGTCAATGAGCAGCACTTGATCCATGAAGGCATTTTAAAGAGATTGTTTCAGGTTAACCAGCTGTGTTCAGAAATAGATACAGTCCCACAAAAATCAGTAGAGGTTACATTGGCAATAAGAGATTCAGTGTCTGTCCACTGCAAAGCTGGAAGAGGGCTGGGCAGGTTTGTTCACTGTGTTGATAAAATTTCGATGGTATGAGTTGGTTTGTCCTAACATTCACCTTATGCCTTCTGGTGGCAAATTCAGCTCTGCACAAAATTATTTCCGGGTGATAATTTTGATCAGAGAACTGATTGTAAGGGAAGTTTATGTTCAAAATGCAGTGGGGTCAGGCCGCCCTCCTTGTAAGGCCCTACAGGAAGGTAGGGCAGCTGAGAACAACCTTGATTTAATCTTGAGTTAATCATCCCAGGAATCCACAGAGGTCTGCTGTTTCATGAAGCAGATGGAAAGTCAAAACTTCAAGTTAAATGTGAAACTGAGTGCTAATTCTCACTGTAATTTTTTTTTTTTTCTGAATTTATGGCAAATGGGGAGGAGTGGAATAAGAAAATGATAAATTTCTAAGCAGTTACAGATGATGGGCTTTTCAGTGGAGGTATTTCTGTGATTCCTGGTGAGCATCTCTTGGTTACAAAGTGCTTGGTAAGATTTTAACACACTTTCTCTGTTCCTCTGCAGGCCTCTACACCTGCTGAAGGCTGATCTTTTTAGAACCTAATTTAAAATATTCCTGCAAGACTTTATACTTAAAAAACCTCTTATTCAAAGTTGCAGGGCCTTTTATAAGGAGAGAGTGGTAATGAACTTCAGTGTATTACAGGCCAGAGTTTTAAAGGTATTTAAGTTCTATAGCAATGGAAATTGAAGAACTAGATGCTTTTGGAAATTCCACAATATGCTTAACAGCATCTGTAGATGCTTTAATGCATTTGTTCCAATTGGTTTGCCTAAGGTTCAGTTAGTCACTGCTAGAGACTTGAAATGGGAAACTTTCTCTTTAATGCTGTAGCCATTAATCATCTTTACTTTCTTTATGAGAAAGCGATGGGAAAAGGTAGCTGTTTGTAGAATCCAATGGACTAGGGAAGAAATATTAATGCTTTGAATGAAAGTTCAGCTTTTTTCTGAGTTGTAGACTTCTCCTGGAACCTCATGTTTATAACTGTAATGGAAGAAGCTGAACTTCCACTGTTTGTCTCTATAATCACCATGTGGTTAAGTAAAATTATTTGCTAAATCCTTTCTACAGTGTGCTTAAGGGAAGTCTTAGGCAGCAGGTCTTTGAAAGAATTTGATCTCCTCAATGCATTTTGATAACAAAAACGTGCTATTATTTCTTTTCTTCTGATTGATCAGAGTTCTTGTTGCAAACTTAATATCTGATTTGAGTGTTTAATGTTTTCAAGTCTGCATTGATTTTTCTTTATATCATCTCATTTTCTTACAAAAACAGGGTGAGTATGAATTCCAGATGAAATGGGTTTTTTGTGTTTACAAAAAATAGCAATACAGTTTCTACTTGTTGCTTTTAACAGTGGCATCCTTTTACCCTGTTTTTCATCGTTACTGCATATTGTCATTTTACTGGTTTTCTCATTGTATGCATTTGTTTCCATTATCCAGGATGCTGAGAAATTGGCTGGTGAAGAACATGCCTGGAAAGAAGTCAAGGATGCTGTAAATGAAGTGGGATATCCAAAATCAAAAGAAGGTATCCTTTCAGTGACAGGCTACAGTCCATCATTCAGTTGTGAAAAGATCCCCTTAGTATGCAGTTCATCTCTTGAGATTAGGTTCCTTACATTTGCATTCTTTTTATTGTAATGTTTTTTTAATTAATTTGATGTTTAAAATGTGTAAAAATCTTAACTGTATTAATAAGAGAGTCTCTCATTACTTGGAGTGGAACTGCTTTGTGGCAGGGATAGTAGCTACCAAGGACATGAAGAGATCTTTTGGCTCTGATTTAGATTTCTGCTATCACTGCCCACCATTTCATTTAAATCCACTTCTAAATGAAAGAAAGCTTAATTTAGAATGTTGTAAAATTCTTTTTTCCATTGAACATTTACAGGTTCTCATTCTTTGCATGAAAATGACAATAACAAGGAAATAATCACAGACAGGTTCACAGCAGACATTATGGCATCATTATAATAAGATATAATAATATATAATAATAATTGATAATTAAGCAAATTGAATGAAATTATCTTGCACTAATAAACAGAACTGCAGTCTAATGGCTGTCATGTAGATATTCAATCCAATTAAAGAGATTAGTGAACAGCAGCAACTAAGAAAAGATGAGCAGAAGAGAGGTGGAGATTTTTACTAGAATACTATGGGTTTATTAATCTCTTTCTTATCTTGCTCTATTCAGTGGAATTTCACTGACTGGGAATTTGGCCTATTGTGGCCAGATACCTTACCATTTTGAGAAACATAGGCTTTCTCTCAAGCTAGAAAGAATTTAAACTTCCAGTACTCCTTCTTGGCAGCATGAAAAACAAGTTTGTATAGTGATATTGCAGGCTGGAAACAAGTGATCACAATTTTTACAATAACAAAACACCCAACCCATTACACTGAGTTTGATTCTTTCTCATCCAGAGAGATTAATTTTTTAGCAAAGGGGAAACAATCATCTCACCTTGTTTTAAACTCACATAGTTTCTAGTTTCTTTTAAGTTCCTCTATAGTCACTGGATTGAAACAGACAGTACTAAAATAGATCTTCAGGGCCCGTGTTTCAACCTGCCTGTTAAATTATAGATATGCAACCCAAAGGTGCAATAGCTCCTATACTTAAACTGTGTAGTGAGAATACTGGTCCTATTTAATGTTCCTGTATTAAATTGCAGGAGAAGTTGCATTAATGTATTTTGTAAGTGTCTTTAATTAAGATTACTGATTTAACTGATACTTAAAAATTGTTCAAGTGCACGATAATAAAAGGCATCTGAACTGGTTGGAAAAATCAGTTCTTGTTATCTGTTCAGCTTCTGTTTTCAGTCATGGACTATTTGAAATGTGTCATCTTTCCTTTCACCATACCACAATAGCAGTGTTAACTGACATGCAGTGGCAAGTGCAGTATTGAAGAGGGAACTTGACTTTTGTCCACTTGCCAATAATGAGTAGAAAACCTTCCTGGCAGACTGAGACACATAGTTATTAGCTCCTGCTAATATCATTTGTTTGATAAATTAAACCAACAGTTTCTACAGTTAAGAAAGTTGGTGACCCCCACACTCTGACCTACTGACTGTAGCTGATGTGGTGTTGAAATGCTAAATTTAGAGTTAGAGCTGCTTGGGGCAGTCCTCCTCTGTCGCCCTGATTCTTGAGTTTTCTAAAGCCTTCTGAGTTTACATTCTATTGGGAAACTTTCCCACACAGTTTCTGTAAATAACATGTTGTTTTGCATTCCTTCATGGGGGTGGAGAGACTTGATGTACTAGTGCTTTGTCCAATGTCTTTGGAGAGGTGGCCCATTCACTCTCCAATCCACTGTCACCTTTGGAGAAGTATAAAAGTTTGAGTCAGAAAATAAACTTTCTCTTTTGCCTTGCAAGGTGGCAGGTGGCTCGCGTTGTGCTTTCTTGTGTCCTATAGCGACACTCCTCTACTCCTGGGCTGATGTGGGACATGCAGCTCTTTGGTACTGTTGCAGCTGATGGCAGGTTTTCTAGTTTGCAATTTTACATACCTGCAAATTTGGTCCCAAGAGATTTTGTTATATAGCACATCAAATCTCAGACGCTAGTGAGTGAACAAAGCAGAATAATGAGAAGTAAAAGAAGACATCCTGTGCATCAGCTAAGATGATAATCTTTCAAGAATGTCAGTGGTTTGTACTTTCTACAAAAATCATATGAAGTGGAAATAACATCCCTCATTCTTCTGTTTTTTGTCCTTAATCAGTTGTAAAGAATACATGGATGTTTGCCAAAGATATAAAGGTTAAGGTGCAATGTTATAATAACACATTTTTTTCCTTATATGGCTCTTTCAGTCCAAGGGCATGAGAGCAATTCACAAATAATCAGTTTAGCCTTGTAACAGCCATGCTATAAATCCTAACCCATGGTGGTAGCATTCTTAAATTTAAGTGTGTAAATATTCCTATGTTCAAGATGGACTAATTAATTAATCACAGGTTTGTCGTTGTGCATTTTAAATTCATTGCTGGATTAGTTTGAATAATACATGCAATAATTGGTGAAGGTAACTGCTGGACTTCCTTGAGCTCCCATGGGTACATTCACAGGTGGTAATACTCATTTGAAAACTGCAAGTTTTGGGGTTCAGATTAGGTGTGGTCAGAGAGAGAAGAATCTGGTCCACAGAGAAGTCAAATCAGTGCAGAATGTAATGAAAAAGTGATTTGTGCTAAGAAATATCCAAATAAAGTGAGTGGAAGGTTATCTTTCCTCCATTCCAAATGCACAAAAAATCTTCTTGTAGCATTGGAGGTGAAAATCTCCTTTACTTCCAAGATCATTAGTCCTGAACTACAATCAGACATTGAAACTGTGATTTTCTTTCGCATGCATAAAATGTGCAGTTGTACATGAAAAAACAAATCACAATGCTCTTCATGAGTGTTTCAAGGAAAAAATTAATTAATTTCAAGAAAAGGTTCTAATTTAATGAGAGTTCTAAAAAAATGTGCAGCATAAAAGAACAAGTCCCTTTTTTGTTGCTGTTTTTTGTTTTTAAATTATTTTTTTAGCTGCTGGGACCTTTTAGAAGTAACTTCCATGGAGTCTTTCCCTTGGCTTTAAGAACTGGAGTATCTTAAGTAAACAATGTTTCAGTACCTAAATAAAAGTTATTTGAATTTTTTTATGCATTAAAATATCCTTGCAATTTTTCATCTTTTTTTTTTTTTTTAACCATTTATTGCTAAAGTACTGCCTTCTTTAGAAATTGTTTTGCTACATGTAAACAAAACACAGTTACCTAAGCTGCTACTCCAGCATTTAAGTATTCAAGAATTGTTGCAGAGCCTGGAATGATGACAGTTTTTCTATTTTAATGCTTTGAGGCTCTTACTCCTTGCTAAACAGCATTTAGAAGTTGTATTTTTGTCTGATTAAATATATTTCTTTAACTAAAGCCAATAACAGAGTGGAAGCATGTTCTGGCAAGATGCCAGAATCTCTTGAGGAGTAACAAGGGTCATCTACCAGATACAAATATCTATCAGCTGAAAATGCTTGACTGTGCCATGGATGCCTGTATTAACCTTGAATCTTGGGAAGAAGCATTGTATTATGGCAGCAGGACTCTGGAACCATACAGGTAAGAGATGTAATTGGTTCAGCTGATCCCAAAGATAGGGGAGAGCTGGCTGTCTCATTAAAAGTGAAGACTACTTCATCTTGGTACTTCATACTGGTTTTTATTTCTTGTGTGTACCTTGTGTTGCTTTCTACGTTAGTGAATGAGACAGGATGCTCATTCTGCTTTCACAGTCAGGCTGAAAGCAAATAAAAAGATAACAGGAACTATAATAATAATGACTGATTATTATCTCCTTGCTTTTTCACGTGTTCAGATGCTGCCCCATCCCTAATCAGAGTTACTGTTTCAGGCTCCATTGACATGAGGGTATCAGTGTTTTATGCTGAGATAGAGCAAAAGCGAGGGACAGGTGGCTGGTTGAAATAATTTGTATTCTCCCTATACTCTATACATAGATTTTACAGAAAGAATAAAAAAGTCTTGCAAAATGCAGGAAATTAAAAAGATCCTGGTTCTTATTTTGGGGAGCAATCAAGGTAGCGAATTACTTGGTTTTCTTCTCTCCTAATCAGTACTTGTTCGGGTGCTGTGTGCTGGGAGAGTTTCTGAGTCTGATGGTCTTTTGTTGATAAGGAAGGGCAGCCTCAGAGTTCATACATAATGTGTTGAGGATTGAAGTTGATTGGAGCCTGGAGTTGTAATGCAGCTTTGGTCATCTAGTAGAAAAAGGGCAGGTGCTTCTGCTTTGGTCAGTGTGCTAAAAGCTTTAGAAGACTCACATCTTTTGTTTCTGAATAGTTGCATTTTTTGTAACTAAGTGTTAGCCTGTGCTAAGTGTCCAGTTAAAATGTCACTCACACATGAATGTTCCTTCTTGGGAAGGTATTTTTTAGAGCAACCATTTCTTCTCTGTGATGCACCACGTGATGTTTCAATACAATGTGTGAGGGGTATGCTAGAGCTGAGCAATATGCTCTGCTGTGAATATGAACACTTCAGATGTTACGTATTTTCCTTAATCAAATGGAGATGCCATCAGCATTCAGCCTTTTGCCTGAGGAAATCCTGTCGCTGTCGAGGCAGGATGGGAATGAGAAGACTTTGACTTAGAAGGCTGCTGAGAGTAAAATTTTGGTTTATTTAAAATACCCTGCTCTTTTATATAGAGCTTTGTGAGGACCAACTCCATTGGTCCTGAAGTGAAAACAACCCAAACCACTGGTGCAGAGTGCTTGACGCACAGTGATAGAACTTAACTATAAACAATGTGAAAAACAAGAGAGATAAAGAATTATTTACATTCTTCTCTCTTTCCCAGGCTTCCGCCTTGCTAGAAACTCTGTTTCTCTCTTTGACTGAATCTGAGACCCACAAAATCCCGTGTGGCAGCCTGTTCCTGAATAAGACTCGGGGCTTCACTTGAGGAACACAGTGTTTCAGAGCTTTCACTAATAAGTGATCGTTGATAAAAACCTGAATAGGCTATGGTGCATCACAACTGTGGAGTAGCTCTCTGTTCATAATTCATTTTCGTAGAGGAGGACATGAGTGCCTAAAAATTTTCACATTTCTTCAGGGTGAAATTCATGTTGTGCATGTCCCACTTAACCTTTTATGCAGGCTTATGTAGTACTGCAGCAGTACATGCTTCCTGCCAGTGTTCTACCTTGTGGCACACTTCAGATGAACAGAGTAGTCTACATGTTTAAATGTTCCCCTATTAAATAAAAAAACCCCAAACCTCGGTTGTTTTGGGTTGGGTTTTTTATAAGTTGTTTGCTCGGTTCTTCACAACTGAAAACTGAGCATTTTTTTTCTGCAGACATTTCTGAGAGCAGAGATTACAGTGAGACCATGTGCAGTCTTACCAGATAATTTAATAAAGCTTTCTCCATTTTGCTTGCTGAAGTGTACCATAGTTTTCAAGCTGTTTCATGCAGCAGTTTGGAGATGAAGGATTTGACTGTGCATCCAATTAGCATCTCTTAAGTTAATAATTATTTACACGAGATATTTGACCTTTTTTGCACCTTGGAGTGCTTGTCATTTTTCTCTCCTCATGCAAAAGCATTATTTAAGAGAGATTTTCAGTTGCTTCTTTTTCTTTATACCTTCAAGTCATCACTACAAGCTTTGACACACCTGAAACAAAATCCTCAGTTTCTCATTACAACAAATTGTGCCCTAAGCAGCAGGAGAGCAAATCCTAGGAAATCCTTTGGGATACATTGAATTTCTCCTGTTGAATCAATCTACTGCTTGGCTGCTCCTGCAGTTCCATTATAGCTACCTATTTTCCTTTCCTCAGCTCTGGAAAAAGTATTCATACAGATCTCCACAGGGAATCGCCTGAGAATTCATGCAGTCCATATAAATAGGAAATCACAGTTACAACTTTAAAGGCTCTAGAGATTTGGTCAGAACCAGTTTTAATTTCAGGTAATGTGTTTGTTGTGCATTTTCCATTTCTTTAGCAGCAGGATTAATTTTCAGTGCTGTGTGACACATTGTATCATAATCTATGTTTTCATTGTTATGGTTGCTGACTTTTCAGAATCATCCATTTCATGGAAGTGGCAGAGATAGATCTGTACTACATAAAACTGATTAGTCATGCTGGATAGTAAGCCTGTGTTTTA
The DNA here is from genome assembly GCF_048771995.1 of Taeniopygia guttata. Taxonomy (NCBI): domain Eukaryota; kingdom Metazoa; phylum Chordata; class Aves; order Passeriformes; family Estrildidae; genus Taeniopygia; species Taeniopygia guttata. The sequence goes on from NC_133027.1 coordinate 83,155,600, forward strand.
GGTAGCAATAATAACCTATAAGGAGCATTGTCAGGACCTCTGAAATGGTTTAGCAAAAAGAAAGGAAGAGGAAGTGTCTGCCAAGATGAAAATCTGCCTTCTCTCTTTGTGCTGAACTGTAGCCACCCATTTTTTCTTAAATCCTACAACATGTAGCCTAAGCCAAGTGTATCTACATGGCTTTCCTTGTAAATGTCCCATTAAAAGCCTGTCTGTCCAAGAGCCTTAACCAAAGTTAAGACATTTGCCTAAGTAAAACCTGCCCCATGTCATAGTCAGCACTCAGCAGCTTGCAAATATAAACTTCCTTTCAAAAATCCTCATAAGCCTTAACCACAGAATAACAGAATATCAGCAAGAGGTGTTACATGGGTTTGTCATGTCTCAGCACATTCACACTCTGGTCTGACTGCTGCTCGTGAAGGATCAGATTCAGAGATACTGAGAAAGACAGATTTTCCTTAGATTGCCTCAGAGGAAGGACCCAGCATTTAGCCCTCAAATTACTGACAAGGCACATATGTTCTGGGGATTAGGTTCAGGGTATATTTTCCCCATGTCTCAAGTATTCAGTGCTTTACACTGCTGCCAGAGTGGAAAAATGCATCTGTTATAAAACTCTGCTAGATGTCCTCAGCTATTGTGACAAAGGTAAGAGGAGGAAAAGAAGTAACTATGTGACACCACAGGCCTGCTGGGCTTACCTGCTGAATAGCACCATGTCACCTCTTTGGGCTCAGGGGACATCAGGTCCAGTGAGATTCTGATACAGAGACAACAAAAATGTTCATCGATTTCTGCTCTGTGCTGTTTATAATCCCTGCTGAATTTCAGGTTAATGTAGAAATCCCACTGATCTTCAGATGGGTTGTTTTAATTGAAAACCCTTAATCTCCAGTGCTTCAGCATTAAGGGTAACTGGAGGGCTTCAATATACACAAGAAAATTCCTTCTTTTCATCCCATACAGAAATGTTGGGCAGAAATGCTGCTCTGGCTCTTCACCCAGCAGCCTTGCACATCCTTCCCCCTCCAACCCCTCTCCACTGAGTCAGCACAAATTCAGGGCTTGTGACTGCTCTGCTTTTGCAGTGGGAGGGAGCTGGGTAGGTGCAGGCACCCCATATTTGTGCTATCTGTGCATCATTTGCCTGCTCTTCTACCTCCTCCTATTCTCTATTGCTTCCAGTAATATTTTGTAGTACCCCATTACTTCACCTTCTGTCAGTGAATGGATTTGTTCAGGGAACAAGGAAAGCAGTCCCAGTGAGGGCAATTTTGGATTGTTTTGTAAAGGGCTGGGTTTAAGAACAGTGGCTGATATGTTCTTGTTTTTTTCTGAGAACATGGTTGAATTTTCATTGGGTTAATGAAATACCAGCCAGGAATTTTAGATTTAGAATTCTAATTCAATATATATGACGGTCTTTATTTTCTAAGTATGTGAACTTCAATCAAAAGGTAGATTAAAAATTGACGGTTGCTATAGTATCCTTTTCTTGAATCGTGATCTTGTAAAAAAGCAAAAAAAAACCCCTGTAGAACTTAATATTCTTGGAAAAACTCTGACCCTATTTTCTCTTCTTCAAGAAGGATTTCCAGTAAAGAGTCTGACTTGCTTTTGGTCTGATTTTCCCCCTTTTTGAATACATTTAGAGAAAAAATCCTGTTCTTACAGGTATGTGTTTTGCAATGCAGATGTGATATACGCAATGACTGAAAATCTTTTTTTTTTTTTATTTTTTTTTTTATCAACTATATATGGTTCTTTACTGAGCTCAACAGACTTCTTTGTAGTGGCTAGTTCTGAGGCACTTGAATTGAATTTGTCTTTACATTGAAAGCTAGAGATCCGAAAAATATCCCCAAAACTGCACTGCAGTGATAACCAGGGCCACTGGGGGATGCTACTGCTTAAGGGTTACAGCCCGGATTCGTCGCCCCTCGGCACCCTGGTTATGGAAGGTCCCCGGGGGGTTCGTGCGTGGCTGCTGGGTTTCTGAACCTAGAGACAGTACTAATTCCGTGACCAAAGTTCAATGTCTTAATCATAAACCATCAGTTGTAAACATAAATCTTACCTCTGGGATCACCTGAGAGGGAGAAAAAAATGTCAAGGTGGAGAAAGCAATTTAAAGAAATAATGAAACAAAGAACAGGAAGAACTAAATCTTCCTTATTCACTTTGCTGGAGGTTTTAGAAAATGCCCATGGCATTTAATGTTTAGAGCAAAATGTGTCAAAAGAAGAGGAAACCCCAGTATAAATAAGAGAGTGTATTGTCTCTGGTTAATTATAGTAATTCTTCCAAAAGACAGATGTTTCTAGCAATATTTGCACAGTTTTTGGCTTCAGTGTACCTATTTGTCCATACACAGGGATAATGCTTGTCACTGGGCTGATATGTTTAGGAATCCATTAAAACACTTCAGCAGCCCACTTCTGTCTTCCATGCCTGCCCTCCAGTCCCAACAGCCTTTTCCAAAAATTGAAAAGGAGAGGTTTTACAGCTGAAGTCTGGTGCCTAAATTATCTATGACCTGATCAATCCCTTTCCCATGTAGGAAAAGGATTTTGTATTTTGCTGGTTTCTTGCTTTGTACTTCTGCATGGCACCATCACCTTCAATTCCTTGGTTCTATCCCAGTTTTGTTTTTCTTGTATGTTTCCATTACAGCCATGAGTGGTCCCCCAAAGTGATACTGACCTGCATAATCTTCAATGACTTCCATAAACTCACAATCCCATAAGTGCTTCACCTTCTACCTTTCTTCATTTTCGTGTATTGTGCGTATGGGTAAAAATTCTTACTATTCTCTCCAGTCATGCCAGCTGGTTTTTGGGTATAATTTTGATGTCACTGGTTTGTCCAATGTACTCTGTCACCCGTGAGTAGAAATTCAGCAACAGGAGTGTTAATTTGCAGTACCATGTTCAGTGTATGCCATATTTCTTAGGCTAAGGTTTCCTTAAATAGCTTTGTTGCTGCAAGATTTTTGGGTCAGTGTATGTTCAGTAGCTCTATATTTGTATACTGGTTTAGTTTCTAGTTTTATCTTTCATTTATGTCAAGGGCTATTTGAATTTGGATTTTACAGGTAGTGATCTCCTAGTGATATTAGTGAACTAAATCACTGTTTCCCAGAGTTGCTTATTTCTCTGACACAACTACCGGTGTTGATTTCATTTCTCACATACATTTCCAGGTGTTCTTAGATTCCACAGATCTTGAAAGTTCTATGTTCTTTGCAATGATAACTTCATCTGCAGGGATTTCTTTTGGGTTTTTTTTTCACTGTAGGATCATTTTCACATCAAGGTGTTAGACCATTCAGAGGTTAATGCTTTATTTCAAATAAGGATTTTGGTCCCAGTCTGTCTGCCTACCAGAGCTAAAAGATTCAGTTTGGTTTTGGTGTTTCTTGGTTTGTTCACTGTTCTTTTTTTACTTAAGCAGTAATAGTTGGTATTTTTGTCTTGTAATCAGGGGATCCCTTCTTGGTTTTTTGTACATACATGCTTGCAATTTACAAAGTAAGGACTTATGCAGCCATTACCAGAGCTCTTTTCATTAGTCTGCTTACTATTACACACTAGTTAAAGAACACACATTAAAAAACAGAAATTAGTATATGCATGAGCAGATATTACAAAGACTTGTGTGCTGTGAAAAAAAAATGCAACATAGTTAATCTATTGAAACAATTTTGAGAACAATTTTGGAGAATTCACAGTGTCTGTATGGATTTTGCTAAGAAAAAAAAGGTGGAATTGATGGCATACAAATTCTAAACAAAGGTTTGGCTACAACCCTAAAAATTAAACCTAAACTTAAGTGGGATTGGGAAGGGATTTCAAGGGAGCAATTAACAGTTAAAAAATAGAGATATATGAAACATATATGGCATTTTGGATTCCTTTGACAGTAACTGAACATTGCTTTGCAAAAGCTATTTTAGAGGGAGAAATCATGGTGAAAGGGAGAAAAAAGGAGGAGAATCACTTACAAAGACAGATAAATTACAATTATATCTCTGATGAAAGAGAAAAAAAAGAGAGGGCATGAAGGAAATAGGAGCAGAGAAGCTGTAAGGAACAATGCATTCTCTGAAGGGAGAATTAGGAAGAGTCTGATTTTAGTCATAAAATAACTATTTCTTTTTTTGAATAAATTGTCAATTTGAGTGGACTAAGCAGAGAGAGGAGACTTGGCAGTACTTCCAAGGAGGAAATCCATTAAGAGTTTCTATTGGTGGAGATGTGAACAATTGTGAAAAACTTGTGATATTGTAGTAGAATTGTGGCATTTAAGCAAGAAAACAGACATAATAGAGATAAAGGATGAAAAAGATGAAAAGGCAGTATTTTTTCCCCATTGAAAAACCAGAAACATTACTGAAAAGGAAAACCATAGTCATGAGGAAGAGGAGAGGAAAGGAACAGTGGATAAGGAGAGCAAAGAAATTGAAGAATGCAGTTTGTTTAAAGAGTGAATCAATGGGAATGGCCAGGGAGAGTGAGAGATGGAAAGATGGTGCTTTGAAGAGGGTTGTTCTGAGCCTGAAAATTGAAGGAGGTATTGTCAAACAAGAACCATGACAATGAATTATTAAGTTCCTAGTGAGATGATGTTGCGTCGCGGTCAGCACCCTCTCACCGCGACACCCCGAGCTCGGGCGTGCTGGGCGGCGAGGGAAGAAGACGGGCGGCTGATCCCCCTGTGAAGCTCTGCAGTCCCAGTTGTTGGCACGGGGACAGATGGAGGCAACACGGGACTTGGGGGTGAACAGGATGGATTTATTTAGTGAGCCCCAAGATGCTTGGGGGGGGGGGGCGCACAAAGGTTTTATACAAGAACTCAGGAGGAGGGGTATAGGAACAGTAACTAATAGGGGAATAACAGGGGAGGAGTTTAGGGCAGGACTACATATCATAAACCTATCAGGGAAAACAAGGGAGTGGAGTAACACAAAGTAACACAAAATAGGGTGTTGAGCCTCACTAAATAGGCAGGGACTGTCCTGGGGAAAGGGGCAGGGAAAGGGAGGATTGACATCTTGGAGAGAGGGGGGTTAGGAATGAGCTAGGGAAGATTAACCACTGGGGAAGGGAAGAGATAGTGGTGGGGGGGGGGGGGTATGAACAGACACTGAAAGAATAAAAAACACGCCACTGCAAGATGATCCATCCAGCAGGGAATCCCAAGAATGAAGATCATAGAAGTTCTGTAGTGAAATAGATGATGCCGAGTATAGGTCAAATTTCACAGATTCATATTGATTGGAAAAGGAAGAAAAAAAGATGAGCATGCAGATGGGAGGAAAATTTGCTCACAGTAGTGAGAAAATCCTAGAGACCACATAGTTAGTGATGTGATGGTAGACTACAAGCTCACTGGATCTTGAATTTGCCTGTTATTGAGTAAAAGGATTAAAATGTTGTAGAAGATGTAATTAGGAATATTTTGTTTGGATGTACCTGAAAACCAGGAATATCTTTATTTTTGGGTGCATGACACTACCTTTGTTAACAGGTTCACTCCTGTTCACCATACCAAATCCCTATGAACTATATTTCACTTGACCTGGTCACAGTCTGTTAATCAGTTTTCCTTAACCCCATAAAACCAGAAAATCCAGTCCTTCTATACAAAGAACCAAAGTTCTATCAAAGTTCTATCAAACCTAATTCTAAATTTTCTAATCCTGGTATGAGAACCAACACAGCCACATTAGGATAGCACTCTGCCTTATATAATTAGCAGTAGAATTGTGCCACAGGGAAAATGCTGAGAATACCAACTACTATGTAAACACTACTTGTGCTACCTCATAAATACAGTAGTTTATGGCCTTCAGAAATTTAGTCAATTTTTTCTTACTTACCTGGACAACATCTAATATTGGATTATGCAATTTCAAGTGAAAGAGTTGATGATGTGTTGACCTTCTGGTCAAGTGTAAAACCCTTCTGCATGTATTGCCTTGGCTTCCACAAAAGGTGCTTCCTTTCCACTCTGATTTTCTTTTAGAAATTCTATCTGCTTTAGGCCAGGATCCCAACTACTGTCTGCTGGTATCCAGCACTGAGATGCTTTTCAGCCTTCAGATAAACCAATTCCATGGTTAAAGAGGTGACTCAGTGCTTCTTCTCTCCTCTTCTTGTCTCCCCCTGAGTATACTGGAACCTCTTTTCTCAGCTTCAGTTTGTCATTTTATCATCAGGCAAGACACAGAAGCCTGAATCAGCTTTATTTATGTGACTTTGAAGATGAAAGTAGGAAGGAAGAAACAAAAAGCAAATGATTTTGGGTAGAGAGCAGAACAAAGATGGTAACTGATTACAAATGCTGGAAGGCTAAAAAAAAGGCAGGCTATACTGCTGCTAAGGAAAAAGTTTCAGAGAATCAGAAAGTGGCTGCCCAAAGAGCCATGAAAACTGAGAGCAAGAGAAATATATCAAAGAGGAAAGAATCTTCCTCAGAAAATAGTGCAAGTCCATTGATTAATAATAAAAACTATGTATTTTAAAACCAAAATAAAGTAATCTTCAAGGAATGCAATGTACACGTGTCCAGTAAAGGAAGAGCGGGGGTATATGATATAAGGAACCAAAGAATGAGGACAAGAAGCCCAGAAATTAGCCAAAATTAGGGTGAAAAGGCCTTTCTTTTAACTCTGCCCATCATCACAAAAGATCAAAAAGGGAGAGGGCAAAGCAAATGGATACTTGCCACAGTTGCAAACACTCTCCTAAGAGGAAAATAAGCTTTCTTTAGTTGTGCAGTGTGCTCTTGGAGGATACAGCTGGTTAACTGCCAGAAGAGAAGATAAAGTTCTGGAATCAAAGTGTTTTCATTGTAGCAGCATCATGAATTCATTTGCATCTTAATTCAGGTATGCTGAATGATGCACACCAAGGATATATTGTTCTTTTAAGGCTGGCCAGCCTTTCAGAAACCTTCTGAAAACTGGCAAAAGTGACAGCCAACAAGTGGAAGCATCCTGAACCAGGTCTTTCATACTTGAATCACTGTTGATGAAATAGAAAAGAGAAAGAAACAATAAAATATTTTCATGCAATAGTGTGCTTGGCAGACTTTGAAAAATGGAATTAGATCCTACTTTGTTACAAAACAAAAGTCTCAGTATATACAGTCAAAAAGGAAAAATATGTAAGAGTTTCGTTTTCCCAGCATAAGGGGAATTTGCAAGATTTACCAAAGCATTTTTTGAAGTACTCGCTTTAGACAGTGGCACAAATTATATGTTTTAAAAATGTTTATGTAAATACAACTGGAGACCTCACTTAAGAAGAATGGAAAATTCCTGCATGTTGTATTTTGAGATGTTCTGAAACACAGACCTTCTATCCTATGAAATGCAACACAACTTCTCAAATCTTACCAAAAAATCCCAGAGTAATTTATGACCTTGGGAATGCCCTACTAATTAGTTGCATGGTCTCATGACCATAGCTAAAGATAAGTTATCTTAGATATTTGTCTCAGTACCACACTAGTATAAGGTCTCTTATTTTTCAAGGGATTTCAAAATGCCTAACCAAGTTGGGTAATAATACCTCTACCAATTCAACATCTCAGAATTTTTAGATGGAAAACAGGTTTACATGCTTACAGTAAGATAACATCCTGAATGCATTCTGAAGCTTTATCTGTTGCTACCTGTCTGGATGCAGTTCATCTGTGTATTGTCTGGCTGCCAAGTTTGCAGTTCAAGCGAGCTCTACCAATGATGGATGTTTATCAAGAGATGCTATTAAATTGTGTTAGGTTGCTTGTGCCAGTAGAGAAAAAAACAGAGGTGGAGGGAGAGGGAAGTGTGAGTGGCAAGGTCTTTTTCATGTGAGAGACCATCAACATTAATCTGTGACACAAAAGTATATTGACAACTAAAATTGTTAATTTTATTAAATACCCCATGCTTTCAAACCCCTGCCTTGCTCTGAGACAGCATTGTCCCAGGGAAGTACTCCTGACTTCTGGTACCTTGAGGAGAACAAGAAAGTCCAGTGGTTAACTTATGATGTGTTAATACTGTGTCCATCAAAGAACAACCATCTCCAGATATTGCAGTGGGACAGGACTTTTCCCATCTTGTTTGCAGTGGTGAGGACTGTCACTGTTCTTGATCTTTGCATCTGAAAAACACCAGCGTAGAGCATTGACTGCACCCAGTGACACTAAAAAAACCCACAGCAAGTTACATTCAGACCCTGCTAAGCTAAACAAGAGAAGAGTGATAACAGTCTCTCATAAATTAAAAGGGCACATCACAGAAATCAGGACTGGCTTGTGGATCCAAATCTCACCATAACCCTCAGCAACATACAGTTCACTGGGAAAAGCACTTCACTGGATTCAGTCTCTTCTCCCAGGTAACATGTGACAGGATGAGAGGAACTGGCCACAGGGTGAACCAGGGGAGGTTTAGATTGGATATTGGGGAAAATATCTTGACTGAAAGGGTGGTCAGACACTGGAATAGGCTACCCAAGGAAGTAGTGGAATCACCATCTCTGGTGAAGTATGCAAAAGCTGTGTAGATGTGGCACTTGTGGATATGGTTTAGTGGTGAATTCCATAGTGCTGGGTTAACAGCTGGACTCAATGATCTTAGAGGTCTTTTCCAACCTTTATGATTCTAAGTTACACTGTTGGTGATAATGGTGTGGTGTACATAGTGGGGGTTCAATCCGTCTAGGGAGTGAATTACTGAACTTTCTCTATGAAATCTATCTCAGTGGTCAGAACTGGATAGATATTTACCAGGTTGAATGTGGAAAAAACTTACAGCTTTCCTGATATACACCCCAAAAAGCTATTCCCTTCCCTTTTGTGTCCTGTATATAATCATCAAACAAGATAAAGTTCCTGACTGCTCTGAACTGATAGAAATTGGCTTACATCAAGTAAGGATGCAAAGGATTTTCCATGAAACTTCACCTTTCTCTCAAGCACAAATGCAGACATTCATTGCGTATGTTCACATTTGCATATACTCAAATGTGTTCCTCTTGCTGTCACTGCTTTCTAACCAGGTAAATCCACAATTAACTGGGTATCTTTAGAAAGTTGGGTTGTATTTTACTTCAGTTTTTCAGTTAATACTGGTTTTTATATATATTAGTTCCTGTCTTTGCAGTTCTTTTACCAAGATTTCTTCTTAATGGATTCAAGCACATATACACATGCTTAAGCCAGACAAGTTGCATTCAGGTAAACAGCACGTTCCTTTGGCCCTTTCTGCACACTCCTCAGGTGGCTCATCCCTGGCTCCCAGGGCTACCCTTTGGCAAATTTCTGCTTACTTTTGTTTAACTGAGGTTGACAAAGGTAATGTGATTTCCAGGGTCTTTAGCAGTGCTAGTGACAGCAATGGCTTAAGTAGAGATACCTTAGCCTGTTCCTCAAACAGAGTTAGTGTGTTGTATTTAAGGCCATAACACTACCCCAGCTTGTGATTAAGTGCTTCGTGAGTTCCATTTCCTTATAAGAACATGTGTAAGAACCCAAGAATGTATGCCACAAGTGAACTAAGCATTAATCTGTCAACAGCTTAAGTGTGTTTGGGATAGTGCAATGGAAATATGTGGTATAGTGACACAATGTTTGTTCTCTGGGAAGCACTTAGGGGCAGATGGAACCTGTAAAATGGATTGATTTGTGAAAGTGTGCAGCTTCTATCAGATTTGTTTGATGCTTACTTGCTTTAACCCAAATAAACACAGGCCACATGTGTTTGAATTTTCAGTAAGGTGCTGGTAGCTACATGTGGGGAACCCAACTAATAAGTGCACAAAAACTTATCATGAAGGGTCTTCTGTTTAAAAGGTGTGCTTCTCTCCTAAAATAATGAGATGAGTAAAAATTAGCATATAATTGAGGATATATTCTAAGAAAATGAAAAAAAATATTAAGGATTTGACAACAACATAAAAAATACAATGCTGGAGTCTAATTACAATTAAATGGAAAATTAAGTCCATAGCAGGCATGTCTTAAAATTTTGGTCTAAATCAATAACATCTATAAAAATGAGGTATGTTTGTATGGAAATTACACAAAAAATCTGTAACATTTTAAAATTAAATGTTAAGCATCCTACAGATCTGTTGAACTACACTGTAAAACTCTGCAGACAATTGTATGGTTGCAAGTTGAATGCCATTAGGGTATGTATGTAAGGAAGGCATTACATTTGCATACTTAAAGATGATTTCTGGTCTCTTCCACCTGCTTATCTGAAAAATGATAAATCCTATATCAAGGATTAATAATAAATCCTACATCATTATATTTGTGCAATGCTTCACCAGTACTTTAAGGACATTGAGCTGTGTGCCACTGCGGCAGCAACAATTTAGTTTTTCTATTTCAGAATTTGGATGAAGTTTGAACCTTGACATGAATTTGTGGACAGCCTGCATTGACATTTATCTAATTGTTTTATACTGAACTAAATCAATTTAATAAGTGAACTGAAAGAAAGACTTGATTTTCATTTTTTGAAAGCAAGCATATCAATGCATCTGCCAAAATTAAAAAGAGTATGTGGATTTCTGCCATCTTGCCTTCTGTGTAGTGCAGAATTTCTGTACCTGTAGCACAGATCTTGTTTCAGCTGATTGCAAAAAATTTGCCTTGGGTGAACAGAGTAAGAAATAATATTAAAAATGTATCTCTGGAAATATAATTCTACTCTTGTGAGTTGTGTGTGCAGTTTTCAGTTAACTTTAAAACTACATTTTATATGTTCTTCAGGGTACAGTATATAATATTCTATTAAGCTATGTTGCATGTGATGTTGGTAGGACACATTCTTAGCATGATTTTGAAAGGCTCAATAAATGTCATACCTCTTCCTAAGGGAATATTGACTATGCAAAATATGGTAAAATGTGTACAGCTACACAGAAAAACACAAACCGAAACCCTCAGTTGTTCCCACAGTGATATTGTGTCATGAATATTCTTTCTACCCAGAGCACTGGAGAGCAGAATGGCAAGGTCCAGGGACATGCCATAAAAGAAAGATTGCCATACATTGTCCCAGTAAGAGCTTGGGCTTTCAGCAACCAGTTAGAAATTAAAGGCATTTCAGTGTCAGGGAGGCTTCTCTGATTGTGTTATCTGTGTGTGTACCTTTGCTTGTTAGTGCTACCTAGCAACTTGCATAAAGACAGAGATGTCAAGTGTATGAGGTTCCTACAAGTCAGTAGAAGGTAAGAGGCCACATATAGAATGCCTATAAAGAGAGAAGTTGTTTAAGCTCATGTTTGAATGTATTAGTAGATGCCAAAATATTCACATAGCAAAAAGCAGTTTTTAATGTCTCAGTGGAGGGGAAAAATCTCCATACCTATCGGCATAAAACAACTACAAGTCATAAGGAGTTTGGTAAATTTAGGTGCTCCTACAACTGGTTGAGCGCTGTGATTCTGCTGCTCTCCTCAATGGGGCAGCTATAGATAGAAGCTAAATCCCTGTCACCCTTATTGAGGAAAGGGAGAAAGTACAAAGGACATGAAAGAGCCATAAATAGCAGTCAATATATTTATTTATTCTGAGGCCCATATTTATCTTAAAAATGATGTCATCCAAGCCAATATCTGCATTTAACACACATAGTGCTCTGTGATATTGCATCTCAATGAATGCTTCAGATTAACAGAATTTACACAGTGTCAGTGGAAACGTTTGCTTTTCTGCCTGTTTTTCTGTGCTGTGGAATTGTGGATTTGGTATGTTTTAATTAGTTTTGGTTTATTTTTAATGTATGGATAAAAAAATCACATGGTAAAAATGGGTAAAAATTTTAAAACCAAGGAAAATCTTAAATTATGTCTGCTGTTTCACTGTTAGTTGAAGATCATGTGGAAGAAAAAGTCATTGCATACACAGCAGTTCTTAGTACACTGCCTGGATGAGGTTGAGAAGTTTTGTTGGGTCTGCATTCTTTCATATATAAAAGTCAACACAGTCTTTGGCAATATTTTTGGAAAAAGTTCAAAGCCATCAGGTGAAGTTCTTGGCATTGTTGCAGTGATTTGAAAAGCTCTCTTGGCTTCCTGAAGTCTTGAGTTTCATCTCTTGTGCTGGTTCTACATCAGTCAGCTGTAGATGGCTTAGGGATGAGTCACAGGGAAATGTCCCCAGTATTTTCAGAGCTGTCAAATCTCAACAAGCCAGGCAGGAAACTTGGTCTGCTGACCTCTCCTTTGTACTCTTCACCCCTGGTAGAGTCACTGTTGTCTTCTCTTTATCCGTCGCATCTGACAAAAAGGATCCCTGGGGAAAGTCAGCAGGAATAATTTATCTCTGGATAATTGGTTATCCAGGAGCAATGCTGCTATAGGTCCTCCTCTCTTACATGCCTGGAAGTGTAGTCAGTCACACTCTCATGCACTTGTCATCCTATGCATGAATCTCATGTGTGTGGTTCCCACAGTGTGTTCCTCTTCCACAGATCTCTATGGGAAAGTGCATTTTCATAAATTCAAGACCTGACTCCTTTCACATACATAATTTTTAAATTAGCTAACTTCTCTGTAAGTGAGTTACACTTACAGCTTTTGATCACTGCAGGGGGTTTTGTTACAGTATGTTGACAGATGTTTCTATTTCTCCCTGAGTTCAATGGATCTGCTCTTTAAATTTAGCATGGACACATTTTACATTTTTACTTTATTCTCAATAGTTGAAGATACCTGTTTTTCACAACCTGATGGAGATAACAAATTATTTTATCATGTGACTCAAAAAAGTAGCTACTTAAAAGGCTTGGAAAATTTTGTGAGCCATCATTATAACACTCTTCACTCTGTAATGACTTTCTTATGTTAAACAAATGGATTTTGAATAATTTAAAAAAGAGAACCCGACATTATCAAGTTTTTTTTGTAGTTATGAACCTGTAACTTAATGTCAGAGACAAAATATACTGAATGAGTTCATGGGAATAAAAATTTAATTTTTAATTAAAAATTTTGAAGCTGTCCATCTACAATACTTTCCTTTTGAAAAGCACACTGTGCAGTGTAAGAGTTTTTCACAAACTATGACAGTCCTTAATAAACTGGTATTTGTGTACTTAACATTTCTCAGAAACGTTTTTTTCTGTAGGGATTATATTGGGCCAGAAGCATTCTAAGATTGTGTATCCACTAGTGTGAAGGTGGATGCTTGCATGACTGCCACCTTCTTCTTTACTCTTTCACAGCTCTTGGGTTTCAGTGACTTCAGTACAGTGACTTTATTTCAAAATATTTTTAAAAGCAGACAGAGGTTGGTGGATTAGGGGCACCAGCGATAATGATACTATTTAACTTGGAGTATTAGAAAAATTAGGCCAGTTTGTCCTTAGTAAGAATAAATCCATCCTCTGACTGATATACTCGTAATGTGTTGTTTGTGGAAGTGTTATGGATGGCTCATCAAAGTCTGAAGGAGCAAGCCCTGATTTCTGTACTGCTTTGTTTTCAATAGCTGCCACCATTGCTCCTTCTCTAGTGTGAAAATATGTCCAGTTTTGTACATTGTCTGCCTTGTGTCACTGCCTGTTGCCCTGTTTCATCCCCAGTGCCAATCTCTGCTTGCCCTTTGTCCCAGATATCACTTACCTTTAAGTTTCTGCTGATACAAATCATATGAGACCAGAGTCAAGTGATACTTATGTAAGATATATCCAACCTTCTGTGTCTAATAAGAATACTACATTATTTAATTAAAAAAAATTGATAGGCATACTTTAAAGAGTGTTGTCTGGTTTATTCTCCCCCTGAAGACAGCTTGCTAACAACAGTCACTCAGGAGATCTGTTTTTCTTCTTTACGTGTAAATGTTTGCCTTTTGTAAAGCACAGATTTTCCTGAAGTGCTATCCATAAATGTACAAGGATACAGAAAAGTTGGCTGAAGACATGTGCAATGAGCATATTGGAAATTTGCATTTTGTGGACTCCTCAAATCACAGGATTTCAGAGACCAGCTCAGTATGCTCCTTCTAGCATTTCACTGTGTGTTAATGCACAGGTAGTTCATGATAGCCGTGATCAACACCAGGGTAGGTTCTGCCTGTAAAGATCTCCTGGAATGCTAGGTGTAAAGAAAAAAAAAAATACCACCATGCAAGTGCTCAGCCACAGATTTGTTCACTGGCCTCCAGAGCTAAGGGAGCTATTTTTCCATTAGATTTTTTCCTCTGACTGACTGACTGACTTTTTTATGCTGGTTCACTGAATGATAGCTATAGTGCAGTGTTCATGCAGCACCTGTTACACATTGGAGAATTTACTGGAACTCTCTAGAATTTTACATGGGCATAATGAAATTTATAGTGCAGAAACCAGAGTTTCCCAGGAGCAGAGAATTTATAGCATTTCTCCTGCGTGCATTCCGTCATATCTATCTCAGGGCAAAGCTTATATTGTGTTCTTTACCTTGAGGAATGTACTACTGGTATCTTTATCTTCTGTTATCTTGGTGATTTAGATTGCCAGAACGTCTTTGCGATTTCTACTTTGGTGCCAAATTTAACTAAAATTACCCAATGGATTCAGAAATTACTAAAGAACAGGCAGATGGATGATGGCCCCATAAATCTTGTTATCAGGCTGAAAAAGGGATTTTCTTTTTTTCCTTGGCTGTCACAGAAGATAAAGCCAGCAGGTCAGGGAAGGACAGGCTTCCAGTAAGATAGAGTGTGACCAGGACATCAGTTCTTTCCAGTTTCAGACAGTCTGAGTCTGTGTGCATGGGTGACAGGTCAGCAATTCCTACATGATCGAGGCATAATCCAGGAACTGTGACAAGAAGGAGTTCTGATGAGGGATTTGTTGAAATCTAACCAACCAGTTTTATGGATGTGTATAGGAAGCATACATTCCAGGTATGAAGGGCAGCTTGAGCTGCAGAAGGGAAAATCCGAAAGTTTAAATTGGTGGGGGGTTTTCCCGATTAGGGTGACTGAGCAATGACAACTGAACATCTCAGTTTTTTAGGTACCCTAACACTGATTTAGCTAATCAGTCTATTGACTGCAGTGGAGCATCAACTTCTGTTTTCAAAGGCAACTTTGGCATCTGCCAAATCTCTGAGTTCCTTTCTTTTCCATAGGGCCTTGGTCTCACATAACACCAAACGCTGTCTTTCTATTTTCCCACATTCCTGCCCATCTCAGGACACTTTCCCATCTATAGGCATGTATTTTCTTTTCCAAATGCCATTCTTTTTCTCTTTTAGAAGACAAGCTACAAATGACAAGCAGCAGCACAGGATTTTCCTGCCTGCCTGTGGTTGCCCACAAATACTATCACCACTTGCACTACCCAGATGGAGTCTTTCTCTAGATAATACTTACCTCACCTTTTGGACGCTTTCTCAACATTTAAAATTGAGATATTTAAATCAAGGGGAGACCCTTGTATAACCCAAAGCAATCCTCAAGGGACCACATCCTGGGAATTGCTATATTAGGATAAACCACCATCTTGCATTTTGTAGTTGCTAGTAATGATTTTTCAGGAGCTGAATGTGCCACTCCCCCACAACATGGTTCAACTCAGTTGGAGGTCACTGGCCTTCATCAATGTTATTAAAATTGGGCTTGAACAGAGCAAATTATTAACAGAGCTGAGAAATGAATTAACAGCAAATTTATTAATTTACTTCCCAAAATTACTTCCTCATTTACCTTCAGAACAGCTATGAGCAAATGTGCAGCTTTCTCAGATTTCTTTTTAGGAGAGTTCTTTAAATGAGTGTGTTTTAGAATATTTTTGAATATTTTGCTCTGTTGACTGTATTGTGAACCTTTAAAACTCAAAGCACAATTTTTATCCCTCAGGTAAAAATTCTTTCTACCATACTCGCTGAGCATTGAGGCACTTCCAGCCAAATGCTGGAGTTAAAAAATGGAGATAATTCTTTCGCAAGTTTCTCCACAAGCACAGAGTCATCTTAGAATCCTTACTAATGGTTTTAATTGTAAAAACCAAGCTTTAACTTTACTAATTCACACATATGACTGGAATATGCATGCTATGAATATTTATTATAGTAGAATTCAAGTTGTCATTGACTATGAAACAAAATCAAGGACCTGATAAATTCAGTTAAAATGCAAACAAGTATGTTCTACTTCATTGCAAAGTACAGGATATTTTTTGCTGCTTCTAGCACTCTTCTGAAATGAGGGCGGGGGAGAAAGAAGCAACATACATTTCCAGATGCCGTTTACATGATCAAATGCTTAAAATATTTGCAAAAGGTTATTTTTTACTATATGTAGAGATTTTTTTTTTTAATCATATGGTCTAACTTGCTGTATAGTCTAGTTTACTGATCTAGTTTACCTCTCTTCTGTGTTCTCAGCCCTGTTGCTTTACACTTTCTGAATTGTTCCTGACTTCCCAGAGGTACCCAAAATATTCCACCTAAGCCATTCATTCTGAAACAGAAAAGAGAGGAAAAGTGTAATGCCATGTGTTTGTGCTGGATCCAGTGGTACCACTATCAAGAGAGATTAAAGTAGCAATCCAGATGTTCAAAATCCCTTAGCAAACTTCTGGGTGAGAACAGGACAGTAAATAAATCTTCTGTTGAGGGTGAAAAATCTGGTGTTAAAGATGAGAAAGTTGATTCAATGGTTGCATATGCTGACATGCAAGACTGCTGACTCAGTTTTATTTTCTTAGCCTGTCTGCCCAAGAAGACAGAAGTGGATGTGTGCAAGTGAATTCATGACTCCATTGAGAGCTGACAGTGGCCATTGTCTTCTGAGTAAAAAAGGCAGGGGGGCATAGTAAATATTCCAGGAAAGACCATGTTGCATTTTTATTCTGGGGTTTAAAGATCTGTGAATGTTTCGTGTTAGAGGCAGTATGGGTCTTCGAGAATCCCTAAGTTCATGTTCTTCTTTTTCTTTTTGTTTTGGTACCTGACTCAGACACAGACATGTTTTGAATCACTCCCGAATTCTTTTTGTACTCCTCAATACTTCCTTAACTCTGGACTATTTATCTTCATTTCTTTGCCTCCTCTCTCTGTCCCTTGGTGAGGAATGAGTAAAGGAGTGTGTGGGTGAATGAATGGGGGAGGGGAGGGTGTATTCCTGTAATTTCTTCTCCTTTATCCTCTATTTCCTCAGCAACTTCAAATATGTCATCACTGATGGCCTCTCCTTTTACCACAGGAGATAGAAATCCAGTCCTCCTTCCCGTAGCTCCTGTGGGAAAGGGATGAAGACCCTAGAACTTAACTTTTCCTTTGTCCAATGAAAAGGTTGCCCCTGACACACAACGGCTCCCCTCCATAAACTGTCATTCCTCCAACCAAGGTGTCAAAGGATCTTTTTCATCTTCGAAGCATGGAGAGGGGAACTATGTCTGGTGCTCAAGCAGTGCAGGCAAGAGAAAAATAATCGGCTCACTAGAGTTTGGCTGCTCTATTCCAAATGGACAGATGAGCACCTTGGCACCTGGTTAGAGGAAAATAAAACTGCAGGGGCGTCCTCCAAATGTCATTAATTTCTATGGGGTTTGAAAGTGGTTAGAAGTCAGGCTTTCACTGTGGCCCAAGCATTCCCTACACAAAGCATCTGCAGACTGTCATGAACTAGAGGAGATGTTTCAAGGAAGACCTATTTTTTTTGAGAGTAGTTTTACCTTTGTTACCCATCACAGCATTACCTTCCCTAGGTTTATCTGTTGTCTTGAAAAAAATAATTAAAAAAAACAATAATAAAAAAATAAAAGCTGAGTGTAGAAAGGGATTTACATACGATGGCTTCTTAGTCTGTCAATTTTTAACCTACACTAAAATTCCTGTGGATTCTATAAAACTTTCTCTTTTACTTACATTTAAAAGGATCAGCAGCTCCCATGGAACTAGTCTCTGGCTACCTTTTACTTTACTGGGCAAACTCACCATGTGGATAGTGCAACAAATGCTGCCCCAATGCTGCTGTTGAGTTGCTGCAGTTGTGTGGTCAGTGGAGGGTTAAACAAATTCCCTTGCAGTATGTGCTTTCTTATGAGTTTTCAGAGGTTTTTTATAGAGCTATTTTCTTTTCACCCCTTTCATCTGTTTGTTGTGGATGCCCACATGACCTCCTGAAAATACAAATACACTCTTTTATTTGCAGAGCCTATTATCAGCCTTGTCTTTAGCCTCATGATAAAGGTCAAGTAGATTAGTTAGGGAGGCTCTTGCCTTTCTAAATCCACATTGGTTATCTCCTTTTAGATAATTACTATCCATGTATTTCTCTAATGTGCCCCAGGGTATAGTTTCCATTCCTTCAATGCTGCAAGATTAAATTGATCTACTTTTGACACATTTTGCTGGGTTTCAGCTCTGCTAACTGGTTTAATACCAGTGCTTTTGTGATTAGTCATCCTGGACAGTGGAGACAGAGCAAGTGCTCCCGAAGAATATTATTTTCCAATGCAAATTCTGTAAAAAACACTTGTGTTCTAAGAAACACCAGCAAATGATTCTGACTTTTCATGTAACAGTTTTTCAGCTATCCATGTTCTAGCCTCTTCCTTTAATACTGTATTACCTATGAAAATTCCTACTGTCCATGGAGAACATGTGGGAGTAAAGGAGAACAGCAGTAAGAAAGTAGTGACTAATATTAACCTCTGAAATTTCTAGTCAGATTTTAAGAAGCCACTGAAACATCAAGGCTTTCCAGGTGCTTGTTTTTAAAAATATTATTCTGATATTAAAAAAACTTACGTTTCACAGTTGTCAGGGGAAAAAATCATAATAGATTTCTTTTATTTTGTACTCTTTCATCATTATAATAGTTTCAAGACAAGCTAGAAGGCTTTAAACATATATATGCATATATATGCAATATGTCACTCAGAATTACTTATTTCCATTGAATATTCCTTATCTATGCATTATCAATTTGGATAACCTTATATTAATAGGTGCTTTATCCATAGTTAGCATGTGCTATTTTCCTGGGTTTCCTACTGCTCTTCATCAAACAGGATGTTTAAAGTGCTGCATAGTATAATATAGAGTAAGGAATATGGAGAAAAGAATTTCAAGATCGTTTCCTCTGAGGGGATCCTTTCAAGATCTTTAGTCTGAAATCAACTAAAATCAATCAAAATACCTGGTTGTGCCTCATTTAGACTTTCAGTATAATATTAATTCCTGATGTGACAGCCAACTGATATTTCAGTTTTGACAGTACTATATCTTTAGAAGCCAAAGATTTATTATGAGATGTCTCTTTCCAGCAAAGCAGCAGTAAGGATTTATCACAATGAGCAGCACGGGTTCTTCTGATAATTTGTATCACTATTTAATTAATTATTTTTAATAATAATAATAATAATAATAATAATAATAATAATAATAATAATAATAATAATAATAATAATAATAAATAGTTCTTATTATTATATCCACATTGCTATGCCTGATGCACATTTACCAAAAATATAGTGTCCTCATTCCCAGAGGTATATTTACATTTGTAATGTTCGTTTGTAGCTAATCCATGTGTCCTGTCATCAAATGTGTTATCATGGTAAGGAACACAGAGCTTTGCACATACATTTTTGTTCCATCCTCTTTCTAAGAGCATTGGTAGACAAAACAATTTCTTCCTATTCTTGCTATTTCCTCAATGCTATGTACTAAATATATTCAATTAAATAATTCAGCCACACTTTGATATTTAGGAAGCTCTCCTGTGCTGGAGGTCAGCATGAACAAAAGCAATTGAGACCCAAATGAAGACATTTGGTCTGGTTTGCATACTTCCCCATAACACTAAACTGAAATTCTTTTTGAACGTAAGTTGGTTTTCAGTTATGAGAAGATTTAAGAATTACAGAGACTTTGCCAATATAATGTAAAATTTTCTGCTGTTCAGATGACACTGTATGTATATGGGGTGTGGTATAAAACGCAGCCTAGACTGCACTGTAGACAGGTTAATATTTTTATTAGCTCTATTCCCATTTAATGAAATTCTTCAAAATGCTGAAATGTTTTTATTCATAAGGGTTTTTCTTATATATGCAATATGCTTTGCTATTCCTGAATTATTACAACATCTCTGGAGAAGGAAATGAGGTAAATATTGCAAAATACAAAATATTTTTCAAATGCTGGAGTGCTGACCTTATAAAATGAAGATGCAACCTTGAGTCAGACAACCAAGAGCTTTTTAGCACTTTAATGTAGCAGAACTCTACCAAAGGGGCAAATTTTTGCATTACTTTGCTAGTGATGTGAATGCTGCAGCTGTATTTGTGTATCCATATTCATTATTTCTTGTGTTCCTCCTGGCTTATGATTGATCCGAAAGAATCTGAATCTTCATTTTGAGGGTTTTTCTTTTTTTCTTTCTTTTTTTTTTTTTTTTTTTTTTTTACTTTGGTGGAAATACACAGGAAGAATAATCAAGGCATCCATTATTTCTTTCCACAATTTGCTGGAAATGGCAAATGGTATTAAAAAATGAAGGCAAGCATATCTCATAGTATTCAACTGATTGATAATTAAAATGCCATTACATTTTTCATGGTAGAGTGTGTTTGTTTTCCAAAGAAATTAGAAACTGTGGCCCTTTGAGAATTGTGCTTTTAGTCTCTAGACATTTATTGCTACAGCATGTAGTAAATATGATCATTGATGAAGTCTGCACATCCAGCATATTTATTTGAGGAGGTTTGTAGTGTAGGTGGCTTTTCTCTTTGGAAGTGTGTTGCTCCTGTAGAAATGCACCGTGCTGAAGTTTTCTATATTTATCAAAGATTAGTAAATGAAAAGCAAAATCAATCATTCTGTATCCTCATTTCAAATTAAAGAATCAAAGTGTGACACAATTTATGCCACGGTTAGGAGTCTGAGTCAACGTGACAGAAAACTGAGCTCATAAAGTGATCTTGAATTATTAATGCTGAGGAATATTCAGCAGAGGGAGTTGTATATTCTGAATTTCCTTCTCAAGGAGTCCTTGACTGTGCACTGCATACACTGGGAAACTGGAAGATAAAGCTTCCTGTCCTGGCATCTAAAGTGAGATGCCTGTGACCTGTCAGCGTGAATACACTGTTGGGATAAATCCTACACTTGCTGTCATGTAAGAGTTTTCTGAAGTCATGTTCAACTATAGTTATTGATCTGATTATTTGTTAACTCTTTAGAATCAGCTGTAGGAAGCTCTGGAAAGGATTTGGACACATGATTAAAGGGTGGGAAAAGGTAAAAATTCTACTTTCTTCAGGTAATGCAGAATATGTTGTTTCTCAAGAGTTTTAAACAAGGCAATGGTGGTATTTCGGCAATTTGACAAGAAGTGAAAAATCAGGAGATCCAGACATAAATGTCCAGAAATGAAATTGGAAAAAATAAAAAGTTTTCTCAGTTCTGGTATTGTTGATAGATTAGATAGAATCTTAAAGGAGAAATTCCAACAGAATGCAAAGCCGAATTCTGTATGCTTTCAGAGCAAATTTCACACAGGAAGTATCTGACTTTTCCCCAGGAATTACAAACACAATTTTTCCAGTAATATTTCCCCTATGTAATAATTTAGCATGGATCTAAGTAGTTGAATGCTTGTCAAAATGTTTCATATCTCAAATAAAAATTCTAAAATTCTGGAGGTAAGTAGAGATTCCATATTTCAGGATTCTGCCTTCCTTAGAAATGATCACTAATGCAGAAATGTAAAGGAAACACGTCATTACTAAGAATCCATGAACCTTAAATAATTGCTCGTCAGGGATTAATACCAAGTCCACATATAATGAAATTTAATCATGCATCTTAAGTCTTATATTTATGTGAACAAAACAAGTAATCAAAGGGTTGTGGATCTTGTGAGCTTAGTGCAGTATTTCTTCTTCCCTGCCTTTCCTGGCATAGAAATTAATTTTATGGACTACAACTAAAAGCTCTTCCTTTAGAAGATCAAGACAGAGAAACAATCTTTTTCTTCAGAGACTACCATTCATCTTCCTCTTAAGGGCAGATTAAATGAGAAAATTTAGTACTGTGGCCACTGTTTCTTGCACTTGCTTTGTGCTTGTAACCACTTTGTTTTGCTGCAATAAAGGGAAGACACAAATACAGTTGAAGTAACAATGTCTGCAAATTTAGATTTTGATTTTCTAACAACCTCCTTAATGTTCAGATTTCAGCTATCTTGACAGGTATATTCATAGGGGATGAAATTCACATGCAGACAGCCCCAGGCTTATGCACCATATAAATCCTCTCTAAGCCTTTAAAATGTGCTTTAAGTGGGCCTAATTGATGTACAGGACCTGTACTGGCCCTTTTACACATGGGAGAATTGCTTCCAGTTTTTAGGCTTGAAATAATTAACTATTGTACTTTCCTTTTATTAATTTTGATCAGATTTCATTCTCCTAGTAAACTGCTTTCATGCTGCCTTCTGTTTAAAAACAAGCAGAATGGAATATTTGAGATCATGAGATATATATATATATATTGGATATAAACACAAATTAAATTTATATTGGAAAGGTCAGTGCTCAATAAAAATTCAAATCAGTTATTTGAATCTGATAAGGCACTACGTGACCTGTGCATTATGCACAGGGGGATTCTGCAGAAAATCCACTAAACACGATTATGGGAAAGTACACATTTTGTAAAGGACGGAATTCGTCACATCCCTTAACAATTCTTGAGGCATAGGTGGAGATTAGAATTGCTATAGCAACTGATTGTGTGTTTGCTGGTGGGTTAGTATTTGCTAGTACATTAAGCACAATATGACATTTCTAACTAATGCTTCATAATTTATAGTTATCATACCATCAATTTTGGATCAAAATGTAGCACAACCAGTTTATTAACCTAATAATACAAAATAAGTCTTGTGTCTAGTTTGACTCTTGCCCTATTTCGTCTAGTATCTTACAGAATTTTGGTTTTTTTCCCTTCCAGATTAGCCAGTTTCCTAGCTATCTGCTGTTTGTTTGGAACAAGTCATATAAAGACCATCCAATTTTGTTCTGAAGAGAGGACAATTACATGATATTCATTATAGGATTTTATCTTTACATATGTTTTGGGCCAATGTTCAAAGAGTGAAGGACTCTTGTTTTTAGGCATACCATTTTTGTTTGGCCAAAGCTTCTCTTTCAAGGGTAAATAACCCAAATAGATTTTAGAGTGCTTTAATTAATCTTTTCAAATACATGTGTTTTTCTCAATTTACTGCAGTCTGGCCCAGTTTGCTTTGGAAATGAATCAACTTAAATATGAAATAACTCTGTGTTAGTTTTCAGTGACAGAATCTACACCATGGCTGAAGCGATTATTAAGTGATTAATTTTAAATTCACACCATTAATGAATTCAAATTAACCTTGAAAGTCTATAGGTAGACAAGCTGTCTTTGATATTATGCAGAAGAATTATGCCTACGAAGAATTGCAGTTATTTCCAAACTCCTCCTGAAAATCAGTCAGCTTGCCCCTATATTGGAAGTGCTGGAAATTTGAAGTTGTAATTAGAGAAAGGTTTCATATTGCAGTTACAATTTCTAATCAAGTGTGATAGTCTCCTGTACACTGGCAAGTATAAATCTGAGCTTTGGCCAAGCACTCTTTCTTTAAAGTATATATAAATTGTCTTTAACTTATTTAAGTTGTTCCATCTCTCTGTAAGGTAGAGAGGAACTGAAGAGGTGAGTGTGTACGTTTCAGAGGTGTGTGCTCTGGCTTGGAGACAAAGCAAGGCATTCCTGTACTCTCTAACACAGTAATCTCTAAATTTATGGCTTCTCTGTTGAGGGGAAGATAACCTCATTCAGTTACTGTTTTCTGATGTAAGTACTTCTCCACGTGAAATTGGCTTGAACTGTTATGTCTTGTGTGTTGTATAATATTGTATGACATACTGTATGAAATTATTTGATCTGCATTCTATCCTATAGAAATCAAAAAAAAATTGTGGCATGGGCATATTTAATCTGTCTGGGCTCATCTTTTAGGCACTCTGCGTATCTGCACGCACTCATTTTAAATCTACTTATGTCATGATGGAAATACTTTTACTTCACAGTAGTATTCATTCTGTCATTGTACATCCATGCACAGCAAAATTTCCCTCTTGGCTCATCTCTATTCATAAACAAATGTCACAAAGAAGTTAATACTCTACAGTTTTATAGAAACTACTGTATTGTGTCTCAATTAGCAAAAGGTACGTACTTTGCAAAACACATTTGCATTATTAGCATTATTTGTAGTTTATAGTAACTTATAAAAACTTGTAAGAGCTTTTTATATGAAGATACAACTTTCATCAGCTGTCCTTCATAAGGGACCATGTAAATAGCTAAATATCAAGGACCCTGATAAAGTATATAATTTTTTTTTTCCCCAAAAAGGTCTTCTGAAAGCCAGTAAGAAATTAGTAGAGCCCTTTCAAAAACATGCCTTTCATGAAAAATGGGAGGAAGTGGACCAAAAGCATTACTCGATGTACCAGCATGAGCAGAGAAAGAAAGAAAATACAGATCAGAGGGGCAGCATGAAATCCTTGTAATTACAAAAGCTTGCAGTGCCATGATGTGCATTTGCAGGATAATTCCAGGAAAGATCTCCATTTTTCTGGGAGAGAAGCTGTCACCTAGCAGAGGCCTTTTTCTGCACTCTATTAAGATACATCCGGTCCAGCATGAAATACAAACTTGAAGTGATACAAAAATCCTCAGAACGGATGCTATGAAAGGCAAGAGATATCTAAGCCATATTTCAGGCAAATCACAAATGGACAATCAAATGGTGGTAGTTTGCAAAATCAGAAGAAGTCGTGACATTTTATTTTTGCTTGAGGCAAAAAAATGACATTTGAGAATTTGATGACTGCCTCATTCTATGGATTCACATTTAATAGCAAAGACTCAGTATGTGGTTTTTCCTGTGCCTCACAAAAGGGTATTGACAGATTTCTTCTCATGCCTGGCTCCTGTACTAATTTAGAAAGATGCCCTTTAGGCTGCTGAGATTAATGGACATATCATAGACCAGTGGGTGGTTTCCTGAGGCTTTATGCACAGTCTTAACCATTGCATGTCTTAACATGTAATTTGCACTGCATAAAGGGAGTTTACTTTGAAACAGCTGTTAGTGGTCTAGCAGTTCCTTCAAAGATGGATATCTTGCATATTGTGCATCCAGATGAGCAGTCAGCCTACACAGGGCTTGGAAGTTTGGTTATAGGTAGGTAGAGCAAACCCCGGAGTGAAACAATATTAAAATTGTGAATAAAAATATAATGAGAGTTGGTTAGAGGGGGAAAAAGGCAGCTTGTTAGGTTAGAGAATACTGAAAAATGAAAATATAAGGATAGAGAAGCTATGAAAAAAATGATGCAAAAACTAGAAGAGGAAAACAGAGAAGAAGAGTATCTGGGAAGAGGGAGAAAAGGGAATTTCTTCTTGCTGTTTGAAATAATGAGTTGTGAGACAGACTGGAGTTCTGCCTCAAGCACAGCTGGTATATGTAATGGGAAACCAAAAGTAAATATTATGCCAGAGAGCTTTAGCCAACAAAGGGGACATGGGATGAAATAGTGGTCCAAAACCCACAGATTGATTACCCTGACAGCTCTGCTGCACTTGCACAGCAGCATACTGGAGCTCTCCCCCATGTGCTGGATAGTATTTGAACTAGAACTGTGAACTGGTCTCATTGCACTGAAGTCCACTACTGGGAACTGTGAGCCAAGTGTTACAGAGTCTTTCTTTAGCTCAGCAGGAACCAAGTAATATTTGATAGAAAAAAATAGTACTTGACAGAGTCCACATATGGTTTTTTTTGCTCATTTCCCCTCCTCCATCCCCACTCGTCCATAAATCAATATGGCAAATGCCTCCATACAATCAGCTGAGAGAGAATGTGGTTGCTCACTGTTTCGTAATTTTAGACTGTTACAAACCATTTACTCATGTGCTTTAGGCATGATAGTGCAGTTGTAGCTCCTCTTTTCTAGCCTGTACTGCCCTCAGTGAGTGGGTGCAGGGAAAACATTTACCAGATTGTTTCAGAGGATTCTTATCCCAAGTGTGCTCCACCATGGGATACCTACCTGTGGCCTTGAGGGAAAGGAAGTTGGACACAAAATGTCTGTTTCTCCACTGGTGCTTGGGCAGGCATCATTGTAAGGGCTGGACTAATTAAGTGTCTGTCAAGTAACTCCAAAGGACTGCCTGTGCAGTTTCTAGAGCAGGTTTTTTGGTTGGTTGGGGTTTTTTGTTTTGTTTGTTCATTTGCTTGGGGTTTGGTTTGGTTTTGTCCTTCTGGTGTGCTCATGGCCATAAGCTTCAGTGACATGTTCAGCCACTTGTGGGCTGGCCCAGAGAGGTGGCCACCCTTCCATGGTTCTGCTTACAAAGGGTTGGAGTTCTCACAGTTGGGGAAAGCATCCTTGCAACAGATCCATTATATATTTTTATGTAGTTGGCACTAAGTAGAAGAAAAAACAGCTCATTCTTTAGGAACGGGGTTCTGGTGTGTTGCGCCCTTTATTTTCAATCTGGGAAGGCTTTGTTTCTGTTTTTATACAAGAGATGTATTCAGTAGGTGCCTGAATGCATCTCTTGTATAAAAACAGAAACAAAGCCTTCCCAGACTTAAAAGTTGCACTTCAACTTAAATGAATTGTTCATCCCTTATCTCGCCTATAGAAATATACCCTCATCATGTCAAGACATGGACCTCTGATGACCTAATCTAGAAATTCCATACAAAACCTCATACTGATAGAAAGTGCCTATTGGAGAGTATCTTTCATGTTCTCATACATCTCTAAACAAGCTCTGAGTGGCTGGACCATATAACTATAGTGCAATTGCAATTTTGAAAACTCTTACAATCTTTTGGAACAACAACACATAATTACGAAATGGTGGCTTGAGATCTTCCCTTTAAAAATTTTTACTCATGCCTGTACTGCCAAGGTACAAACATACCCATTAATCAAGGTGTACCACAAACCTGTCTTTCCTTGAAAAATGCTTGCTCAGTGAACATGCTCATTTCAATTACAGAGTTCAAGCATGCCTTGGTCATTTGAAGTATCGCACACTGTTTTCCATGCTGTGAAGAGGCACTGTGGTGTGTTACCTGAAAAAATCTCTCCTTTATATTCAGCTGGCATTTCAGGCCGTGCTTTGGAGCCTGGGAGAGGTTATTTCTCATTATTGCTGTTCATAGTTGGTCTCCTTTTTTTTTTTTTTTTTGTAAAGAATGCTATTTTCCCCCTCCCATTTCTTCCAGACTGTTTTATTTCCTAGGAAGCTCTGGAGTAATTTACATGTCTTTTGGGTCATGCAAGAAATTTTGTAGCCAGCTGAGCAACTGGATGGAAGTTACGTGTTCTCCTGCTTGGACAGATGGTCTTGGTTAGCTGTCACATTTTAACTCTATAGCCTACCAAGGATTTGTCGTTCTTTTCAGAGCAATTGCTAATATTTTGAACTCCTACAGCATCTTCCTATAGAATTCTCAAAGCTCTTCACAAACATGATAGTATTTAGCCCTCATACTACTGAATAAAGAGATTAATATTGTCATTTTACAGATGGAAAAGCTGAGACATGAGGAGGAGTAGGGCTAGTTGTCTAAATGAGATATCTGACATCAGGTAATAGAGTTCTTGCTCAGACACGCTGGTAACAAGTTATGCATGAGACTGTCACTAAATTTTGCAAATGCTAATTCAGTTGCTCTTGTTGTTATTTTTTGCAACAAGAGTTATATCCAACACTATAGACAAACTGAAATGGCAGCTGGTAAAGCACAGGCCTGACAAATTTTGAAAGGTGACAACATGGTGGGAGAAAGGAAAAAAAAAAAACCACAAGAGAGGTGAGTCTGTAAGGCACATGTGGTCAAAAATGAACATGAACAAGGATGCGTGAGCAAAAATGAACACTTTTGTATTACAACAGAGCTCTGAGGTGATCTGAGATACTGATGGGTACAGAGAAGACATTTTGCACTGGAGATGGCAGTGCTGCTGCCTCTGTCCTTCCTTCTGCTGCTTGTGGACACCCATACACACTCATTTGACTTCTCCAAGTTTTGCTGACACCAGTAGTACTTAGATGTGTGTGGCTCAGATACTGGGGGACTCGTGTCATAGCAGAGGAAATCAATCAGAGGAAGGCTGTATGTGACTTGCATAGAGATCCATCATTGTTTTACGTTTTCCTGTCACTCTCTGTGGATGAAGAAGAGAGACCATGCAAACCTGTAGGTCTCTGATTAAGACCAATGTCTAAACTTGCACTTGTTGTACCTACAATCTTGTATTCTCAGCTGCATGAGATAGGAAAATGAGTAATTTTTCATACCATCAACAGCTGGACAGAGGTTCATTACTGGAAGAGGAGGTGATGCCAAGATCTTTTTCACAAATTACAGTGTCTCTAGAGTACATTTCCCTTCAGTTTCTTGCTTCTCTTCCCATGCATGTTCTCTTTAATTAGCTTTCCTTTTGTTCCTTTGCTGCATTTCTTACCCTTTTGTGTTTTCTGGCATTCTCCCAATGCAATCTGTATGGCTTTTAAAATAATTTTATAAATCCTTTGAACTAAACTGTTGATCTTAATCTCTTACTCTCCTGGTTATGCAATGGTGGAGACAGTGTGTTCCTATCTGCAGGGGCAGTCCACACTGTCATCTTTAACTGTAGAGGTGGTGAATTTAGGACAAAAAAACTCTAATAGCTACAAGATGTTTTGAAGCTCAGCAAGGACAGAGAGGCAATATATTTTCTTTTCCTACTTCCATTCCAGATTGGGCACCCTTTCTTTCCTTAACATCTCATAATATCAGAAGAGGAAAGAACATTGAAGTGGACAGTTCAAACTGAGAGAGTTAGCATTTTAAGTGGATGAGTTAGACAGATCAAGAGCCAAGATGAAAATTGCAGTTTATCCCATTTTTTCATTTTGTTGAAGTTATCATTCAAATCTTGGCAGAGACAACATCTGGAACAATATTCATTTTATTGTGACATAAATTATCATCATAAGGAATATGGCAGAATGATCAGCAGCCAGAGAGAAATAATTTCTGAGATGGATAGCTAACACTTCTCTGAGAATTCAGTCAATTAAGAAGTATAAATGCTTATTTGATCACATCAGTTAAATTGCTGAAACAAATTGTAATGGAACAGTATGAGATGCAGATGTGATGAAAAATATTTTGAGGCATTATTTCACAGATCTAAATCCTGAATAGTTTCCAGAGGCAGTTGTTCCACAGAAATAACAGGACATTTCTTGAGTGACAACAGAATAGATAAAAGAAACAGAAAAATAAGTTATCAGTCTGGAGCAAAAGTTTCTTAAGTATGGTTACTGTCTCTATATTTTGTTTACAAAATACAGCAAGCCTGTTAAGCCTCTAAAATTATGTTTCCTTTCATTTGGATTGTTAGAGCCAGATAGGTAGGCAAGACAGCACAAACACAAGACCCAGACTCTGCATGAACCAAAAGCCATCCTAGAGCTAAAATGAAATCCAAGTTTAACTTCCCCAGAGATTTTATCTTGTAACATTGGACAAACTATTTCATTTGCCTAGGCCTCCATATCTTATCTGTGCAGAACAAAGACTGTCATGCCATGCACTTTGCTGCTTAGTAGGATGAGGCTCATACGTGAGTTGTGGGCACTGGTGAAAATCTCTATACTTGGGGGATAAGCAAGAGTTTTGCCAATACAAAACAATCCAAAGAGAGAGAGAGAGAGAGAGAGCACATTTAAATTAGGCTGTAAAAATATACAGCCAGGATATATTTATAAAATGTGGAGTCTTCAAAATGAACACTGATCAGAGATGTTAGGTCTGTACATCTGTACTGATATCACCCAGCTGGCTCAGAAAATTATGACCATTTTCTGGTGTTATTTGGTTAGACCAGAAGAAGTCTCTTAAAGATAGTTAGTAGTTTTGTATAGTAATCACAGAAAACAATTTTTCCTGCTTTAGTTTTTAAGAGACCTCCCAGCAAAAAAATTTTTCTAATATGTTTTCCCATTGCTGGCAAAGCATTTTTATAATGCTTTAAGGATGTGCACTAGTGGTTTTCTCCAGGAAAACCTCCCTGCTAGTGCTGAGGATCTGATCCCAAAATCCAAATGAGAGAGGTCAAATCCAGGAAAAAAATAGTAAAGTCTGATGCCAGAATTAAACTTCTCACTGATGCTTTGATCATCTCCATGAGATGATGGGGAGATAAAATGGACAATAAACATTCCAGGGCAGCTGGAGTATATCAGGTCTGCCACAGGTAAAGGATTTAGTCTTCTACTCAAAAAACTGCATGGCTGCAGAAAGTATAATGGGAGTTGTGAAGTACTGAACCAATTTAAAGTTACCTGGTCATCCATGATAGACAGGAAGTTGTTAAGAAAAAAAAGAGAGGGGGAAAGAGAAAGAAAAAACAGAAAGAATAACAGGTTAAATATAAAAATGTAATATTAACATGAAAGCCAGGTCAGTATTTTTTTGAAGGCTTTCACAGGGACTCCTAAGTATTTTACACAGGTTAATACAGATATATTTGCCTTAAAAAATTTCAAAGTTCCAACCAGATTGTTTTGAATACTCAACATTCAAAACAGTCACTTTGTCCACTGGCAATGACACATTCCCACTTTCTCCAAAAATAACACTGTAGCCTTTGTTCCATGCAAAACTCTAACACAGGGCTTGTGCTCATTAAGAAATAAAAGATTGACCAAATTATGTATAAAGCTGCTTAAGATTACTTTCTATAAATGGCACATTTCTTCTTAAGCATGACTTTAGCCTCAAATTGTTGGGTCTGGAGCAGGAATTGGTAAGTGAAATTCTGTGCAGATCAGACTAAACAGCACCTTTGACTTGAAGATATGTAAACTCCTGAATCAGTATAGTTAATTTACCTGTCTTGTGTTCTTGATGCATGTGATTTCTTTGACTATTTCATACATTTTAGCAGAAATAAAAATTTGTCCCTAACTCTTTCCTAAAAATATATATTATAGTTCTTGTGTATAGAACCCATTCAGCATCCCAGCCAAATAATAATAATACCATGTGAATTAGTTGACCAGTTTCACATCACCAGCTGAAGAAAGAAACAAGTAACTGGACAACATAAAACCAATTCCTAGGCTTCAGTTCAGTGAACAGCTTTAATTAATGTATTCAAATAATGAGGAGTTCAGAAATCAAGAACAAGTCAGAGAAAAAGAGAAGATTGAACTTACTGGGTGTTGTATTTGTGGTATACATTCTGTTGTGAAGCTGATACTCTCCTCTTTATATTTTTCTTGCCACCTTTGCTGAAGCCCTGGAGCCTCTTTATGCCTTCTGTGTTGTTGGGGCTCCTGAAACTGCTTTATGTCTTCTATGCTGTCATATTTACTTGCACTGAAAGGTACTGAAAACCAGTTTACAGTTACGTATATTTTACAGTTATATATATGACCTTTTACATGTCATCTCAGTAAAGAGACTTGTAACATTTGTATTTCAAACCTTTATTTCAGGTTTTATAAATCCTGCTTCTAATTACATCAGACTGAAGACAGCAGTATAAATGTTAGCCCCACAGACTGGTCTGCAAGGAATGGTAGACATCTATTTTAAAATATGAATCATCAGAAAAGGCAATGATTTTGCTTAGTCACTTTTATTTTTTTTTTGTTTGTTTGTTTGTTTTTTAATACTAGGCTTTAATTCACAAGGGAACACAAAAGCTCTGACTGCTTTCCTTGTAATTGGAGATCAGTTGAGTGGAATTAATGGAACTACATTATTAGGAAATAGAAGGAATTGCCTAAATTTTGTCAAGGGTTGTGTTTTTACACTGCCCCTTACATGAAACACAAGAGATTGCTTCAAGAGATTCAGAGCTAATACACAGAGTGAAGAAAAAAAATGCTTTTTTTTTTTATACAGTATATGAATAGTGACTGCTCTGAGGGTTAATCAAGGCAAACCTTGAGGCTGAATTTCCTGTTCCTGTTTCCTGTTGAGGAACAGTGAATTTCCTTAGAAACAGCTACTGTTTTACATAGCATAGGCCATTTCTTTGCTGAGTGAAAATTGGTATTTTGTGAATGAAATTCTTGCTGCTTGGAGCAGTGAAGCACTGGTGCAAGCTACCTGAAGACTGGGAAATAGCTTTCATTTGTGGTTGTGAATAGTTAGCTAGGTGGTGCCTTCTTTGCCTCACTGGTCACTTATGAAGTGTTCCAGGCACATCCCAGGATAAGGGTTGAGCCAGGGATTATCTGAGGGCGTGTGACCCCTACAATTCCATCAGACAGGATGGCTAACTCCAGAACAGGCACTGAGAGAGCTGGCCAATGCACCACTGTCTTTGCAAGGTTGAGATGATCAGGGAGCCAGCATGCAGGTTAGGGTGTTATGGCCCAGGTGAGCAGAGAGCCAGACAGGTACAGTCCTGCCTGGGGGGTGCACTGGGTTGTTGGGCTGTTCCCTGTTTGATGCCAGCAACAGCAAGGGCACCATGTGGTCTGTCCTGGGCCTCGTCCTGTTTAATACCATTTTCAGTGACCTGGAGGTGGCAACTGAAGGCACTTCTGTGGGGTTTGCAGAAGTCACCATTCTCAGGGGAGCAGCTGACAGGCAGGAGAGAGGCTGGAGGAACATGCAAGCATGGATGCTGTTGGGCATAGATGGGGACAAAGCTGTGCTGCCTCATAAAAGAAGAGGATGTGATACAAAATCTACAGCTCTTCCTCAGCCTCCTCCAGCTGTCTTGTTTACAGTGCAGCTTTACTTGTTAGTTGTATTTTGTTTAATCTCTCCTCGCAAGTGATCTACTGAGCATTGACCAATGCCAAGGGCAAGGAAGCATCACTCCACAGAACTATGCTTACTTCAGCTTTCAGTATATTAGTTTCCTTTCTTGTCCCTCAGGCCCTCGTAAATCTCATAAAATCCTTTTCAGATTGAAATCCTACTCTTCCCAAGCTGTAACATGTTTTACAGCACGTATTTCTCTATAGCTATCTTGGTCTCTTGTTGACAGTCTTTAGGTATCAGTTCCTTGGTTGGTAGACATCTTCCTTATTCTTCAATCTATCCACTTGCTTTTGTTCAGAGCAATGCATGGGGATAATAAATTGGCCCACAAGTGACTGACATTGCTTAGTTCTTTCTGTCACTCCAGTGTTTCATAATACTGAATCCTGGGAATGTCTTGAAGAAGACAACAGCATCTTCCCCATTTGCACATCTCTCAGAAGATCTGCAAGGTGCCTGGATTTCTCTAGTAAACTCGATGGATGTTCTTCCATAAACAGTGCTCCAGTAGTTTAATAGATTTATTCCAGAATATGAAAATAAATGGTCGTTTCAAATGCCAGTTTTAAGATTTGCAAAATGGAGCTATGTACATGCATAAGATGAGAGCATAAATCAGCTCAGTGAAACAGCTTTGCAAATATTTATGAGCATAGGGCTCCTCATTTCACACATTTTACTCCTTCTCTGTCCTCATCTTAAGCTTTCACTTGCTTTAGTTTACGGTTGGTAGTTTGGGCTGGGTACCTGACATTGCTAAATTGCTGCCTGTTTTCCCTGGTATTGCATATACCACAACCCTAGCCCTTTAGTGACTGCAGGTGAATGCATGATCTATAGAAGGAAACACATTTGCATGGAGGGGCATATTCTGAATTCTGATGGACCCACATTGTGTTGAGTGAAGTTTACCAGGCACCACATTGATGAGCTGAAGCACAGCCTGGAGTTTCCTGCTTGAGCTGCCACCCCTTTTTTGGCTGCAGGCGAGGCAGGATCCTCTTTGTGTTGGTATCAGAATGGGGCTGGTTATTCAGAAGGGTGAGGAAAGGAAGATTAAAAAGATGGTCGATGGGATGAAAGATAAAGACATGGAATGACAGAGATGTGAAGCGGCTGTGAAAGAACAGAGGCAAAAGCATCAGAGCTGTCAGGATACAGCAGAAACTGTCTAATGAGGCCTACAGAGATGGAGTATCATCTCATGCAAAAATCTTTGTCTCCCTGGCACCTTCTCCTGTGGCCATGATCCTTCCCAAGCATCCTGGCCTTTTGGTGGTACAAAGTAGAGGAAATGACATTTTCACCCCTTCTTTTGCAGGAGTCACAGAGGAGAGCAGACGGATGCAAGCATATAGACATTTTCTTTTCAATTTTTACGAAGATGTGCATGTGCTCATTATTTCCATTTGTGTCCATGTTAGTGCTGGAATTTCTATTACTCTTCATTAATTCACACCAAAAACTCTGCATTTTCTCCCTATTTCACTAATATCAGATAGCACCATGTTGATATAATAACCAGAAACAAATTTTAAAAATAAATCTACTGATATTTTCCTAGTGTTTGTTTGACCAGACCCTTGAAGTTCCTGAGCGGTCAGTGGACTGAGATAAGTGCTATAATTTGTCTTCTCTCTTGTCTGCTGGCTTTTCAGCCTTTTTGAACTGCAAGCCACAAGGGGGCTGAGCAGGAGGTGCTTGTGGCAATTCAGGATGGATTATTCTCATTGAGGAATTGGCTTCTGCTGTTTCATGAGAGGCTTTGGCAGATCAAAAGCTGTTGCTGCTGAGATCCTGCCAGGCATGCTTTCCATGTATTTCTGTATGTCTTCACTGAAACTGCGTGGGATCAGTGGAATAGGGGAATTTGGGTATGAAAACATTTTTCATTATATTTGCACATCCTAATTAGAGATTTATAAGGACAGCCAGTTATGCTGCCATTTAAACAATTCCTTGTATTTAATTGTGTTTGCATTTTTATTAGTGAAATATAACAGAGAAAGGTAACTTATTAATTTACATGCAGACTTACCAGAAGATTCTTGTACATTGTAAAACTTCACATCATTTATTGTCTTAGCATGCTTTTAATCATATTCATGCAAATTTAAGTGTCTTCCTGACTGCAGTTGTATCATTAATTAACAGTTACCCTGAACTCTGATGATCATAGGTTTGGCATAAACACAAAAAAAATATGTTCTTCAAAAAGTAGATTTTGGAAAGCTTATTGGCAATTCTTCCTGAAGTTATGACTCATTTTGTATTTTTAGACACTGCTTAAGCACAACTGCTGGTGTACTTGAGGAAAAAAATGCTCTTTGATCAAGTAGGATGTTTGTCTCTGGTGAGCTGTGCTTAAGGCTTTTGTTCTTTCATTTGCATAGTCTGTAGTCACTGACATTCCTCAGGGATCAATACTGGGTCCATTCTTGTCCAACTTGTTTCTCAGTGGCACAGGAGGCCCCTCAGCCAGTCTGACACTGAACTGGGGGAGTGGCCGATCCCCTGAAGGCTCTGCTGCCATTCAGTGGGACCTTGGCAGGCTGGAGAATTGGGCAGAGAGCAGCAGAACGGGGTACAGCAAGGGAAGTGCAGGGTCCTGCACCTGGGGAGGAATAACCCCAAGTGCCAGCACAAACTGGGGACTGACCTACTGCAGAGCAGCTCTGCCGAGAAGGACTTGGGGCTCCTGGTGGGTGACAAGTTGTCCATGAGCCAGCAGTGCCTGTATGGCCAGGAGGGCCAATGGTGTCCTGGGGAGCATCGGGAAGAGTGGCCAGCAGGTTGAGGGAGATGATCCTGCGCCTCTACTCAGCCCTGATGAGGCCACCTCTGGAATACTGTGTCCAGTTCTGGGCTCCTCAGCACAAGAAAGACAAGGAGCTACTGGAGAGGGTCCAACAGAGGCCACAAAGACAATGTGGGGTCTGGAGCATCTCTTGTGAGGAGAGACTGCAGGAGCTGGGCCTTTCGGTCTGGAGAAGACTCAGAGGGGATCTCATTAATGCATTTAAACCTCTGAAAGGAGAGTGCCAAGAGGGTGGTGCCAGACTCTTTTCAGTGGTGCCCAGTGACAGGACAAGGACTGCTGGCCATAAACTAAAACATGAGGAAGAACTTCTTTCCATTTAAGTTGGCAGAGCACTAGAACAGGCTGTCCAGGGAAGTCATGGATTCTCCATCTGGAGACATTCAAAACCTACCTGGATGAGTTCCTTTGTTACCTGCTCTAGGTGACCCTGCCTTGATGGGAGGGTTGGACCACATGATCTCCAGAGGTCTCTTCCAACCCTAACTATTCTGTGATTCTGGGATAGTTAGTAAAAAAATATATAAGGTCTTTTGTAAGTAACTTAATTTCCAAGTGTGTCCCTTCACCTCATGTTTCCTGATGACCAGTTCCAGGCAAGTTAACATCCATGGATTTTTGCAGTCCCCAGGTTGCATTTTCAAGATATCATGATCCAGAACATGGGGCTGGGGTGCAATATACACATTTGGTGAGTCAAGGGACAGTGAAATTTAAAAATGTGGAGCAGCCACCATGACTACTTCAGGAGCATCTTGAGAGCAATTAGTGATGATAACACTCTCCATCTACACCCTAGAAAAAAGAAAGCATAATTCTGTTGCTTTTTTTTTTTACGTAACCTCTTTGAAATTAATTAAGAACAGGAATGTATCCTCATACTAGCAGATACCTCGTGTAGATGAACAAGCCAAGTCTTAGATGTTTCCTTGAATGTGCAGAACCAGTTCTTTTTATGCAACAGGGAGCAGCATACAAACCCTCAGAAGTAGTGGTCATGATGTTACATACCGGCTTTCACTGCAGTCCCGCTCCTTTATCTTGGACAATCCAGGACTGAGTTCCCTGCTGAAGCTTCCTCTTAAAATTATGCCTCTCCAGAGACCCAAAATTGTCAAGGACCTCTGCTTGCAACACTAAGTACAGTAAATGCTATTGTATTATCCAACAGTAGCAAATTAAATAATCCCACTCCCGTCACTTGCTAGCAGGATAATGTTAAAGCCATTCCTCTGGGATGGAGAGTAATAATTTGATAATTCCCCTCAGTATTTCATGCTTCTCAGTATTGCAGCTAATTTTCTCTGAGTACCTTATTAGGATTCACAATGACTTTGCAGTCCCACCCTAATAGCTCTCCGCAGAGGCAGTGACTGTGAAGGTGAGAGCTGATAGTGACACATTTTCTTCCTTTTTTCTCTACAGACTCTATTATCCTGGCTTCCATCCACTGAGGGCTGTCCAGCTGATGCGAGTGGGCAAACTGCAGTACAGTCAAGGCATGGTTCCTCAGGCACTGGAAACCTTGAAACAGGTCAGTGTGGTGAAATATTTTTTCTCTATCCCCCTCCCTTGCTTCCCCTAAAACTGCTGTTCCCCCCTCATCCGTTTGGATGCTCCTCACCACTTCTTCCACCAGTGGTGTTTCCCCAGGATGCAGCTGGGTGTGGTGATGGGTCACTGTTGCTCAGCAAAGCATTTCAGGCACTGACATTCTCCAGCATCAGTCACAGCTAATTACAGTTTGATAGCTCAGAGGTGCCTGGATGAAAAATTACTATTAGTTCTGAAGAGATAAATTATCTCAGTGCTTCGTATGTTCCTTATTCCCATAGCAATGTGATTCTGAGAGCACTGAAAGTACTAGAACAGAAGGAGAGCTGCAGTTTCTACCCTCTTTATTCCCTATTGGATTCTGTGATTTCAGGCTGGAAAACTTTGTCTTTAATGTGTATATTTTATTGTGAGCCAAACTGAAATCTACAGGCATGTCCCTTGATCCCTTATATTTCTTATCATTCATCATCTTTGATCAGGTTTTGCAGCTGTGCTTTGTTAGTTACATTTCAGCTTTAAGCCATCCCGCTTGTACCTGAGCTGACTTTTATATTCATTTCCTTGCACCTCAGGCTCTTATTTGTCCTGCTGTTATATTGCTGTTAGTATCATCTTAAGTATATTAAATAATCCCTTTCCATGTGCAACGTGTCCTCAGGATGTAGAATCTTGCCTCCCATCTCAGGCCCTCAATCACTGCTGGGGTGCTTTGCTCCCTCTGGAAGATGTGCTGCCTTTAGTTTCCTTCAAAAAGGTCTTATTCTCTTATGTTATCGTTTATTCTGTGGTCAGCTTGCCCTGAAGACACTACATACTCCATGTGGTTCCCTGTCCTGTCTCTTGGCTCACCTCCAGTTCCTGACACAGCTCCTTGTTGCCTTTGCTGGGTGCTGCCAAAAGCCACCTGGCCCAGCCACTTGCTTGTGTCTGCTGGGCAGGAGCAGGCCCAGTTCTGGCACCAGGGTTGGAAGGAAGTGAAGAATTTGGCTCTACATTCCCTTCAATTAATGTTCATGCTATGTAAAGTGCTTTGTGGTAACTGCTTGGGGTAGAAGGGAATGGGGGTCTCCATGGAGGTGAGGGAGGGGTGCTTTTCCACTCCTGCCCAGGTCCCCTGTAAAGATAATATCAGTCATGACTCTCTAGGTATTAGTATTTTGTACTTACCTTTTCTTCAACTTCCATATCTCTGTGGTTCTAACATCTGATTAATGATGCAAGCTGAATAATTTTCATATCTTGAAGTAATAAATTAGTATTTAATATGGTGCCACTCTTGCTAAGTCTTGGTAAAATTTAAACCTTCACTTGATATATTTTACTTATATTATAGCCAATTCTTATCATTATAAAGCAGACAGAAGAATAATAAATTTATTTTTATGTGATATTCAGAAGTATATCATAGATCTGTCATGTGCCAGGTAATCTCTCTGCTCTTCCCCAAAAATATTGCTAATTTCCAAACATTCAGACTTTCCCTTTTAGCAATGGAATGAGATTCCAGTCAGAGGAGCTTCTGTTTTCCTTGACACTGCTATAGTTATATCAACAGGCATTCTTCTATTTGCATTTCTAATGTGATACTTCATTAGATTAAACTGGAGTGAATTCCCCTAGAGAAAAATAAATGATGCTGGTCAGCGAAGGTGGACATTGCAATGGGGGTTTATATGTTTTTGGTGAAGAAGCTGCCCATTGCAAGCCAGATTGCTACTCTATGGTCCTTTGGAAACTGAGCAATGCCTAACACAGAAACCTTTTCTAGGCTGTGACCTCCACTTTCTCTGCAAAGGGACATTAAGGTGCTGCTTGCCCTTCTGTGTCATACTTCAGTGATCCTCTAACAGAGGCTCCAAGCCATTGGTGCTCCACAAGGACACAGTGGGTGCTTTACAACTGAGGTGTAGAATCCTGTCATGGCTTTGCCTATTCCCTATTCAGCCTCCCCTTTTTCACCCAAGTGTGGGAGAAGGAGAGACTGAACTCCCCTTCCCTGGGAGCACAGCTGAGAGGAGCAAGAACTTCTTGTCATCCTGTTTCTCCATGTAACTTCTTCAGATGAGCTCTGCAACTGATTCCCTTCCTTGCTGTCTACACCGGAACAAATTAGAGGAAGATATAATTCCCAGTTTGTTGTGACTAAAGGATCTGATTCCTAATACTAGTCAGATAATGTCCTAGAGTTATATGAGAACACAATTTGCCACTTTGTGATTAGAAGTGTCAACAGAGCATGCCACATGCTCAGAGCAGAAACTCCATTACCTTCTCTGCTTCATTACTCTTCTTAATACACTCTGACACTGAATAGCAGTACCCTGTTGGAACCCTCGTCAGACTAATTTCACTGTGGCATCAGGAATAAGGATATGGAAGGTGCAGAGAAATTGGGATCTGAGTGGAATTCACCTCGCATATAAATCCTGTTTAATCAGGCACAGCCTCAGAGCTGCTGGGGATTGACAGCCTCTGCAGCAGATACATGGTCTGTTAAGACCAGTAGATCTCTCTTGGCTCTGCAGCCGAGCCCTCACTGCTGCTCTCTGTGACACAAAAATATTAATCACTATCCTAACCACCTTGCTCTTAGGGCCCTATGGGTTTAGCTCTCTGCTCTGCACCCCCGAAGAAGGTTTAAATAATGTGGAGGGCTTTATGTTGCCCATTAGAAAGAAATCACCCCTAAACTTACATTAGGCCCTGCAGAATCTTATTTGTTAGATTTTGAAATGGAAGTTTTACAGAGAAGCAATACTCCACTGGAATGAAAACTGAAGGTAGCCCTTGGTTTATTTTACAACCAACATATTATTTTTAAATTTATATACATATAATGAAAGATGTATTAGAGGACAGATTGAGTTATAGATCTGGAAAGCTTTTGTTAGCAAAAGACAGAAACTGGAGCCCAATCTGAAAAGCAATTTGAAGAGCCTGACATGGCCTGGTCATGGGAGTACTTTTGTCCCCCATGAGCTGATGGGTTGTCTCATGAACGTCTACTACATGTACTGTACAACTTCCCTTCTTATAGAAATCCCTGTTGTGGAGGCAAAAAGCACAAGAATTTGGGTAAAAATCCTTCCCAGGTATCAGAGCAACACTGAAGAAATTCCTTCTCTAGGCGTTTGCTTCAAGCACTGAATTGTTTACCAGCTGTCATTGATAGTATTCCTATGCCTGCTTTAACAACCTGTAGTCTTCAATTAAGAGAGATGGAAAAGCACAGATATTCCCTCTGAAATACTAGACTAGACTTCCTGCCACTCTGGCACATGGCCATTTTCTTCCTTCTTTCCCTGCGACAGAGCTGTGCCATCCTGCAGCTGCTCACAGCCATGGGCATCCTGTTCCATCTCCGTGCAAATCAGGCACAAACACCTGCATTGCTCCTCATTTACATTCATGGAGCAGCAGCCCTACCTCTGCACTGATGGGGTTTATATTCTTCAGGGAGACAGGGTGTAGCTGATGACACTGTGGCCTGTGTTGTTGTTGTAGCTTTTCATAATTAGATTTGCTCTTTTAGCTGAAAAGGAGACCACACGGACCACTCAAATCTGCTCAGCCTCAGCTCTGCCAGTGAGCTGTGGGACTGAGAGCAGGGGAGTAGGCAGAGAGCCCATGTCCTGCTTCTGTCCAGTAAAACAATTCCTTGCACTGGAGCTGAAATTATTCCCAGTTTTGCACTGACCTTTACCAAAATAGCTACATAGCTTAATACCAGTTGAATTTAGGGATTACCCAAGTCATTGCTGTTCTAACTTTGATGCAGCTGGTTCTGACTTGTACAGCAGTGTGTGAGATGGTACATTGCATAAGAATGATTTTCTACAAGGAAACAAAAGTATAAAGACTGAGTGCTTTTGTCTGCCATACTTACAAAAAGAAAAAAAAAAAAAGAAGTGGAAAGAAAATGCTGAAGGTGGGAGAAAGCCAGAAATGGTAGCATTAACTCAATATTAGGTTTGATATTAAGGATTATTGGTGTTTAATGGAGGTACATATATACAGACATCTCTGGCTGTGCATCTCAGGGTGTTAGGGTCCAAGTGCATCACTATGAGCCTGATCTCTATCCTGTACTGGGGCTGAAGATCCAAGTCAGCTGCCTCAGGACTGTCACTCAGATGTATCCAGATGCACAGCTCTTAGCATACATCATTCACAATAAATCCATCAGCTTTCTGGGATAGTGCATGCAAGCACTGTGCACCAATTTTTCAGGATCCAGGACCAATTCACCCAGCCACTTTGCTCTAGGGTGATCCTGTTCCCTTCTAGTTACTCTGGGTGCAGCTGCATGTTACAAAAATATAGCATTTCTGATTTTGTTTCACATTTCTTTGCCATTTCTAAAAGCAATGA
The DNA here is from genome assembly GCF_048771995.1 of Taeniopygia guttata. Lineage (NCBI taxonomy): Eukaryota > Metazoa > Chordata > Aves > Passeriformes > Estrildidae > Taeniopygia > Taeniopygia guttata. The sequence goes on from NC_133027.1 coordinate 83,197,220, forward strand.
AAGTTTTTCCATCATTCTTCTTAACTGTGTAAATTTAGTAGTAGGGCACTGTGGTAGCTTAAAACATATTTGACTCTTTTTAGAGCTCTGCTCACTGTGATTTGTTTTGACTGATATTTCAACTTGTTCTTTCAGTCTTGTGCTGCCTCCCTCCTTTAAGAATTAGCAAATTTGACCCAAAAATAAACTGTGCTGCAATTTCCATATGCCTGCCAGTCTTCATTATTTGGAAGTAGGCTTTCATTCATTCCACCAAAATATATATTTACTTTTGTCCATCCAATTTAAATGATGTCTCTTCCTCAACATTTCTTCCCCAAGAAAAAGTGCTGCAATTCAAAGCCAATTTACCTGAATTTTGTCAGCTACTGGACAAGGAACCCTTTGAAACATAGGCTGCATTTAGTTTTTTGCAATTCTTCTGTTTAGGATGATGAAAAATCTCTGATCTTTTCTTCTGCCAGTGCACTACTATCTCCCTTGTTCTATCTTCAGAAGTGCTGAGTCAGCTTCCATCTAGGACTTCCTTCCTTGCAGGAGGAATTTCATAGAAGGAAGAAGCAGAAATGCCATATGAAAAGTGATGATCTAAACAGGAGCTGGGCAAAGAGCATTGCAGACAAATATGTGGCAGGAAATCAGCAATACTACAGGCAATGTCAGCAAGTGTAAATTTGCCCAGCAGTAGAAGATGACAAACAGGGAAAATAGTCCCTGGCAAAAGTAGCAAAGACCCATTCCCTGCATGCTTTTTGACAGTGAAACTATTAATGTACTTATTTGTTTGATGCTATGTATAGTTGCTCCTGTTAGAGTTAAGGTACTTTATTCCAGGTGTTAAGCATTAATCTATTTCTATTTTTCCAGTACTTTCAGGCTCCTAACATCATGAATATCACAGTCATCTTTTAAATAATGTATCAAAAACCTTGGGTGTTGACCAATCTTGAAATGGCCTTCATGTCTCAGTGCAAAATTATCTTTCTCTGCTATCCCATACACCCAGCTGTGCAACTTATTTGTGGGTTTTAAAACCTAGGAATAATGTGTCAATGCCTCCTTCTTTGGCAGGAACAAATCACCATGCACTTTAGGATGCTTCACTCCTATTTCAACCATGCCATGCATTCAAGCCCCGAGGTGCCAACCACTTGAGGACAAGTTCTTACATCCCACCCTGCTCCAGTGTCCAGCCCCTTTGCATGGTCTGCACAATGACTAACATGTCCATTTCTATTCTTTCTTAAAGGCCTATAATATTATGAAGGTGACCCATGGGACAGATCACAGCCTGATGAAAGTCTTGATGGAGATGAAGGAAGAGTGTGAGGCCATGATGAGAATACAGTGAAGATTATCTCTAGTATGGAAAACAAAGCATTCAATGAGAAAGAAGAGGATTTTATTTAATTGTGAAGCTTCTCAATGGTTTTAGTGTCTTTTCTTTAGGTCCCATTTGCTTTACAAAAAGGTTTAATATTAGTTGTGCTGTATGGTCTGAATTGAGTTGGTGTTTGACAGAATTCCTGTAATTTTCAAAGGATTTTTTTTGTCATCAATCATCAGTCTTATTGAAAATAACTAACAATACCTAATTATTTGATTGCAAGTATTGGGAAATGGATACAGAGTCTTCATCAGTTACAAAGTGATCTAATTCCATTGATGTCAGCAGTCAATTTTTTATATCAGTTTATGTTGGCAATTACGACTCTCTTGTCAGACACATTATAATTTAAGAGAATATACTTTTTCCCCTTTACGTTGTCCTTTGGTATGGCTTCCAAAAGCCTGATCCAGTGCTCTTTGACATCAAATAAGCTTCCCAATGTTTTATATGAGATTTTCTTCCCTCCCAATAGATCTGCAGGGCTTTGTCTGTATTCTTCTTCCATTTCATGCCATATAATATTGAATACTAAAATGGATTAAATTAAAAAATTTATCATAGGTAGAAATTGCACTCTGCTTTTTTCCCATTTTGCCATCTTCAAGAGTTTCTCACTTCTTAACAGTTTTAAAAGCAGATATCTGGACCTGTGAACTCAGTGCCATGGCTTCTAAAACTTTCTGAGTCTGTGGAGTTTGAATGTCATATCCCCAAATAGAGAAGCCCAGAGACCTACAGATGAACATTGGCATCCCTGGGGAAGACAAGCATGTGTCTTGGAAAGCACAGGCACATTACTTCCCCATGCTCATCAGCAAGAGACTTGTTCTTGCCAGAGCTGTTTACTGCCATTTTTAACACAGAAACAAATATTAATTACAAAAGCCAATATTTATGAGCGACATTGAAACTTAAATAATTTAAAGCCTTTGAAAGTATTGCTTCAGGTATGTCGCTCCTCTAACAATTTATTGCTGCTACTCCAGCCATGACTGTTACTTCATTAATCCATCGTTGTTGTAAAGTCAGGCTTTTTTCACACCAGTAACCTGACACCATTAATTATTACAAGATGAGAACACATTTAAAAAGAAAATGAACACTCTGGGCGTAATTTACAGCCATGGCACACGAATGCCAGGGCTGAGGAAGATATCTCTTTTCAAGACGTTTGAATTTGTTCCAGCGTTTGGAGCATTCACTTGCTCGGCAGTAATGTGCAAGCAATAACCTCTGAAATGCAGTGCACTTCTGGAGTACATAGCATGGCTTGCTGCCAGAGGCCAGGTCGTATCAGCCACCCAAGAAGTGCAGTAATCCTCACAGAAATTCACTGCTTGGTTGGGTCTTCCTGTTGTTATAGAAAGGAAATTGTCTGGGGGAAAAGGTCAGACCTTTGCATTTATTGGGAGTTCTGACAAAGTACTGATGGACAGCCGGTCTTCAAAACCTATTTTCTGATTTTAAATGGGCACATGCGTATTAGAATTTACAAGATTTTTGTGTAAAGGCCATGCTTATGTTATCTCATGTTTACATATCTGGTACTAAGATTTGCAAATAGAGGGGACTTCAGAATATAAGGTCAGGTGATACATTTGTTTGTCCAGCATATTCTGGAGACAGCCCAGAAGCCCTCATGCATGCAGACACATCTGCAGCTATGAACTGCAGCACAGTTTACTGTGGCTTCTGCTCAGAAAGGACATCTCAACAGTTCATGGTAAGAGCTGGGAGAAAGGCAGAGTCACCTGCTGTCAGATGAGAACAGCTACTTTACAGCAAGCTGCAACATCTACCTGTGCTGGGGCATTCTCCCAAGCAGTGGTGTTCTCTAAGAAGACACTTAGAGAAGAGGTACAAAGGAAAGAATTCAATGACAGCCTGATGGGAAATAGAGAAGGAGCGTGCTGTTGGCTGTGGAGTGTCACAGCAGCAGCTGTGCTGCCATGAGTGCAGAGCTGTTGGAAATCCGTCTTCAGCATCTTCAGTGTTGGGGCATAACACATGGGCTTTATATTCATTACTCTTGATGCAAAACCTCTTTCAGCTTGGTCAAGGCAAGAGTCACATTTTCTGGTTGTTTTCAGTCATTTACTGTGCACCAGCAGTGCTGCACGGGAGGTTGTTGTGGCCAGATTTTTTTTCCTGGTAGTCCTGCTCCAGTATATTTTCTGCAGAGAATGCTGGTCTGTGATTGTGGAGGGATTTACCTGAATGCATCATTTGAAAGTGGCAGCAAGCAAGGGTGCCAGGGAGGAGGCAGCATTAGATAAGCACTCATTTCAAATCAAGTAATGTTATCTTTGCACAGACATCCTGTTTCAGTTTTCATGAATAATATCTGTCAAATTTTTCAGGTGCTGGTATTAGTGGTAAGATAAAGATGCTAAAGTCAGAAAGAAGCAGACTGCAACATTATCTGTAATGCTGACAGGTTTGCTGCTTGCTTCCCACAGGTTGGAGGCTTTTCTGGTGCCTTTTGGAAAGCAGTGGTTACTTGAGTTCACCTCAAGTTTTAGGAATGCATTTTGAGTTACTTGTGTTTTGTTGCTCTCCCTTAAATTAGTCCAGGAAAAACAATGTTAGATTCCATTCAGAGGGACCAGAATTGCAGTATCTGTTTGGAAGAAAAGCAGTAGCAGAGCACAGAGCAAAAACCGTGGGGAATGATACAGTTTTGCTAAGAATAACTGATTACAGTTGAACAGAACATTTATCTTAAGCAAAAAAAAAAGTGCTCCCTAAACTCTGTTATTTCTTTAAGAATGTCATAATTCTCTGTATCCATGCCTCTCAAGGGTGCTGACCTGACATTGGAAGTAAAAAGTCTTTGAGACCGTGGCAAACAGACCATTATGCAGTGCTTAGTAGAGGTAGTAGAAAGTAAAAGAAAAGCAGTGAGGGAAAATGCAGTAAACTAATTTTTTAGAGCTTTGAGTCTATCAAACTGTGTGTGAAGTCTATCATGCATGGGTTTATGCCAAGAAAACTCGCCCACTACTCAGCCTTTTTTCTGCTTCTCATTGTAACCCTCTTCTCTCATAGCTAGGTTTTTAAATGAGCTTTTCTTAGACTTGTTATTTTTTTACAGAGCATGTTTATGAAATACAGAGGCTATTTCCCCATACAGTGTATTTCAAGTAGTCCCTGGCCACTGCAAAGCTCTTAATGAACAGAGTTACATTTTTCACAGAGGTTGTGCCAATTATGAGGATTTTTTTGTTCTGAATCAGAATTAAACCTCCCATAAGACAAGAAGAAGGAGGAAGGTCTTACAATTATGGACATGGAGCTCTGGCATGGCTTTTCTGCTGCAACAGAAATTGTGTCTGACCTTGGGCACATCACACAGGGTTAGACGCCCATACTTAAAGTTCTTTATTGTTGATCCTTGGAAAATAATGAAAAAGGAAGAGAAAAGAGAAGAGGAAGAAGGAAAGGAAAGGAAAGGAAAGGAAAGGAAAGGAAAGGAAAGGAAAGGAAAGGAAAGGAAAGGAAAGGAAAGGAAAGGAAAGGAAAGGAAAGGAAAGGAAAGGAAAGGAAAGGAAAGGAAAGGAAAGGAAAGGAAAGGAAAGGAAAGGAAAGGAAAGGAAAGGAAAGGAAAGGAAAGGAAAGGAAAGGAAAGGAAAGGAAAGGAAAGGAAAGGAAAGGAAAGGAAAGGAAAGGAAAGGAAAGGACTGGCTATACTTTCAATAACTCTGCCTCACATGAACATGTCCAGACTGGTGTCAGAGGTGTAGCAACATGGCAGTATCTGTGTTACAGCCCTGCTGTTGCTGGCTGTGGGTGGCAGAGGTGGGAATGGCATCACTGCAGTTGTCATAACTGCAGGTATTACTCTGTGAGAATTCCTTCACAACTGCGTGCCAAACATGGGCAGTGAGCTGTGAGCTGCTCCTGTCTATGCTTTCCCTCCTCCAAATAGACAAAGCTTTGTTTCCACCCGCAGAACTTCAACAACATCTAGAGAAAAAATCCAAAGCAAGTGCTTTTCTTTATTTCAGACCAAAGCCATGTTAGAGTTCCTCTTTTCCTTTTCTCTTTATTCTTATTCTGATTACTATTTTCTCTTTCCTTTCAATGTACATTTTTCCAAACAAAACTCCTTTCCTTTTTTTACAAATTTATTTAGCCTGAAAATAGATTTGTTATGGCTCTTTTTTAAAGGGCACCCCTGAATTTTCCCTGCCCTAAGCAAAAGGAGTGCACCTTATCTGAAAGTCTATGGCCTGCAGTTCTTGTAATTTAGAACAATGGTTTGTTTATCCCCACAACAGTGATGTGTAAGTCAGGCCTATGTCATCCCTGTTAATATTTCCTGGGGAAAGCTCAATGTTTCTATTTGCTCAGCAACATGGACAAATCAATTCTAACTCCATAGTTTCTTAGACTTTTTGTAGGTTTTAATAAGAACCTTAGAGATTCCCTCCCCCCATATAAAAGAATAACTCAGGCTTAGTAATTAGGCTTCATACAGTCACTGCTCACACCGAGGAACCTAACAGGTTCTTTATAGTTCCCAGGAGACCAATTAACCTTCTTTTAAACATATCTCTATATAGCCACCAAGACAGGCACACACAGAAATGCATACACACAACAAGCTTTTCAGCAGTCTCAGATGCTCCAGCTCCTTGTTAACCAAATTCTAATGGGGCTTATGGCAGGAGGGCAGGTCTGAAGCATCCTGCTCGAGTTCATTTTAACTCTAAAGATGACTAAATCAGGACAGACCACAATCTCTTCTAATTTCCTTGCACCCAGGACAGGAGGAAGAGGATAATCACACAGCCTCTTCTATGCCTTAAGTTTCCCTCCATCTCTGGGGGTGGGGCAGGCACCACTTGCTGGTCCCCTTACCTGCTCTGTAAGGTACCAGATAATGAGCCTGCTCTCCCATCTCTGTTTCAGTTAAGGGCTGGTCTAGTGGGGCTGACAAGATGAGGAAAGAGCAGTGATTTCTTCCTCCGCCCCTCCAATTCAGCAGCTCTGACTCCCAGTCCCAGAGGCTCCAAATAGGAAGGTGGCAAATTTACATTCATCTTGAAGGAAAACTGCACTTTACATCACAGGTGATACCTCTTGACAATTCCACTTGACTTTCAGAGCAAGAGCCAGGAGACAGTAATAGAGAAGGGTCTGATGAGAAAATTAGCAGAGCACCACTCTTCCCCTCCCCCAGGTCCTGTGCACTGCTCTGAGCAGTTCTTGCCTATTTACTCTTAATGAAGCTCCTTGTAATGAAGTATTTCTTGTGCTGTCATCCTGTTCCTGTCTCTCCTTGTGGTGCTGAGAAACCCATGATAAAATAGGTAGAGAAGAGGTCTGGCCTGATGCTCCCTGTTCTGTCCCTTGGGGACACCCAGGTGATGTGTAACAAAGCCATGGAGCTGCCATCCCTCCTACCAGCAGCAGCACACTGCAGGAGCCCACAGGGAGGGATGGAAAGGCTGTTGTAGTCTTTGGATGGAATTTCAGGCATCACACTGCTGTGGGGAGGAATGGCTTTCCATACCTATAGTGGCAGCCATAGAGCTGAGGGGCAGCTGGTAGTCTGGGAACTGGAGTAGCAAAGATCACAGAAGTACAGAACAAGCTGAGCTGGAAGGGACCCTCAAGGATCATTAAGCACAAGTCCTGGCCCTGCACAGCACCATCCCTGAGAGTCACACCATGTGCCTGAGACTATCACTGCTGGGAGTTTGCCTCTGCTTTTTCCATTCCCCCTTGCTGTACTTCAGTCTCCTTGTCAAGTTCTGTGGAGAGTCTTCAGTGAGGCACCGGTAATGTCTGGATTTCTGTTCTCACTAATGTCATTAACATTGTGTACTCAGGTTGTACCATGGATAACACTGCAATCAGAATACACTTAGTGGGGAGTAATGTTCCCCCATCATGCTAACAGAAATGATGATTGAGGAAAATTCTTATCATTACTTGGGAATGTTAATTTCTGAACATCTGTGGCTGAATGTACCAGTAAATAACAGAATTTTTAAAGGTCAGAGTAATGAGGATATACAAAGACTACTTATCATTACCAAATGTTTTCTGTGGGGACTGTTACATAATTTGTGAACAATAAACAAAAATCTGATTTTGTATTTTCTATAAAGACCAGAGTAATGCTGATCTGGGAAGGGGCAGCCTGCCAGCAACCAGGCAAGGATGCTGCCTTATTTACAGTTGGCAAATGGGAAAATCAATAAAAATCCTTCAGATGGGCATTGTCCAAATTCATTTCATTGTGGCCCCAAAGCAGTTTATGCAATCCATGCATAAATTGGATATCAGTTTATATCCAAGCATATCAGTTTATGCAACCAATACACCCAGGTCACAAAACTGTTTTACCATTAAAATCCAAAGCCATGGCAAAACATGTCCTTCCAAGATAGTGGAGAAGCTCCTTGACAGACCAACATTTCTTCTTCTGTGAAAGAGCCCTTTGAAATCTGCTGCTATGTGACATAAAATGATGATTATTGGATGGTAGGAGCAAAGGGGTTTTCCTGCTTATGAACTGGGGAACGACTGGTTTGCTTGGTTGTTCCGCAGACTGCAGAGTCAACACAGGTTTGGAACCCTGCAGCCCTGCAGACTTGCCCAAATCGAGCTCATGGCCCAGCCAGCCTTTAACCTCATGTTCCTCTTGACCAAGGCCTGTCAGGCAGGCACTGAGCTGGGCAGGTACCCCAGCTCAGACCAGAGCCAAATGAGGAGCTGAGGGAGGCAAAGGCAAGGATTTTATTCCTGCCTAACGTGATGCCTTAAGCAACACCATTCCACTGCAGGTGGGGGAATGCAACCATATGCCAAAGCCAACTTCAGAGCTTCTTGCATTGTCCTCTGTACAGGATAGAGGGGCGTGGAGTGTCTGGGGCCATCCACCTCTCACTGCAATGTGAGCACTTTGTGAGCCTGGGGGAGCTTCCCTTTTCCCTGCTCCTCACTGCAGGGAAAGCAGCACCTTCCTGCCCACTTTGTGTCCTGTTCTGTCGCTGGTGCAGCCTCTCCTCAGGGGCCTTTGCTCTTGAAGCTGTGGAGATTTTCCCCTTGTAAAAAGGTAAAAAGATATCAAGTGTCCAACTGCTGCTGTAGGGGGAGGAAGAGGGGGCAGAGAGCAAAAAGCTCTCTAGAAAATACCAACCACGACATAATAATTTCTGAAGGGGCATTGAAATGTTAGCTTTCTGCTTCACTTTTGGCAAATATCAGAGAAGAAGAGTAAAACAGGACAAGTCTTCAACTCCTACACTGGCTTTAGATCACGACAGCTATTTTGTGCCTGCTGCTCTCTGGCACCAGCTGAGCTGGGCCTGTTCTGGCTCTGTCCTTTGAGAGGAGTTTGCAGGGCGTTGGGCTCAGCTACCGTCACTTTGTGGACAAAGCCCTCTTTGCTACTTCAGGATACCCTTAGAGGGATTTGCAAAAGGCAGCAAAAGAAAAACAATCTCATTACGATTAGGCTTGAATGCCCTGCACAACTGCTATCAGTAATTCCCATGAAAAATCTGGAGCAGTTTGCCAGATCAAAATGGTGAAACCCCGAGGTGGCTCAGGCCAGCAGACAGTCCCAGGCAGAGGAAGCCAGGCGTGGCTCTGTGTCAGTCTTCACTCAGCCCTGCCATACACCTTGTGCACTGTGTGAATTTTCTCACAGCTCCTGGCCAGCCAGCATGGTCCTGCAGCCAAGAACTTCCAGGATGTGGCCAGGTGTAGGATTCCTTAGTGAAATGGGCTTACAGCTTTCCCACCTGAAACACAGGTTTAACTGCAAGTTACCTTGCAGTGCATTAAAAAAAAAAAGCATAGAAAGTCCCATTCCATCTTGCCTAGGGAAGAATTTCTAGGGTTGTAGAATTTAGAGCTCAAAGGTTTACAATCCCAACAAGATAAGGCAGTGTAACAGCCTCCACAGTTTATTGGTGTAAGCTTATGAAGAGGTCAAAATGGCTTAGTGTGAGGGTCAGTTTTACTCCAAGTCCCTGTTTGAGAAGGGGAAATAACATCTAAATCTTCATAGCTGGCTTCAACGTAAGTATTACATTATAGGGGTTTGGATTGTTTGCTTTTCTCTCCTAGCCTCAGTGGGTTTTCTCCTTCCAGTGAGACAAGAAAATTAATCCAAAAATGAAACTGTGCCTCTGAGCAGGCCTCTGGCCAGCTGGTGCCATTGCACGACCTGTGCCTTTGTAGGGACAAGTGAGGAACTATCATTGCTCTGGGATGTGTTAAGGCGCTGTGCAAAGGCAGCATCACTGTCCTGGTGTCTGTGTGATGTATAGTGGTGAAAATGGCCATTTCAGAATTGACACCCTTGAGGCAGGATGGTATGAAACGACTCCACTTCAGAAGGTTTGAGAGTAGAACTCAGATTTATTTCAAATACATCGCTCTTTTATAGAGAGCATCGCCCAGACCAATTCTATGGGTCCTGAAGTAAAAACATATCACACCATTGGTGTGCAGTGAATGACACACAGTGGCAGAACCTATCTATAAATAATGTGAACAACAATGGAGATAAAGAATTATTTACATCGTTTCCCAACTGTTTCCCAGGCTTCTGCCTGGTTAGAAACTCTGTTTTCTCTCTGACTGAACTGAGAATGCCCACACAGAACAGCCTTAAAAACACCGTAATAAGGAACTACAGATAGCTTTGCAGCAATTTCCTAGAAAGCTTGCATGCCTTGACTGATGACTACAGTAATCTACCACAAAGAACTAGGAAACCTTCATCTTGAACCATCATGTGTTGCAAATATGTGGAAAACTTGGGAAAGCAAGCTATTAGCAATGACATAAAAACAAGCAAGGAATTGTTCAGAGGAGCCATAAATAAATATTTCATAAAATGAGTAACAGATGTCTAGGTGATTTTACTGGGTGGAGATATCAGTCCCAGAACAATTTTTTTCACTGTGGAAGTATTTCAGTACTCTCATATGAACTGCAACACCATCACAGATTTCAGGTATGAAGCCCTCTTGCTAGGGCTACAGGTTTATTTAATGTGCACATGCTTGATGTTTGTGACTGACCTGCTCTGTAGACGCTTCAAGCCACCATAATGTTGATTGTCAAGCAACCTAGAATGGGTACTCCCATTATTTCGGCCTTGACAGCAGAAAGAAGGGCTCAATGGGTGCAAAGTCTGAAATTCCCCAGCTTAGGCACTGTCCAGAAGCTTTTCTGTGGATTTCACAGCATCTTAATGGCTTTACATATAACCTTCAGAAATGTTTTTTTGAGCCTCTGGAAACTCAAGGCAGGTGTGAGCCTGAGCTACACCAGTCCCCAGGGCTGCACAAGTCACCAGCAGCAGGGCCAGGAGTCAGCTGATATCTTGCTCACTATTCCAGTAATTGCCATGCCTACCGTTGTCCTCAGAAATTAGGAGAAAATGCTGTTTACAGTGTCTTGCTTGGCTCCCTCAGTGCCCCTTGCTGGGTACTGTGAGATTTCCATCATATATGGTTTAGCAGCAGGCAGCTTGCTCTTAAATAAAACCTGGCAGCTGCCATGACTCTCCACAGCTGTGTCCCTGGGCATCCAGCTAGAGCCCAGACAGTGAGCTGAGCCCCTGTGCAAGGGTGGGCACTGAAAGGCAGGGTGAGAGGGAGCATTGCTGCTCTGTCGGTGCCAGGAGCTCATTCCAATCAAGCTCCAAGGGGCACTTTGCAAGGGTCTGGGCTGGGTGGCACAGATCATCCAAGGGTGCCAGTTTGGAGGAGTCTGCAGAGCATAGCCCAGCAAGTGGGGTGGCTTTGTGCTCCTTCTGTATTGCAACTACAATGAGCAATCCACCTTTTGACAAACTAAATATAAGAAAATGTCAGAGCTTTCTCCCACCTCCCTGGTTTTCTGTCGCTTGGGGAATGAAGATGAGCAAGGATGAGACAGGGACAAGGAGAGTCCTTGCTCCTTTTAAAGTGAGTGACAAAGGTCCCTCATTGCTGGAGGTGTGACTTTGTCTCCTCAGCAAGCCTCCAGTCCTGCACAGAATCCTGACGTGTCTGGCAGTACTTGGGTTCCTAGGAAATAGAAATATGGATATGTGCCAGACACACACAGCTGAATACGTTTGGCTGTCATTTGGTTGGTATGCAACTCACAATCTGATGCAAAGCATGGGTGCCAAACCTGTGCTATAAGGGTCCACGAAAGAGACACATATAAACATATATTGAAATGAATGCAGGTCTTTTCAACAGACAAGCATCCATTGAGATGTATTGGGTTTTGGCTGTCTAGAAGCTTTTCCCAAGTCAGCACTTGCCAGGATAATTCCTGAGATTGGACAGGACCTCCAAGCTACCTACTTGTTCCTGGAGGTTATGAAAGTGGTCTTTGAGCAATTTAAAGCATTTGTGTGGTCACAGCCAGCAAAGCTTTGCTCAGTGGTTAAATAGCAGATGTCGGCCTCCAAAACTGCCAGATCTGCAACTGTCAAGACTGCTAACTATCATAAACTGTAAAATCCACAGATGGCCTTTTCCAGAGCAACTAAATATTAACTTTGTGTTCATCTCAAAGACTGGGAACTGAATTCTCTAGCCTTCATCCCTCTTCAGTGTCTTCCAGGCAAATACTGTCAGCCAAAATGAGCGTGAGCTCCCGGGAGCCTGGTTTGAAGATGGATGTGGGAGGAACACTCTTAGCAACAACGGGACCTCCTGGTTTTCCGATAACTAGAGAGCTTCTTTGGGGCCACATAATGGGGTTGGTCAGGTTTCCACCCTAAATCCAATTTTTCCCCTGCTCACAGATGCAAAAAAGCAATCCCTGTGTATATGCATAACCAGTTATGTAAAAGTCTGACCATTTCAGCTCTGTGACTGTGTTTTCTTTGTGTTTCTGGACAGCAGCAGGCAAGTTAATGCTGTGGTGCTTACTTGTAGTATTTCTGTCACTGATATCAAACCCTGCAATTCCTTACTGTTTTCTGGTGAATTTGCTTCTCAGTAACACTTGCTTGATAGAGCCCCTTTGGTCATTTTATTTTCAGGTTTGATCTTGCTCTCTTGCTCACTTTCACTGTTACAATATCACATCCTCTTGGGTCAAAAGCATTCTCTGGTTTGAAATGCCATGAAATGCTCTTATCTAAAGTGAAAGAGGAGGAGTGTCATAGGGTGATGTTATGTTTGATATTATGTTCTGTGCTTTTAGAACTGATTCTGAAAGTGAAGGTTTGCTTTGTCTTGTTATCAGCCGGCTCATCTCCCACCATGGTCGGCTGTCTAGAAGAGGCTAGTGCTGGCTGGTTTATTTTGCTTTTGGTTGCTTGCTTTGCTTGCTTGCTCTTGCTCCTGCTTCTGCTTTTGCCTTTGCTTTTGCTTGTTAGCTAGTTTAGCTAAGCAGTCCAGTTTTATTTCCCCGGACTGTTTTTTTTCCATTCCCCTTCCTGAATACCATCCAACCTGCTCCAGACTGGGACCTGGAAAACACCGAGGAGCACTGGGAGCCTGCGCTCTGTGATCTGCAGCAGCCATCCCCAGTGCCCAGAGCAATCCCTAGCGCCCAGACCCAGGGGATCATTCCCAAGAGAGACTTTTGGATTTGTCATCTCTTCAGAGTGGTGAAAGAGTTTTGTTGTCATCTGGTGTTGTCCATTTTTTGGTTCTGGGGAGTGTTTTGTTTGTTAATTAAACAGGTTCTTTTCCACTTCTCTCTGAGAAAATTCTTCCCAAACCAGGTAGGGGGAAGGGGCCATGGGGGTTTGCTTTCTGGGGGCTCCTTCCAGAGGTTTTTCTCCCAGATTTGCCCTAAACTAGGACAAAGAGGAAGCAGATATATTGGTAAGATAAAAGTAAACATTTAATGCCACTATAGTTTGATTTTTTCCAGACATCATATTTTTGACAATGTTTCACACCTCAAATACCACAAAAGGGATATTTTTTTAGCCAGCAAACAATAAACTTTACAATTTTAATGGCAAAAGGTTCAATGCATTTGTTAACAAACTTGGAAATGGCTGTGACTTATCATATTTTGAACTTGTCCTCATGCTGTTCTTTCTCCTTTTGCTGCCATAAAATTTAGTTGATAAAATATATATATATATATTACTGATACATCCTCTCCCAGAATTGCTCAATGATGGGACCAGCATAAGCTCTACATCTCTCAGTTTCTCTCCTCCTTAGCACTATTTTATACCACTGTTATAATGAGAAAGAACATAGCCATGGACAGAGTGAAATGGGTTTAGCAAACATACACTTCAATGCATAGCACTTAGATAAGCATTTCCAACCATGATGTGTAAATAAATTATAAAATACAAGCAACTCTATAAAACAAGAACATCCTGAGTTTACAAATAAATTATATCCTTCATACATAGAATATGATGTGGATGTGGATGTTAGTAACCAGCAGTTTCAGCTATGAGTGGGAAAGAAGTAAAATGTAGAAAAGTTAGTATCTATGCATACATAAAACATATATGTATGTGTGCTACATGTAAATATTCACACACATACATATACAATAAAGAGGGTGAATACATCCATATCTATAGTATATAGAGAATATGTAATATAGCTGAAACTGCCTCAAGCACCAATTTATTACCATTATAAAGTTTGCTCAAAAGTAGGACCACTCAAAGTAAGATGGTTTGGGTTGTGTTTTATTCCTGTCCAGGAGGGGTTGAAGGTAGTTTGAAATACTCTAGCTGAATGCTACTGAATGCTATTATTTCAGCTACTTTCAGCACCTCCATTCTTTGCAGAATCATCATGCCCTTTGTGAGCTTCAAAAGTTTGCATAAGTGAGCATGAGACTGCTGTTCGTGAATTTGGTGGCAAAAGGGTGCTACATTTCCAAGGGAAATTTATTTTTTTGTGTTTGTTTTGAAAGGTTGCTTGAAAAGGAGAAAGAAGAAAAGATAAAGACAATAATAGAATGGTCTGTTATTTCCAGAAACAGGTATGGAAGCTCAGATAACCCTGGAATGAGCGCACAATAAATGCAAGAGAGAGAGATTATTAACTTTGCATTGACAAATCATTCACAGTTTTGTTTGCTATGGTTATTTGGAAACCTCTTACACATCTTAGGATAGCTAGCAACAGTCAGCCTTGTGTATTTAAAAACTGCTGTGTGTTGCCAATGCAAAAGCCTGTGGAGTTACAAAACACAGACCACAAGGACATCAGGATTAAGCGAGGTATGCCACCATCCATTGATTTGAGAAGAAATGCCTCTCTCTATGGTCATCATCCACTCCTATTGGTATTTAATGATCTCTGCAGTGAGCTGGTGCATCCCTGATGCTGTGCAACCATCTTACCCATCATATGAACTGGCATCAGAGGCTGCTCAGCCTCTGGTTTGGGAGAATTGAATTTGCTTCTGTAATGCAGAAGCTTGAATTTACAATTTTAACTCTATTAGGACTAGACAGAAAGCTTCACAGACCACCAAGAGTCCAGACTCTCAGTTGATGTAACTATGCTGTATGCCTCAAGCATATGCAGAAATTGTTGTGTTAAAGAGCTGAGATTATAAATATCTTGTTGCAATTTCATGACACTCTGAAATATAGAGTAGTTAATCTGGAATACTTTTACAGGATTTAACAGGTTCTACATGGGAACTGCAGCAATTTGGCTATGTAGGCTGAAGAACCTGGGTAAGAAAGAAGCTTTTAAAGAAGCCCTTGGAAGAGTTTCAAGCATAAGGTTTCCCTATAGTGTGGCATAAGTTAACTTCATCCAGGTGAGTGCAAGGGGAATGGTTTTATAGGTAGGCATCCTCGGAGGAGGGAAGGGGAGTGGTGATGTTGCCATCTGTGAGCAGCTCTGTCAGTTCCCTGCATCTCAGGCTGTGTGCGTGTGTATTTATCAGTGTATGTACAACTTTTGTTTCAGCAATTATTTTTAGCTCATTAAAAATGATACAGCAAAATCACAAACATTTGTAAAAGGTGATTTTTGTAAAATAGTCTGTATTTTTCAACTGTAATCACATTTGAATTCCGTGCCACAGGTCCCTATTTTAACCATATTATTGAGATAAATGAAAAAAGGTGAATAAATAAAGCCCACACTTCAAGACAGACTGTTTTCTGTGAGAAAACATGAGATTTAGTATGTATTGCTCCCAGCATCACTCACAGCTTTCAGCATCTGTAATTGCCATGTTTGGAGATAAAAGAAAAAATGACAGTGTATCTTTGATCCCTTTTTGTACATTTTATGCAGCTCTCACTAAGAATCATGTCAGAGGATCATGCCATTGCTTGATACCATGCAGGATGCAGGTCCATACTATTTTATGGACCTGCAAGCTTCAGAAGCTAGGATTTATGGCAGTAGGTCTTCTTAGACTGGATCAAAGACAGATGTTCAGCAATAGCCCTGTATGGCTATTTAACACCCCATGAAGGGGTGTTAAATACATAAGAGTAGCATAATCTGCTACTATATAACTAACAGTAAACACGCCAAAAAATTGCAGGCGAGTGGATTTTCCTCACAACTGGGTTTATTCTGTTATAACTCTTCTGATTCTTAATGCAATTGTGCCTCAGTTTATCAGAACAGGTTAGATGAGAAGAAAACCTAAGAAAGGAGAGTATTAGTTTTCTTCCTTGTCCTTCTATAAAGGATTACTTTGGATTACCTAGATCTGAATGAATTGACAAGGAATCATTTTGAGGCAAATGCAAAGCATGCATGGCAAAAGAAAGATGTGTGACAAATGTAGCAGGAATTAGGGCTCTCCCACACCATTCAGAGCACAAATTGACCCAGCTCACAAGGCCAGAGCAGCTTCTGCCTGCTGTGAGAGCTGACACAGACAGGAGGGATGTCTGAATCACCCTAAGCACAGCTGAAGTCTCCAGTCCATGGTTACACTTGAATTTGTGGCTATAGAGCAACTCCTGTCACTTGTATGGATAAGGTTCACGTATGCCAAGAGCAGCAGTTCTCAGGAAGAGCCCCCAGGTGCCGGAGGGGATCTGGAGCCGTGCTGGTGTTCAGTCATCTCACAGCATGACAATGAAGAGCTGAGATCTCCCGTGACACGTGCGAACAAAGAATTAACCTTCAAATCTAATTACGTGAACACTGCTGTTTCCTACTAAAGCTGTCCCAGGGAAATAAGATTGATTTCTGAACGTGCAAATGATTAGACATTACACTAATGTTGCTCTTGTGTATTTTGGGTTACATGATGCCTTTAAAAAAATCAACATAGAAACATTATGCTGGCAATGCCTTAAAGAATAGGGCTTCCTGGATGATTTGCAGAAGTGTATGTATCTTCTCTAAAATGCTGGCTACTGCAAACTGAGATCAATTCCATAATAAAGTCCTGAATGTTTTGATTTATCTGTTTTGCAAATACTTGAGTAATATTAATATAAATTCTGAAGTAAAAAGCTATTTTTAAGAAGATATTTCATAATGTCAAATCTCCACAAATTTTTCATTCCTTGTTTTTTTTTGTATTAAGCCATCACAATTCTGAAAAACATAGTGGCAAATTCTGAAATGAAATGACAGAAAGTAAAGAATGCATACGGATTTTAGAATACGAGTACTAGTATATTATGGGAGTTAATGGCTACTCTATTAGGTCCCCAGAAAGAAAATATTTGTAAGTACTATGATTCTGTTCAATTCGTACATATTTTTTAACATTCAAAATGCATCCTTGACATAATCAATTTGGTTTCAAGGACCAATTTTTGTCCATTGTGATAAACAGGGTGAACATATGCTCTTAGTCTTTAAAACAATGGCTATGCCATTTAAAACATGCTTTTTTGCTATGCCTCCTAAGCTACAGAAGTACCAAATCGAGCATCAATGAATAATTGAGTTACTGTGGGTGAGGAATATTACGTGCAATAGGTATTTTACAATCGCTCCAAAATGTGTCCACTTGATTTATAGAAGCATCACCACTCCTATGTAAGTCAGAGACTGTGTGCAGGGATTATTTCCTTGGCTCTCAGCAGCTGTTCTCAATCCATGGGGCCCTGCAGAGAAGAGATGGCCTCCAAAAAACCAATACATAGTAACTGTTACTGAAATTGCTATAAAGAGAAGAAAGCCAGATAAATTGCATTGTTTGGGGGGATTTTCAGAGTTGGTTGGGTTTTTTTCTTTGAGAGAGAAAGGGATATGTCTTTGATACTTAGAATATCAGTTTCATGATAAGAAATTGCTGTGGAACAGACTAGAAAGTGACTTTCACACAGGATCTTTTTTCCTTCCCAAATAATCCTATAGATTCTAAGAATTTTCTACAAAATCTAGTAACAAAGGCAATAGAGTAAGTAAGATTCATTATTACAAGTTGTAGAGCACTAAAAGAAAATAAAACTAAAAAACTGTTACTTCTACTTTTTAAAAAAAGCTTTTCTGTTCACCTAACCACTAGAAAGTCTATGAGTATTATTTTGCCATTGGGACTTGCTGCTTGGCATATTGTAAGACAGCATTGATACAGTGATGCAGGTAAAATAAGAGGAGCAGTTAATTGATGCATTTTGAGTATATTAAATGATAGTCTTATTTCCTCATAAGCAACAGGAGGGCAGTAGAAATGTATCTGAGAGAAGAATTTTTGTGAATGTGCTTATTTCAGTATAGAGAAATAAGAAACGTAATTCAAGAAAATAATTCTTCATGCTCATATGTAATTAAAATGTGGGGTTTGCATATTTGTTTATGAAATACAAAATATGTTCCTTCCCACATACTGTTTTGTAGATAAAGAGACCAACTAGTAGAATTCTTGGATGTGCATGGAGGTGCAGGCCCTTGTCCTTTTGATATCAATGTGAATTTTGCCATGGGTTCAGGTACTGAGGATTAGTAAAGATGCCATAGCCAACATGCTTGCAGTGCTGTATCTAGTAATTTTCTTTATTTCCAGATGTGCTGAGCTGAGCAGAGCCTGAACTCCTCAGGTGCATCTCTGAGTATGGACACACAGGGCCAAGGATCAGAAGCTGACAAAGCACGTCTCGCAGTGGTATATGTCGTAAAGAGGCAAAGCTAAATTTTACCAGTCATAGTCTGAAGCAAGAACAAATCACTCATTTTTTGACTGATAAACATGGGAACCCTTAGCCTAGAGGACAATTTTCCAGCAAGTTACTAGCACCAGAAAAAGGGGTTAGGATAAAAGTACCTCCTCATTCATAACTCCAGCCAGTACAAAGCAAAACATGTACGAACAAGAAAAAAAATTATGGGGGTTGGATCAAATTGAAAATATATTTACTTCACAGTAATGTCACTTCTCTCTCATACACTGCAAAACCTACAGATTGGGAAAATGACAGTGTTCTCCAGCATGTAAGAGAGTACAGAAGAGCATTTAAACAGCCCTTACTCTCTGCTAGAAATATGTTTGTGTCATCTGGGAAAGCTGAATTTCTCTTTGAGTGGCCTTACTCTGGTAACAAGAAAAGACAGTTAACATTTATTCATATGTTGTACTGATTAGGAAATATCTCTACAAACACAAGTTACTTAGAAACAGCAAGTCTGAAATAGGAGAAAACACCAAGAGAAAAACAAGCTGTAAATACATTTCAAAAGTGTATTTTTTTTTTCCTTTTTGTTTTCTTGACTAGCACCATCTGTACACAATAAAGTATGAACATAAATGTTTGGATAACAAAGATTTGCAAGGCACTTGAACAGTTTTTCTGGATAAGTTTTCTTTTAATGAACCTCTCAATGGAAGTCCCACAACCACCTTTCCTCCTTCCTTAGCTAATGCAGGGAAAGAAGTGTCTTCTGCCAGCAGTTCTTATTTACAGACGTCTTCAAAAGGTTCTGCAAAGTGCTCTTTTAGGCTAAGAGTATCAACAACCTTCTATCTCCATTTTCCATGCTTGTTCTGTTTGTTTTTTAATAGTACTCCTCTGTATATTATAACAAATATTTCATACACACAGCTGAGACTTTACTCCAACCTTCATCCTCATTCTTTTGTCTTTGGGATGCTGTTTGGAAGGGAAAAGAAGGATGGCAGAGATGCACACTGAAATTCTCTTGAGGTTCATCCTTTATCGGCGTCTAGAGGTGATGTCAAAACAGGTGATCATCATGAGATGGGCCTTGCAGAAGTTGACACGGTTTTCCAAACGCTCAGTCACACATTCCAGGGCCTCCAAGTATTCCAGAGAATCCAGCTCAAATACCTGCTCTAGATCAACTGTGAGAAAGAAAATACACAGATAGGAAAAGGAGACAAAACTTAGTGATGGTTAGTGGAGAGTCAGAGCTAATTCAAGTCTTCAAACTCATCAGTACTCTATACAACATCACCTCTGGCTTGCCATTGTCTTTAAAAGTTGCCTTTTTGGTTTAATGATTATTAAAATGATACAGCAGCTTGCCTACAATGAAAAGTAGTTTTAAGGTGCATTGGATGCTTTCTGGAGCGATCTGGTCTGTCATCCTCACCAGAAATGCAGATGCTTTTGCCTTTGGAATTTAAAACAAACCTCTAGGCTCCTCCGTCCTCACACCTCTCCCTATCCCATGTGATTCCCTCTAGACCACTCCACCAAGGTCATCAATCTCTCCAACACAGGTGCACAGCAGCTTCCATGGAAGCCAAGTGTGAGATGCATTGTCTGAGTCAGCACAACCCTCCAGGCTTTTTGCACTTGCCACATTGGAATTACAAACAAATTACACAGTAAGGGGACAGCAATGCACAGCAAATTCTCTCTCTCTTTAAAACGGTCATTTTTAACTCTCTTCCTTTATAGTGTTCCTGAAACCTATACTGTGGTTGATTTGCAGGATGTACCTACCTGGTGTCAATTTAAAGCAGCTGTCAAAGGAAGAGTTAGGATGTTGTAAGGAAACACACCAGCCAGTCTCCTTTTGCCACTTGCAATTATCCTAAATAAACTTTTGCACATTGTGGGTTTTTTCTGGAACTCTTTGATATTAACTTATCTGTTTGCTAATACTAAAAACTGTTGTATAACTACTGCAGTACTCTTTATGGTTTTTTTTCCTTAGAGGTGCTTAGGTCCTTCTTCATTTGCATGTGAATGCTCTTTAAGCTGTCTGAACTTTACACATCTATAGTTATAAAACATGGGCCAAATTTCATTTCATTTCATGTAAGCCCACTGCTGCCAAGGGACAAGTTTGCTCCACAGTGTTATTTTGTGGTAGAAGAGCAGATTTATAATATTGCTCATATGTTTGAGTGATCTGAGGCCAAAAGAAAAAATCTCATTTTCAGGAGCTGTGGACTGAAACGCGTGAACGTTAATCTACTGATGGCAACATCTACCACTAGAATGCTGCACCATTTCAACCTTCAGCTCTCAGGCAAAAAGGATTGTTCTGTTCTACAGTTAACATTTAATGAGAATTATAGGAACTAGTCTAGAAAGACAGTCAATCTAAAGCTTGCCCTTAGGTCCTATGTTGGTTCATTTTAGTTTACAAACAGTAGCTTACATCTCACTCTTACCAGACATTTCTGCTTCCTTCCATCCCCCTATTAAATAAACCAAAGGAAACCTATGAGTTCAGGCAATAAAACAATGCTCTTACATTCACTGAGCCACTTATTAGGATCCAGCATCAGGTACTGTTTGGTCACCTCCAGTTCTCTCATTAACCACTCATACTTGGCCTTGACCTCAGCGATTCTCTGCTGGCGATGCTCCAGGATTTTCAGCTTGGCATTGAAACATATCACTTCCTGCCAGCCAGGAAAAAGAAGCAGGGAACGAATAGGTGAAGATGAGAAGAAATACCCACGTCCATTAAGTGAAATGACCTTCCAGTCAATAACACTGACAATGAGCCATTTATTCTGGAAGCTTATGAATCACTGCATGAAATCATCCATCATCTGCTTTATTTTTATTGCTGTTGTTTGGTTTTCATGTTTTCCATCAGAGCTTTGGAGACTTTGCAATGGTAGTTAATAATAAACCATAATAATTAATAACAGGCAGCATCTTGAAATTAGATTAACTGTAGGAAAACATTTCTTTTTTTTCACCAGAGTTTGGCTAGGAAAATCTAAGCTCTTGGGAGTAGGAAATCCATTGCTTGCTGTATTGAAAGCCTAAATGCACCCTGTGCTTGGTGCATAAGTAATGCATTAGTCATATTTTAAAATAAGAGAACTGGTAGCAATATCAAATTTGAAACATCCTTAAACAAAGGGAGCATGTTATGAAAAGCTCTAGCAATTCATAGTCATTAATAAAGAAGATATATTTTCTGTAAAGCTCTGGAGCGCAGTAACAGCATGAAGTGCAGTGCTGGAGTCAGCCAGCCTGGCCTCACATGACTTCTGAGGGGTGGCAGCCACAAAGACTTGCAGCAAATGAAACCATCTGAGGACTGTGCTACCCTCGCTAGTGTGGAAACAATTCCAATAACAGAACTATCCTCATCCAAGCCTGTGTGAAGATCTCAACATTATTTCACAATCTCCTCTGTAAACAAATCTGCCGTGGGAGAAGTGCAGTGGAAACCCCACTCCAACAAGTTTCTCCAAACATCACAAACAGCTTCAACAACTGTCAGAAACTAGAAAGAAAAAATGCCTTAAAATAATAATGAAGTCTATAATCCATCATTACTCTAAAATACTCAATCTCAGATGCTTCTTCCAATCGTATGTTTTAAATGCTGACCTTTGCAATTTATGCCTGCCAGAAGATTACATGGACGGCACTTACCTTGCTGTCCCCACCTCGCCGTCGCTGGAGCCTCTCCACATCATCTATCTCATAGACTTTGATCTCAAAGGGCTCCCCCAGCCCCCTCTGCCCACTCCGCAGCGGCCCATCCACCCAGCGCACCCCAGGGCTGTTGGCAGGCTTCCTTGCTGGGGACGCCGTGTCAAGGGATAAAGCTGGAATAAGCCTCTTCCTCTGTGAACCTGAAAATGGAGAAAGTGCCATTGCATTTTAGCACAGCTATTGCTTTGCGGGGAAGTTGGACTCCAGGACGGTTTGGATGGATGGAGACAAGAGATCTCTGAAGGCTGCTCTTAGAATATATGGTTTATTAGAGAGGGTGAAAAGCCCTGCTTGGAGCTGCCAGACGCAGCACGTGGCAGGCCCCAGGGAGTGGGGGAAGGGAGAGGCAAGGGGTAGAGGGAGATAAGAGGATGTTCCAGGCGAGGGTGGAAGTTCCAAGAGGGTGGAAGTTCCAAGAGGGTGGAGGTTCCAAGAGGGTGTCTGGCTCCCCAGGGACCCCTTATCAGGGGGCTTCAAGGTGGGCTGGAACAAGACTTGGGCCAATGGGGTCACAGACACCTGATGTTTCAGGGGAGGGTTAGAGATGGGGGATGAACCATACATTTTGGGGGGTGAGATAGAAGAGTCCATTTGACCTTTGGACCTATCTGTAGGTACGGGCATTGTTCAACCAGAAGGGGGGATTGTTTTCATCCTGGCTATACTATTGTTTTCTACTTGTGCAGTAACTAAGGTTTGGTATCTCAAAACTTGTTACCATTTCAATCTGTGTATTTCCTAAATCTTTTGCCAGGCAATCATATTTATAAGGCTTTCTTGTTTCATCTTCCCCAACAGCTTCTCCTTTCCATTGCAGAGAAGTCTACATATGATGCATGTTTGGCCTTCTCAGACACAGAAGAAAATGGAGGGAAAACCCAGGGAGGCCATGGGATCTGTAGGTGCAGTGTTCAGTACCGACCCACCTCAGTGGTCCTTGGTGCCTGACTCCAGGATTTGACACTCAGAGGGCACATATCCCTTGAAGTTTACAGAGCCTGTGTCTGCTCCCTGTTGATTAGGCCTCACCACATACAGGAGAGCAGATGAAGGACCCAAACCAGTAGGATGGACCTGGTCTAGCCTGGCTTTCCTAGCTCTGTACTGCCACTGACCCTTACTGTCAAAGGACAAGTATTAGCCAGCCTCTGCAAAGTGTCTGCCACATAAGATGCCAAGTCAGGGCCTACGGTAGAGCAAGGAGGAATATATATGTCCCTGGCCTAATGGCAGTGGTTTGTTGGGAGAAAGAACAAAAACACACACGAAAAATAAAACCAACTGGTTGTATTTCCTTGTTTAGTTTAGTACAATCAGAGCAATGGCTTGGCTGGAAAAAAATTAAAAAAACAAACAAAAAACCCAAACAAAAAGGTTTGTATCTGACACAGGGTCTTCCCTAGAACACAGCAGGAATAAAAGGATGGGAGAAGCCAAAAACAAAAGCCAGAGCCAGCAAGTTTGAATGAAACTATTTACTGGCGTTCTTGGCTGCATATACATAAGTGATGCCAAACAGCAGGGAAGAAATGCTGAATGATCATGCAGGTTTTATTTTTAAAAATAAGATAAAATGACTTATAGGAATTTCCCACATTATATTTATTGAGACTTGAATGTAAATAGTTTCAACATGTTTGTCAACTTGGTGCTTCGATAAAAGTTAAAAACCCCAAAATATCTATTGATTTCCTAATTTTTTGATTTTCAAGTAAGGAAGTATTACCTAGCTTCATTCATGGGAGTCTGCTTCTGTGCTGACTTTGAGAACTATTCGCATCTTATCCCATGATTTCTGACTACAATAATCTGTGCTAGAGACCAGGTAGGTCTCTGTTAGAGACAAGTAATTAACCTTCAAATTCTAACTTTAAATGGATGAGAATGGTCTATTGGGAAGCCTAGTCTACAGAGCTTTTATTTGGATACATCTGAGATAACCCATTGCAGGAAAAAGAGAGCACAGCCAGAGCTGATTGACAGACAGTTCTGGGCAGACATGAAGCTCTACAAGGCCCCTTTGTACCAAACAACCTGAGATTGTCATCCTATGATAGTTATCATAGCTGTGTTTATTGCTCAAACTGCAGCCCAGCAAAAATACTCATGCCAGAACAAATGAAGCCATAC
Organism: Taeniopygia guttata; assembly: GCF_048771995.1. Classification (NCBI taxonomy): domain Eukaryota; kingdom Metazoa; phylum Chordata; class Aves; order Passeriformes; family Estrildidae; genus Taeniopygia; species Taeniopygia guttata. Next base: position 83,221,522 of record NC_133027.1, read on the forward strand.
AAATACCAGCAAGCAGGAGTTATTTTAGTTCTGTGGTACCAGTCACTGGAAGACAATGTCAGCATTCCATTACCTTGAATGCATTTCAGTTAATCTGTAGATTAAACTGCCTGATCAAGAGATGAGTCAGATCTTGATTAAAGGAAAGGCAAGGCCTGACCCATTACTGTAGCCAAAACCTGACAACAAGACAGACAGCTTGGGAAGAACCCAGCAAAGGGGTCTGTGATTCTAATGGTGACTCTTGTCAGCAGTGTTAGAGGCAGGTAACCAAATGCTGGGAGCAGCTGCACACTTCAAGGGAGATGAGAGAGCACGGTGGACTATTCAATTTTATTACATACAGGCAGAGATCCTGAAAAAGGCTCAGACCCTCCTGGGAAACAAGTCCTCTGCTTGCTTAGATGGGAAGGGTCCTGAGTATCATCCTAGTGTCAATCAAGAGCAAAAGGATTTAGGCATTAAATATGTTTTAAAATTCTTTTCAGGCTTTTAGCCATGGTGTCTCACAGAAGCAGTCTCTCAAATTTACACTCATCAGAGTGTAAATACAGTCTCTCTTTTGTTCAACAACTTTTAGAGCCAGCAATATCTACAAGCATCAGATCTGACCTTCTGTTTAATGTACTGTGGTAGGTAAGGGACAGGCGAACGGAAGATTACGGGGTGTGACGGAAAGATAGACCCTTCCCCCTCTCTCTCTCTCTCCCCCACGCTATCTTCTAACTCCAGAAGCCTCAGAGGAATGCAGCCACACCTGCTCTAGTAAATTTCCACTACCCACTAACCTCTGAGACCCCCAACCCCCCTCTGACGTAGCAAAGACCCCTAAAAGCTATTTAAACCCACGAAATAGGATAATAAACGCTTTTCAACCGTCTGCCATATTGGTGTATGCGTCTGTTGATTAGCCCGAGCAGCCTGGCCAAGAGCAGGCTGCCGTGCTGTTCCCTGAACCAGGTCTCTGGTTGTCTTTTATAAAGGCAACATACTGGTGCCGAAACCCGGGACAAAAGAAGAAAAAAAAAAGGAAAAACCCCCCGGTGGACGGGATACACCTGGACAGAAGCAGCGGCCGGAACGGTCGGACCGTATCTAGGCGCAAGGGGAGACGTCCCGGGACCCGCGAGCGTCATGGACAGCGTCGCATGGGTCGTAAGTATGAAGCAAAGGAGTATCGAGTTTAAGCTCAGGAACTTTTATCTTGCTATAGCAAGGCTGCCTGAGCTTGGAGCAACCGAATGCTCAGTGGATGCTATGCATCCGGGAATATGGGAACAGTATACAGCCACGCTAGCCGGGGAGGCGAAATCCTCAGACAGTGGCAAAAATGTTACGGCACGGGGCGAAGTAGAAAAAACCCCGCGCAGGGCAATAGAAAAGCAAGAGACGCAGAGTTCAGCGCGCACGTGTTTATTAGTTAAACCCGGGCTCGAGATGGGGGCGAAAGCGCAAACCGTCCCTAAGGAGGGTCCACCCGGGACTGGAGACCCGGGGGGGCTCAGCGCGGCATCCCCTCCCCCGGATCAGAGCGCAGCCCGGCCCCGCCACGGAGCTGAGCCCGGCCCAGCCCGGCAGAGGCAGCGCAGCCCCCCGGAGCGGCGCGTTCCGAGCGGCGCGGCTCCGCTCTCGCCGGAACCCGGATCCGCCCGCGGCTCCGCGCCGCTTCCCCGCCAGCGTGCCGAGCGGAGCGGCGCCGAACCCCGCCGCGGCGGCCCCCCAAGACACCCCCGCCGCGGAAAACCCCCGAGAAACCCCCGCCGCAGAAAAACCCCGAGAAGCCGCCGCTTCCCAATCCGTCCCGCCGCCGCCGCCGATCAGAAATCCGCTGTCAGAGGCGCAGCCGCGCGCAGGGCGCTTTTGGCGAGAGCTGGCGGGAGAGGCCGGAGTCGCAGGGGCCGCGGCTCGGGGAGAGTCCCCGGCCGCCCGGCCATGCGGCCGCTTTGAAAATGGCGCCGAATGCCGCGGAGGGGGGCGGGGCCCGGGTAGTCTCGGCGCGAAAACTCAAAAACCGCGCGACTTCAGGGGCGCGCGCGCGCGAGAGAAAGGGGCGGAGAGCGGCTCGGGGCACAGAGCCAATCAGCGGCCGTGCCGGGAGCCGCCACCATATAAGGCAAAAACCACCCCCCGCAGGGGGCGCGGCAAGCCGGGGGGGCGGGAGCGGCCCCTCCCCCGCGGGGTGGAGCGAGCTTGGGGCCGAACAAAACGGCGCGGAGCCCCGGAAGTACGCTGGCATTTCATTTCCGGCGCGGAGCCTGGCAACGGCTCTACCAGCTCGGAGGAGCCGGCGAAAGCCGGCCGGGACTCTAAAACGAAGAGAACAAAGCCATCGCGATTCAAAACAAAACCGAATAGAGTTCTAAGCCGCACCGAAAAGCGGTCACAATACCCCTTGGAGCTGCGGGAGGAAAGGGCGTCTCGCCAAGGAATATGGGTCCCAGCCCCAGACACACGGGGGGAAGGGAGCGCGCGGGCGAACTCAGCCCCTCCCACCGCAAGCGGCGCCCGTGCCGCAGAGTCAGCAAGAGACGCCCCGATACGGGACTCCAGGGTAGCCCTGGCCATGAAAGTGGGGAGAAAGCCCCCGGGGATGTAGAGGACGTGCTGCCTCTGTGGTAGTCAGGACCCCCACGTGGTGAGACTATGAGAGCCACTGCTGCATACCCACTGCTGCCGATCAAGCCTGACCCTCAAAACAAAACTAATTAGATGCTGTAAGTTCTGTTTGGAGGACATGCTTGTAGACCGTCCCCATGACACGCACACCCCTGCTCCAGAGAGAGACGACAGACCACCAAGCCACCAGACAAAACCTGAGCGTCCCACAGCAGTGAAACCCAAACGTGCACAGTGTCTTTATGCATTTTTGCTGTTTAGAGGCTTGTGGCCAAGGAAACAAGCTAGCCCAGGCCACTACCCTCATCAGCTATTTAAGTGGGTCGTGCAACAAGTAACAAGGTGCTCAAAAAAGTCACCATAATAAATACCCCATCCTTCGTGTTCCACATAGCCAGCCTGTTTAGAAGCTACCTTACTAACCCTAAATGAAACCAAATCAAACCTGACTAACCCCTATTAGTTTTGCTATGATATTAAACCCCCTTTTCTACGAAAGCAATGCTTTAGATACCCCCTTCAGTTACTCCACAGCCAGTACCCCCCACCAGTGCAAGTGGGACACTCCCCACAGAAGACCAATAAGTAAGTAGTCCCATCCACATTTGAGATGTAAGTTTGCCAGAAACCCAGAGTGAATCCTTATATGTTCCTTGCCAAGTTTAATAACTCTATCGATTTCTGTGTTCAAGTTCTGATTGTTTCTAAGGTCCTGCATCACTCAGACGAAGAGATATACCATCTTCTCGAAGAACCTAACAGACTCCACAAAAGAGAAATCATCACAAGTATAACTATCGCAATGCTGCTTGGCCTGAGAGCAGCTGGCACAGCCACAGGTGTCTCAGCCATCGCAACCCAGCAGCACGGACTCGCTCAGCTGCAAATGACCATCAACGAAGACCTGCAGAGAATCGAGAAATCCACCTCCTACCTAGAAAAATCAGTCTCTTCGCTTTCAGAAGTAGTTTTAAAAAATCTACCCAGATCTACTAAACCACCCTTTCCTTAACAAGTTGCAAGTTTGTACCTCACTCCAGTGCCTATACCTACGACTACCTCATTTTGTATGTGATAAGGAGGGGGGAGATGTGGTAGGTAAGGGACAGGCGAACGGAAGATTACGGGGTGTGACGGAAAGATAGACCCTTCCCCCTCTCTCTCTCTCTCCCCCACGCTATCTTCTAACTCCAGAAGCCTCAGAGGAATGCAGCCACACCTGCTCTAGTAAATTTCCACTACCCACTAACCCCTGAGACCCCCAACCCCCCTCTGACGTAGCAAAGACCCCTAAAAGCTATTTAAACCCACGAAATAGGATAATAAACGCTTTTCAACCGTCTGCCATATTGGTGTATGCGTCTGTTGATTAGCCCGAGCAGCCTGGCCAAGAGCAGGCTGCCGTGCTGTTCCCTGAACCAGGTCTCTGGTTGTCTTTTATAAAGGCAACATGTACCCAGTGCTGTTAATTATTTTTCCTTTCTGCCCCACAGCATGGTCACATCTCCTTTCCTGATATGCCTTTAGACTAGCTGTAGAATTTCAAGGAAGCAGCTGAGCAGACTGGAAATTCCTTCTGCCCAGTCCTCCATGCATGACTGGATGACGATTAAGTGCCTTTTTCTGTGATGCTTGATTTTCTTCCTCTTTTCCCCACTGTGGCTGTTAAAACCACCTTCTTGTGTAATGAAGCACTTTTAAACCACTCCACTGGAAACACTCTGTCTCCAGTCAGAGTCAAAGTCCAGGTCCAAGACTCTCTGGAAATGCAGGTGGATGGCTCCAATGCACCTTGCCACATGAACAGCACCAGGCTCCTACTTGGAGCAAAGCAAAACAGATTGCTGGGGTATGAAGTAGAGGAATTATGGGGGTTTTTTGGTGGTTTTTTTGTTTGTTTGGGTTTTTTTTTGTTTTTTTTTTTGTTTTTTTTTTTTTTGTATTCTGTTCCCATTCATATCCATTTGGCTCAATGGGAAGCAGAAGCCTGTGGTCTAGAAGGAGTGCTCCAACCTGAGGCTTCCTTTAATAGCACTTGGCCCTTGGGAGAGAGGCAACTGAGAGTGCAGCAGGAGACATTAACTCATTGTGTTTTTCTAGCCAGAGCTCATGTCTGGATTGCCTGTGGGTTATGACAACAGGATAGGCTGCAGCTCTGAACTCATCTCAGGATGATTTATCTGAGGAGTAGAGTGCTTTGAGGGGGAATTAAAATGAAAGATCTTCTTATTCTTTCCTGTAAGGTAAAAGTAGATCTAGTTTGTTCTAAACATGCACTGATTAGTAGGCTGCTTATTAGCCCAGGTGCAGAAAATAATGGTGCCATTTGACAGGAGGCTCCTGACACTGACCTCTCCATTTAGTCTCTGGTCTTATCTTATTTTACGTTAATTTGGATCAGTAAGGAAATACAGCCTAAGCAGAGCTTTGGGGTGAATATCACAAAGCAGTTGACAGCTTTCTCATCCCTAACAACACACAACAATTAAATTGTTAAAGTTAATGCAGTTTTCCATTCATATAGAAAATATCCATCTGAAGTCCCAAATTTATTGGGTGCACTTGATGGAGTTAGGATCTCATCAGTTTTGATTCTATAATAAATAACATGCTTTGTGGGAATTACAGCACACTACTCCTCTATTCCCTGTGTATGACTCATGAAGAAAGTGGGCAGCCAGGAAGCTCAACAGGAGCAGATCTCAGCACCCTCCCACCTCTGCCCACCTCTGCACCTTGGCAAAATGGCTGACCCTACCACCATGTAAATAGAATTCATTCCTCCATTCAAAAAAAAAAAAAAATATACCGAAAATCGATCAGAAAGAAACACAGTAAGATGAACTCAGGGTAAAATAACTTCACATTCATTTATGACCATGCAGTATGTAAAGCAAAATGCCATTTGTTAAATGCCCTGAATAATATGTTTTTCACTTAGTTTGAATTTACGCACTCTCTCAGAATAACCCCTCTTGAACCTAGCTTGAGTATGAATAACCAGGCTGTGAAATAGCCAAGAAAATACAGAGGATACAAGATTTGACTTTACAACAGATCTATTGCTCTACCTTAAGCTATAGGTTAAGTTTTGGGCAGGTTAAATTTAAGATAAAAGAGTAGCACAGCAGTGAAGGCGTGCAGTGTGAAAGTAGATCTGAAGAGTGAAGAGTGGTACAGAAGCTACAATATATTTCAGCAAAGGTAAGCCCAGAGGAGCCTTAAGGTATGAGAAATACAGATCAAGGTATGTGAGAGTAACTTTAAGGATAAAAAGGCACACTGACCTCAGTGAAATTGCCAAACTGCAAAAAGATGTGTGCTCATAAAAGTGTGTTTTGACCAAGGCAAGAGCTCTAAAAAGTCTGGTTTTGCTTAAGTACTGTATATTTTGGAGTGTTCTCCTTAGGCTGCTTTCCAAGCACACATTCCAGACTGAGCATCTTTTCTGTGAAAAAGGTAAAGGCAAAAACTGCAAGTACAAAATCTTAATGAGAAACAGTGTGATGCATATCTCTTCAAAGCATCCAAATGGGATGCAAAACAACTGCTGTCCTAGAAATTTCAAGGTGTTTCAAGCAGAAAATGAAATTGTAACTCGATATAACAACATTTCAGAAGTTTATATTGTGTGCTCAAAGGTGGGATGTGGAACCAAAGCTATTCCCCACAACATTTAATGTTATGAGATGTAAAATTTCCTTTCTGTACAGAACCTGTTCTTCAGCATTTTGGTTTTCCTCCCCAGACAGTCCAAGGAAATTATAAAAACCAGACCTGATTAACTAGAACAATACACCTAAGCTATTCCAACAGCATCGGCACCAATGTCAGGTGTCAAGCTTTTCTTACTAGCAAAGATTATCTATCCTATTTCCTCTGCTGCTCTTCACTGTCTGACAGCTGGGCTTCCGTTCCGTTTGAGTCTAAAATGTGATGCTGACTGCCTCTCATTCTTATTTCCTAGTGGGATCTGCCCTTATGGTCAATTGTCCATGATTGAACCAACTCCTCCTCTTTCCTTTGACCTCCTTTCTCCTAGTTTATTTTATTGCCAGGGCAGAGAACACAGCTATTCACTTAATGGATTTTCATAGAGTTTGCACAGTTCCCCTCCTGAAGGGGAAGTCCTTGCCAGTGTTTTCAAGTGGAAGGCCCCTCTGATGATGTGGGGACTTCACCACAAGTATTTAGGGTTCCCATCTTGAAGTCAGTACTCCAAACACCAAAGAACCAAGGTCTATATTGCCAGAAAATCCAAACAGCAATCACTCATCTTCACAACTCAGATTACACAGATTGTATAGAAAGGACCATGTTGAACCCAAATACCTGGAATAGGATACACTGGGAGGATCCATCATTCAGAAGAAAATTTTCTATGTCCATCTCACTGTAAAATAATTCAGGCCATATTCTTTATTGACTGTTAGGCAAGCCCACTGTTGTCAACTGATACGAAGTACAAGGACACTTGAGGCAAGAAATAACTTGCTTCATGTTTATTGGAATGAAGCAATGCTTGTTTATAATATTCCATCCACACCTATATTAGATACGTTGTTTCTGTACCAGTATAAGGAATATGCTGATGTACATCCATCTTCTAATTTTATTCTATCAACACAGTTTATCTTTATCTACCCAGTTTATTTCTTAACCTTCCTTTCTGAATTACTCTCTTATTTTTAAAGGAGCTTTTCAGGGCAGTTTAGAGCTGGTGAATGGGCACTGCTGAAACCAGATCAGAAAGCAGCCCTTCTGCAATGTGGCAGGTTGACAAGTTATCTGGGAGATGCTCCAGGGAAGATGCACATCACCAACAATTCCTAGCAAAAAAAAAAAAAAAAACAAAAAAAAAAAAAAAAAAAAACCACAAAAAAAAACACAAACAAAAAAACTAAAACAACCAGAGTCTCTTCTAAACATTTCTCTCTCTTCAGGCTGGATTTTGGTTTAACAGGCATTTGTCAGCATTGAAATATTATTTAAGAAACTGGTTATTATTACTATAGTACTGCATTGAGGAGCTGCTCCAGTCACCTGGACAGCAAAGGCAGAGGCTGGAGGGGGAAGGGCTCTAAAGCCAGAACAGTGGCTCCCACCAGGACAGTGGTGAAGGCATTCCAGTGAGCCAATTCTGTAGCAGTGTCAGGAGCAGGTTTTATTTACACCCAGCCTAATGTTGTGCGACTCAGTCATGCATGTTACATGGAGCCTTCACCGTGCACAATAGCCTGCTGCCACTTCCTCTATTAAATCATTCCTATGTTCATGTGCCTGAAAGCTCAGTGCTGGCATGCAGTAGTCAAGCGTGTAAAAAATGATTACTCTGATCCCTTTCAACACAGATTTGCTGCATGAAATGGCCTGGCTTTGACCTGGGAAAATCAATGCTGTTGTTTTAATGAACAAAAAAAAAAAAAAAAAAAAAAAAAAAAAAAAAATTGGAGCTGAAACCTGCGCTTCCCCTCCCTCTACTCGCCCCAGGGCTGTCCAGTCAGCAAGTCACATGCATGAAGTGGTCGCCTGCATGCCAACAGCATTTACTCATATAATTCTAAACATCCTTTGTCATGGTAAAAGCATAGTACAGGCTATCAATTAGCTGCCATCACTTGTAAGCAAGTTAAAGTAGAAATGCTGGAGGTGCCCTACAGCTTTCTGATACAAAGGGCAATTTTCAGCTCCCCACACTGTGCCTTAGGCAGTCTAAACATGAACGAAATTCCTTTTCACTTGGATTCAACAAGAAAAGCTCAGACTCTCTTTGGTGGTGTTTTGTTTCGTCATTATAATTTTGGCCATGTTTCAAAAAGTGATGCTTTGCAATATTGGTTGGAGACAGACTTTCATAATTTACAGGCTGTAGATTCAGCCTCTGGCTTTTTCTGCTGCTTTCACAGAAGGAGCTAAGTGCTTCCAGAGACTAAATATATTCAAATATAGAGTTTTCAGGGTTTTCCAGGAACCTCTATACCACCATCTTTAAAACCATCCCATCAGTGAAACCCAGAGCATGAAGAAAAAGGAGGCTAATTGTAGATAATTAGTTATGTCTTAACAGTCTGTCTTTTTATTAAAGTGTTTAAAATCATGTAGCAATCTGCTCTTCTTTGGTGTTGAACATTAGTACTGAGAAAGAGCTGCAAGGAGTCAGTACCAAGTTAACACCAAGGCTCCATCTCTGAAATTATCTAGTCCTGTTTTTCATTGAGAATCAAATGTTGCAGGAGGAATCTTTAATTATCTGTAGTCAGTTCCCCATGCAAAGAAGATGAAAGGCATGTGCACAAACACACACACCCAAATCCTATCCTAGACTGACAAAAGCAGGGCTCTCCAGATTCTGAGATACACAGCTCCAGCTCAGGACATAGCTTTAAACTTCAGGAATTCAAGCTTTGGAAACCTTCATTTTGCCCCAGTCTTGTTTCTACTTGGCCTGACTTTCAATAATATCTCTTAGGTTTTTGTTTTCTGATGTTCACTGATACTTAATGTTCAGGAAAATGTTTAAGTACCAGTGGCTCTGACTGACACAACAGGGAAATGCTTTACTGAGAAGGACTTTATGCCCGAAGTCTGATGTCTTTGAGCTGCTTCCTTCTGCCTCACATCTTTTTCTCATGCCCCAGTCCCAGGAGAGGGCCTGTGCACTCCAGCTGCGAAGCAGGGGTCCCAACCAGCACCTAATGGCTGCTGCTCCCCCAGCCCTGCTGGGGCCACGGATCACTGCCCTCAGTGTTTCGCCCTGTTGACCGAAGCCCCAGCACCAGCAAAGCTCCAAGCTCAGACTCAGCTCCAAAAAGCTTCAAAACTAGAGGAATCAAAGGAGATACACTCCTTAGTAGAAGTCTGTCCTATCTCAACAGAGGGCTGCAAGAAGTGACACACTGAAGCCTGTAGGTCTAACTCAATGTTACATGGGATGGGGACTTTCTTAGGTCCCAAACCTATCTCATAGGGAACAGGAAAGAAAATACTTCAGGAAGATCAGTGTAATCTCCATAAAAGGCCTTGTTCACAATGAATCATCTCAGAACCCCTCCTCTCGTGTTGTTCTCAGGGAATTAGGTTTCCTTACAGAGACTACTGAAACACTGTAAAGGACAAGAATGTGTAAATACATGTAGGAGAGGGCAGGAAAAATCTGGAAACTACACATTTATGTATGTAACATGAAAATGCAAACAGGACTTGGCTTTACTGGATAAACCCTATAAGAGCCTAGACTCTTCCTTTGCTATTACCTCACAGTGGGTGAGTCCCAGAGTTAGCACCAAGGCTCCGTCTCTGAAATCATCCAGACATGTTATTCATTGAGAATTATTGCAAAGCAATGTCCGCATACATCCAAACTCAGTAAAAGATGCTAAAAATCAAACCAGAAGAGCAAAAGGCAGGTAGATAGCACTTCTGATCCAAGGACCTTGCTATTACTTTTTTTTTTTTTTTTTTTTTGTACCAGCATTATCTACTTTTATGAGCTGGTAACAAGAGAACATAGAAATTACACGAGTTGCCCAAGGTGATACAGTGAACCAGCAGCACACCAGAGAATACAACACAGACCTTGCAAGCCCTAATTTTCTGCCCTGCCTGCCTCCCTCTCATATCTGTTGCACCCCTGGAATACAAATACAGCCTTGGTAAAACTAAAGTTCAACCAGAATGCACTTCCTGATCACATACAGGAGCATGTACTATAAAAGCACCCTTATCACTGCCTTTCCATGGAGCGGCACTGGGCCACCACACTTAGAATTTCTGAGTTAAAAAATAAAAAATAACTGCTGCAACTTGTTACTGTACAAACTATGCCCTAATACTTCAGTGTGCTCAAGACAGCACTGCCTACTCAAGAGAGAAGAAGCTGAAGCCAGAGGAAGAAATATGGCTGTTGTTTCTTACAGGAAAGGGTTAATGGAGTAAACAAAGAAATCAAAGTACAACGTAGTTGTACAGATGATTGCAGGCAAAGAAGGATGAAGGGCCTGTCACAAAAAGAAAATAACAAATGGAACTCTGTTTTCTATTGCTCAGCAAGGGAAAAGGAGGATGTATGGCAAAGTCAGCTGTGGTTGAGGTTAGGAGTTGAGGGTGCTTGTAATTCAACCCTGGATCTGGCTCTCACTTGGCTGAGGGCATTAGGCAAGTCAGCAACACTCTTTACCTTCATTTCTCCATCTGTAAAATGGGGACTGGAATAATACTTACATCACAGTGCGGATTAAACAGTCACTTTGGGCCAATATATGCTGACATCATGTTACAGAACCGATGATAGGTGTTAGAAAAATGGAATATTTATTAAATGCATAGGTTAGCTTCAGGGGAAAGGCTTATGTGCTTCACAAAGGAAAGACAGGATTTTTCAATAAGTACCATAATGCAAAAGGAATTTTTTTATTATTATTTTCTTCTAATTTTGTACATATACAATTTTGTACTACACTGTCCATGAACTGTACAGGCACCCAGACAGAGCCCAAAAATTAACCTAAGGCTAACAGTGAAGGATATGAACTAGCTTTATTCTTCAAAAGCTGTCAGTGTAGGTCTGATGCTTCATGTATGACATTCAGGGCAGAAGTACCTACATATACAAATAACGCACTTAAGAGCACTGAAAGACAGGATCTTAATCTCAAGAAAAAAAATATCTCTCTCCAATGTGTCAGAACTTCAAAAGTAATTGTGAGATCTTCTGGTGATTCTCTTAAAGAGTCTTTATAGCTCCTTTTACAGGAGCCTTGGGCTGATTCATGTTGATCGTGTCTGACAGCTAGCATTTCTGTTAATAATAATCATAAATAAAGTGGACAAGGTTGCCTGACCTGAAATGAGCATATCTATAGTGCCATATCCATTACAGCACAGTGGATCTGTGACCACAAATCAGGAAGGGTCCAATGCTCTTGACACTTTGTATTAAAATAATATCTGTCGTTTAAGATCTCAGAACCTTTATGTGCTAGCTTTTTCATTAAAAAGTGTTCCTTAAGAGATAACACTCACACTATAAGAAAGGAGATACTACAGAAGATGAAAGATTACAAAACTTCACATTTTTTCATTATACGATAAAAATACATTTGCGAACAGCTCTATTCTCCCTTACACCTTAACTCCTCCTTCATGTTCTCCTGCACTGAAGTAATAATCCTGCTTTTATGCCATCATAAATCTACTGACATGTGAAAAATTATACTATTATCAAACGCATCAAAACAGAATTATGATTTCACTGCTGCCAGACCAAATGCAAGCAGGCACTGGGTTATATGAAAGTGAAGCCTGATTAATTTCTGGGCAGTGGTTTTCTGCTAGAAATAGGGATAGTGGTAAAGACTGAGTTTTTAATTTCCATAAAACCCCTGGTTGCAGTAATACACAAGTCATTCCATACAGTACAGGAATTACTCTCTGATATAGGGAATCACTCTCAAAAATAAAGTATCCGAGATGATACACTGAGAATCTCTCCACATCAGGTGACATGCTAAATTAAGAGAGAAGCTTTGTAAATTACTTTAAGGGAGGTCAATGTGCCAGGCTATGCTGAGTCCACTAGGACAGGCAATTTCCAAGGACACAGACAGGCCCTTCACTGAAAACCCTCTATCCCAGAGCTTCATGTCCAGCATCAAGCAGATAATTGCAATGTTTCTGACTAAGGAGAAAGGAACCACCTCACATCAGCGATTAGAATAAAGAGATTGATTTATTGGCCAGCTAAAAAAGGTGTATTTGTGGGAAAAGTTACACAGCAGTAAAAAAAAGCTGCAAAGCTAGGACTCCTTATGTTTCCTGCTAATGAAAGGCTCATACTTACCTCATCACTTGATAATTTTGCATACCTGTACTTCATGACAAACCAGTGTCAATGTTCTAACAGGTAGGCTCAAGGCCTCTTCTTTCCTGGTGTGTCCTCCAGACTGCTACAAGAACAATCTTAAATCTGAGTCTCAAACAGATCTCTCCTTCTCAACTCCCTTTTCATGACCACTAACACAATGTTCAGTCCTGCACAGGGGTAATCAAAAGCCAAAGCTGTGAGGCAAAATACAATCCTGGTATAAAATACAATACACACATATGAAGCTTGTGTGTAATTAGAATATCACAAAAACAATGCTTTTGTTACTTGCATTTCCAACCTTGTCCAGCCTCCAATGTGCTATCAGAGAAGAGAGAAATTAAATGAAACAAGCAGTAAGCAGTTTTGTAAGCACCAGAGTAAACAAATATTGGTCCTCTAGTGATTCAGTTTGGGGATGAACTCTGGAGTCTAAAGAATCTGGAGGCTCTGCTTGAAGTTTTCTCACAGCTTGTCTTGTAAAATATCTCCCTTGGGGGAGTAAGGGGAGCATTCTCTAGTATCTAATCTGTTCCCTCATCTGCACAGCTGCCTGTTTTTTCACGGAAATTGATAAATTTTTCCATCTAAATGATCTGCAGAAAAAGCCCATATTAAATTGGCAGCTTCTCCACAGGACAGAATCAAGCTGTCAGTTTACACCTACAAATGCTATCTTTGTGGACAGCTTTGTTTTTCTTTTTTGCAAGATAGAAATCGTCCTTCTCTTCCTTGCAAGTTATTATTAAAAAGTTTATATTTGAACGGGGTTTTTAGAGGCAGAGCTCCTCAGAAAGAGGAAAATCAATTTAGTACCAATTAATTCAAGGGCTAGGAAAAGAGATTTTCTCACAGGATGCAAAGTTAACTTCAGAAATATTATTCAGTCATTAGGTCTGGGCTTGCATTATGTTGAATGATCACTTTCAGGTGCATCCTCCAAACAGGTACAATCAGCTCTGCATTTATGGATGTTGTTTTAATAGCAGTATCTATTATAGCACATCTGTGCTGCACATGTCCTTTCTGCTACCACCGTCAAGAGCATAAAAAAAGGGAGAGTTATGCATTACTCTGTTCAGTGGAAATGAATTCCAAAGGGGAGTATCACAGCAAGTGGAATGGCTGGTGAATTAGGAATGCTATGAGAAAAACACATTTTGGATAGACGCAGCTACTGTAGAATAAGTAGCTACTGATATTCCACATACCTGTGCCAACAGGTCCAATGTCAACCTAAATTTTTTTCAGAAGTAGATTAGGCAGGCTTTGCACTACAGGTTGGGAAAAAGGCAACCAGGAAAAATGTGAACTGATCAGCTTATAAATGGTCCCCATCCCTGTTCTGCGACTTCATGAAACTTGCTGTAGTAGAAAGAGTTACCTGCACAGACTCTTGATATGACCCGGGAGACTTGCTATCTAAAATCCTGATGTAGTGTGAAGCTACTGGGGATTATGCCTGAACAAAGTCTTCCCAATCCATTCCATGATCACTAAAAAATTTCAGATTTGAGAGTGCTTCAGTGCAATAGTTTCCATATATTATTCTTAATATTACCTATTATTTATTATCAATAAATTTCTGGGGAAAGGAGCCACAACTCAAAAGGCAAGAGTCTCAGGTACAGGATAACATCTTTCAAGTGGCATGGACACATTTTTTTTCCATCTCCCATGTGGAGAGAAGGAACTCAACAGTGGTTTTCAGATGTAGGGCATCTTGCACCTTTGGGCATCCACAGCACACAAGGAACAGAAGCAGGCTCACAAAAGATACAGCCATTCAGCAAGACTCTGGTCTTGGGCTGGTAAAACATTATATTAAGGCACCTTTCTGGAATTAAATCAGAAGTATATCTGTATAAATTAATACTTGAATGTGGCTGTCACTGGCAATACTAACCACTTTTTTGTTCATTTGAAGTAAACCGAAGTGAAAGAGTTCAGGAGGAGGCACCACTGCAAAGGCAATACAACCACAACCACACAGGATTAGTGAATGTTCCAAAATGAAAAAAGGCAGAGCCTCAGATACTTACCATGTCCTTGCTTCTCAGCTAAGAGGTGGAACTCATGTTTATCTAGCTCACCCTTAGGGCCAGCCTACCCTCTGCATACCAATCTGCTTTGGTCTGCGTCCTTCTTTCTCACCACCACAAGCTTACCTGCATTTAAGCGTTTCTTTGGGGTTTTGAGGCTTCGGCACCTGCCACTGGCAGAACTGCTGTTCTCACTCATGGAGTCCTGCGCTGAGGAGGCACTCCCCGTCGCCTCGCTGTCCCTCATCATGCTCTCATAGCCACTGCTGCCTCCACTGTGGTAGAAGAGGGCTGTTTTCCCCATGGCAGGGGGCAGCTCCCCGCTCAGGACGCTGCTGTTGTCGCTCCCGTGGCCGCTGCTGCAGCGGTGAGGTTTCCGAGGAGGGGTGATCTTGCTGTAAGGTGAAGGCAGCATGTGAACAGCTGGCTTCTCATCTCCCGGCAGGCCCCCACGCTCCTCTGTCTCCAGGCTTCCTGGCAGCTGCACTCCTCTGGCACTGGTGCTCCCTTGGAGCAGCTCTGAAATCCGCCCATTGACAGCTCGAAGGGGCAATTTGGAAGCAAGGCTGGAGCCCCGGCTTCTGCTGAGGGACTGCATTGACCAGGACATGTTCTTCCCACTTGGAGGCAAACTGGAGCTCTGCCCTACAGACTGAGGCAGAGACTTGGTGGAGAAGCTGAGCGTTTTGGTGGCAGAGGCAGAGAGGCTGCGGGCCTTGGGACTTGCCAGTAGAAGCTTGCTGACAGCTGAGATCTTTGACTGGCTGGCTTTTGGGGAGGCACCTGCCGACTGGGAGAGGCCTGAGTTGGTGGGTGAGGACATGGCACTGCGGCTGAGGGTCCTTCCTGCCCTAGGCATGGTGGTGTCTCTGCCAGGGCTCATTTTGGAGCTCACAGAGGACAGACTTTCTGCTCTTTCCAGTGATAAACACTCATAGTGGCTTCCTGTGGACCTCCCTAGGGAGTTGGTCCTGCTGGCAAGCTGCTCCAGCTTGGCACTGAAGAGCTTGCTGCTGCTGTTTTTGATGCTGCTGTCTATGCCAGGGCCTTTTTGTTTGGCATTCTGCTCCTCAGGGAAGCTGGCCAGGAAGGACACAGGCTGGCTGGAGGGACTGCTCGTGGTGCTGTTGGCTGCACTGTGCTGGGGGCTGGCTCTGTTCTTTTGATCCAAGCTTGACTTTCTCACAGGTGGCAGAGGAGGGGTCCCTTTGGGACGAGTGAGTATGCAGTGTTTGGGAGAGGACATTTTCTTGTCAAGGCTAGCCTTAGAAAAGTGGGGGAGGGCAGGAGAACTGACTCCACTACTGTCAGTAAAAGTAGTATGGAGATGACTGTCAGATTCCTCCACCCTACTTGCCTTTGGGAGCCCTCGAGGGAGGCTACAGTTCTTCAAGCCATCACTGGAATGAACAGGGCTTTGGGTTGCAGATCTGGATGCTGCCACCTCACACCCATCCACAATCCTTTTTAAACTGTCAGATCCTGGGGAAATAGAGGTGTCTCCACTGCTGCTGCTAAACCTGTCCATGGAGGACTGTTTTGTGCTGTGCTCAGGCTTGGCTGAAACCGCAACTGCATCAGGCCTTGGCCCATCACTGTTCCCGGAGCTGTCCTTTTTAACATCTTCTTCTCTCTTCAACCAAGGGTCTTCAAATTTGATAACCTTCTTCGCAATGGATTCTTTCCCATCATGGGGATGAACAGCCTTTGGGTCTGCAGTTACAGTAGGAACAGCATCATCAGTGTCTTGAACTTTGAAGGAATTAACAGCAATACATGGATACACGGTAATGTTTGTCTTCATTGGGATGTAGCCCTCACAGCTGCTGAGACTTGCTGTGTTTTTGATTGTGACAGTAGTTTTGCCTAGAGCTGATATTTTACAGCCTTTGATGGGTGGCACTTTGCCGAAAGCTTCCTCCCCCATTTCTGACATTATAAGCATGTTGTCAGTCACTGACTTCTGTTTGTCATTTATACAAATCATGCTGGCACTTTGTATGGTGCTTGCAAACTCGGAGACAGGGGGCTCTGCCATAGCTTCCCCATGCCCATAGCACGCCTGGGCTATGAAGCTGTGGCACGACTGTTCACCGTCACTGCCCGTGCTCATTTCACTCAACCATGAGCTGATGGATGAGCGCCTGCTGCCATCGTCTTGGGGTTTGTCATCCAGACTCAGCTTTTGAAGAGGAAGGAACTGTGTGATGCTGACTTCAGACACAGGAGCTGCACTGGAGTAACATTCAAGATCTTCAGAGATACTGCTGATAATACTGACTGGCCTAGAGCCAGAGGCCAAAGCCTGCACAGAGCAGTCGCTGTTAAAACTGATGATACTGGTGGGGCGCCCATTGTCAAGGACACCACTAATGGTCAGCTCTTCCACAAGGGTGAACACAAGCTCATCCTCTCCATTCAGCTCCAGTGGCTGCTGCACAGTCACCATGGTAGTGCTCAGAATCTCCTTCTTGGATTCTGGAGAAATGCTTTGTTGCCCATCTTCATTGAGAATGGTCTCTTCAAAATCCCCATTGTTGGATGACACTGACTTTTTCATAATCTGAGGGCTCATGCCTACAGGTGGGGTCCGGATTTCTGGCTGTAATAAAGATTCGGTAGATGTCATGGCAGCATCCTTACTCAGGAGAGCTTGTGGGGGAGTGGAGCTGGGCAGGACTCCTTTCTGTGTATAGACCTTACACCTCTGGGAAGGAGAAGTTGGTGGCTTATACTCAGATGTCTTTGAGAGGCTTGCAATGCCAAGCCGGGGTGAACCCATTGGCCGAGGTTTGCCTTCCACAAATCCAGAGGTGTTGAGCCCTTCTCTGCTGCTCTGCAAGCTGGTGCTGTGTGCTAACTGACAAGAGTTGAGCTCTTTACTAGAGCTGCCTGTTACACTCCTGGGAGAAGAAGGAGTTGAAAGATTGGTAAGAGCTCCAGAAGGAACAGGGGAGTAATTTCTCCTAGTTTTGCTGGGTGTTGTATTTGCATTTTCCTTTGCTTCTCTATCAGGATGCTGACATTCTGGCATTGTATCTTCCTTATCTGACTCTGGTAAGTGGCTAAGCTCTGCCAGCTGGCTTGAGACAGCACACTTAGACATCTGGTCTGAGCTAAATTGAGCAGGCATC
The DNA here is from genome assembly GCF_048771995.1 of Taeniopygia guttata. Lineage (NCBI taxonomy): Eukaryota > Metazoa > Chordata > Aves > Passeriformes > Estrildidae > Taeniopygia > Taeniopygia guttata. Next base: position 83,239,176 of record NC_133027.1, read on the forward strand.
TCTTCAAAGGGAAATTTGTCGGTCTCTTCACTGCCATCTATGCAATCCAGTCTTTCCTGGAGCTCTGCAAAGGTGTTGCACTTCAGGCAGTCTCTTTCAGATGTGCTGGGCCCTGATTCACTAACTTCCTCCAACCTGCCCTCATTTTTGGTCTTTTGCAGAGCAGGAACTATGGGAACAAAGTCAGGGGGACCCTCGTTATCTGTCAGTTCCTTGTCAGAAAGGGCAGTGCCATTGGGGCCAACGTAAATCACCGTGTCACACGATTGCTCACTGCTGGATGAATAATCAGGATCACTTGATAAATGCAAAATAGGGAAGTCTGGGTCCACAGTGTTTCTAGAATGGAAAGGCCTTAGCTGGGTTGGCCTCCGCATCCGGCCCTCCTCACAAGAGCTCTCTCCTCCAGAAGAACTTGATGTGTACTGCAACATGAGAGAGAGAGAGGGGGAGAGAGAGACATGTCTATGACATTTCAGCATTGTAAGCTGCTCCTTGCACAAATGGCATACACAAAAAAATTCATGGTCACACATGAACTGGGAAATCTCTAAACTAAGGCACAAAGCTCTGAAGCTGCCTATCCACAGCCCTGGAGCAAACTCATAGCTATGTTCAATGGAGAACCCAAAGCCCCAGCTCTGAGTCCCACCCAAAACCATTAGACTTCAAAAAAAGTACTAAAAATATGGATTAAGATATGTCCCTTTGCCCGGCCAAAGAAATCAGGTATTTGTCAAAGGCTTCGCTTATTTTGTGTGTGCATGTACATTTGTGTATTTGAAGAGGAGCAAAAAAACTGATTACATATGACCCCATACTACCTGTGTGTGGAATTGTATAATGTGTATCCAGAGGTCTCTGGAGACACAGTGCTCTGATGGTGTGTGGACTGAACCCTTCATTTGTCTCTCTTCAATCAATTGACAAAAAAAGGCTTTTGTCAGTCTGCCAATTAAAATTAAAAAATTCACTCATTGTGCCCAATTCACACCATAAGTTGCACAAAAGCAACCAAAACTCTCTAACATGAAAATGAATATAATCTATCTTCACTCTACTTCTTGGAAAATCTATCACCCATATTTAGAAGCACTAGGAACAAAAAGGTGGTCAATGCTGGCACTGGACACAATTGTTCTGCCTTTATTTTGCTTCCATTCTCTCTGAGAAGCATATAGAATCTAATTCTTAATTAACCCAACATTTCTTTAACTCCTTATTATTTCATTAGCACTAAGAGTATAAAGGAAAATAAATGCTCCCTCACAGCAATATTATTAAACAAGGTCAGCTTACAAACCTGATACAACATATGTGTCTGAACTTACTCCTATATCTCTGAAGCTGAAGCATTTGCTCCTCTGATACTGAACGCTGACACTTGCCTAGGACTGGGTACATACATCTCATACAGTTTGGAATTGATTACTGATTTTGTTACACACTGCTCTATCCACTGAAGGGTCATTCTTCCTCCTTCCTCCATCATTATAAGATGGGAGTAACGCATCATCTTACCTTTGTTTTCTTTTTCTTCATCCTGAGGACCCTTGAGGCAATCTGAATGGTGGAGAGTGTCTCAGCGTAGTTGCCCGCAGCAGCTGAAATGTGAGCTATCATCGTGGTGCGGCAATTCATGTTCCCCAAGGACTCTCGGAGCAACATGGTCAGCTTGCTGTCCCTGCAAAATAACATGAATTAAGGCTACATTAGCCAGCAAGGTTTTGCTTTGGTGCAACTTGGATCGTGGCAAGATATTTTCTCCTCTTTTTAATGGAATCCTAATTAGTTTCTTTCCTCAGGTTTGCACTACTTTGTGCAGCTGAGCATGCTGAAAGACCCTGGACTACAATTCAAACTTCTTTTCCCACTTCCCCTTTTCTGTCTCCTTTTGGTCTCAGTCCTTTCTCCACTTTTACCATTGCCAACAGAGAGATGCAGACCAGCACTGGAGACTGTTAAGAAGCCACAGCAGCAAACATCAAACTGCTGCTCTTTTGAAGTGCACAATGCCCAGGCAAACCCTGGCCCAGCTCTAGAGGACAAGAGGGTACTGGATTAGATTACAGAACACGATTTTTTTTTTTTTTTTTTTTGCCTTCTAGGGCATTGGGTAACTCAATATTAGTAACTGTTAAGTCACTGAAGTCAATTTTGGATGATGCTGGTAAAATACAAACCAATCAAGCCTTCAAACTTCATACAATTGTTCTTTCATATTAGATCTTTTCTTTCACCGAGGCAGAAATCAAATTTTCTGTTCTTGCCATTTACTCTATTGTTCAGCATCAGGTAGCTTTTGAAATGCTGATGCTTTATTGTGGGTCTGTCTGTGACTGGACTGAGAATACGAATTTTAACAGAATAATGATATATATATAAAATACTTTTGAGGTGGCCATCTAATCCTGTAGTCAGAAATGCACAATATATAATTTTTAAAGAGACCTTTAGCTCCATGGTGTATAGTCAGTTGGATGGTTATTTGGGAAATGGCATTGTCTTGAAGAGTGTCTCCTCTGTGCTAAAGATTGTGGATGATGATTACACACAGCTGGAAACAAAGACAGCAACAGCCTGATATTTATCTATCACTAAAGGAATTGCATTCACTATTGTAATGATGGTGAAACCGTCAGTGGCTATGGATCCAATTTTTGGGGTTCACTGTTAATTACCTGCAAATTACCTATGGTGCATATGTGTCCTTGTTCACTCACTTGAGATTTCCAGCTCACAGGAGCTCCATGTAAAGCTGCAGCTGCTGGGAACTGAAGCTAGGCTTCTGGATGGGACCGATGGGCAAACACCCAAACTCTTGGACCTCTCTTTTTGATTGAACAAACTACAACATTTGGGCCACATATTTTGATGCAATAGCTCTGGAGGGTTCTCATCTCCTAAGGCTTCTCATACTTGCAGTTTCAGCTTGACTAGAAATATTGAAAATAAAGCTTTTTGTTTGTTTGTTTGAGGATTTCTGCTTCCATCTGCTCCAGACACATTGAACACATCTAGTGTCTTTGAGAAGCAAACAAACATCCATAAAGACTATACTGAGACAGCCACACTCATTTCACTTGTGGCCTAAGGCTGCTTTGAATCCACAGATCCAGAGGTAATAGGCTGCCGTGTCTCAGGTTAGTGTCCCTCTTTCTCATCACGGAATAATTAAGATGTCAAATTTTGTACATCAGTTACTGCCACTCCAATGCAGAGTAACACAAAAATTATTAACATTTCCACAGAAATCAATAACAAGCCTTTCATTTGCCAGTGCTTCTATCATAGCAAAACACGAGATGACAGGGGAAAGTGCAAAAGAATACATTCTAAACATGTTGGTCTCCTGAGAATGCATAACCCATGCAGCCAGCATGAGCTCTGAGGCGTGGCTCTCTTAGAGATACATGCATTAGGAATACAAAATAATCTGTACCACCTGCCTTGTACTGAAATACCCACTTGCAAGAAGAATAATGATACTGAAGAAATATATATTTATAATTCATCCTCTGAAATGGATGGGAACTAAAGGGCAGATTTGTTAAGGATTAAAGCATGACCCTAGCAGTAAAATGCCCAGCTAGCACTGATTTCTAATTTCAGAGTTTGTTCACTCAGCACAGGCTACATCTTGACTCTTAACTTCACCTTGTGCCCAGGAAAATTAACCAGCCTTGCATCACTACTGTACACTGAAAAATAACATAAAGAGGGAAAAAGTTACCAAAAAAAGATTTTTGTCAAATCCAGATATTGTGATAAAACAAGTTCAGCTGTTCAGGGTTCACTGATGTTTCACAATAACTCTCACCTACTAACTTCCAAAGGAAAAAAAGAAAGAAAATAGAAGAAAATGTAAGACACAAAAATGTGTGGCCTAATTTTTAACTCACTCCATCCTCTTCAATTAAAATATTGGTAAAACATTCTGGATGTCTCACTGAAATCTGCTTGGCAGTCAGTGTGAGACACAAAGTAGATGCTTTGTTCTTCTGAGTGCTGGCATGGTATTTCTACCTGGAAAAAAATGAAAGGCTATGAATTATTTCATTAGGTCATTTGTGATCTGTTATCTGAAATCGCAAAATTTCCTGTGAAAGCAGAAGTTTTACAAAGAGGTCTGCACTTCTGCATTGGAAAGGCTTTGAGAAGCAAGACCTTTGTTGATCCTTTTGCTCTGCTGTCTAAACTAAGACACAGAAAATTTTGAAGAAAGTTACAGAGTCTGCTGCTCCCAGGTGTATGTTTCTCACTGTGTTAAGCAGAGGCTGGCTAGCAGAAAGTCCCAGATTTCTCATGGCAGCAGAGTGAAATGCATCAATGTCTTCATGGCAAATAAGAGAACTTCAGGAATGCTAATGGTCTATTTCTATTCTGCTCCAAAAGTAATAAAAATTATAGGTCAGACCAACACAATGACTCCATTTTATATACTTGTCTTCATTTTAAATGTATTTCTATCCCATACACTAATGTTTTCACAGTTACCCTAAACCAGCATGATTATAGGGATATAAAACACATATGAAATTGAAGGTGGGTCAGGATACCACACTTAGGACTCCAAAGCCTGTATATCAGTAAGTCAATTCTGCAGTCTTTTCAGTACTTAAAAGTCACGTCATCTTTTCTAACTACATCACTTGTTCTAATAAAATACATTTCCTTTACTTGTAAACCTTTTCTTGCCTAGCTTCTTATACAATCATGGCTACAGAAAAAAAGTTACTAAATATTATTCATATATATCCCACCCAGGTAAAAACCAAAAATAAAGTATGCAAAGCAGTAGCCCTGGAAAAGTCCAGAGGCAAGAGCCCTGTGTGCAGGAGAATAAACTTGGGTATCTCTACAATGTATGTTGGCAGGTATTGTACAGAGGTGCAGACTGCCAGTTCATTCAGATGTACATCTTCCTTTCAGCAAGAAGGAAAGATGTACATCTTTGTGCTCCTCTTATACACATCTGTATTTCCCTTCCTCATGAATGATTAATCATATTCAACTTCAAACAACATAGAATCATACATTGAAGAATGAAGCACAAAATATCATGATACGTGTCCTTGAACACTGCATAAATCCCAGTTGCCTGTGTACATTTAGTCAAAGTCTTTAATTTTGTGACTGGATGCTATTTTTCCACTAAAGCCCTGCCTTAAACCCTGCATAGAATAAACAGTGCTCACTGAACCATAAGTTATTTAATCTTTCTTTTAATCCTTGCCTTGCAATGTATGGATTTATGCCTTATTTAGGACTACACAAACTCTGTTCTGAATCCTGAATGACCGATTTCTTCAAAGGCTCTTTATATTTTTTTATTTTCCCTGTGGAGCTCATCAATGCAGTAACTGATGAATCCCCCTGAGGTGAGGCATATATTCCTCTGATAATACCTGAATCATTGAAGACTTCATTAAGTATAGGTGTTTGGTGTGAAGCACTGATCTTTCAGAGTATTGATCATTACACAGTCTTCAAAGTACAGCTAACTTTGACTTATCTTCAACAGCAAATGGGGCAGCTGGTTCTCAAATCAGGATACCCAAAAAAAACAGGAACATAAAATTAGTAGCCCATCTAAAAATTTTAGGAACACATTGTCAGAACTAGACTGAGGGTGGTATTGGTCCTTTCAGGTTATCTCCCTTCTCTTCCACAGTCCTCCACCCATATGTTTATTGACAATGACCACAGCACTGTACAGTCCTGATTCACGTCTAAAGCAGGTCCTTTATCTGCCTTGAAAAAATGTTATGTTGGGATGGAGGGAGAGCCCTGAAAGGACAACACAATACACATAGCCCATTAATTTTGATATTTCCCAAGCCTATAGCAATTGATTTTAGGATCTACAGGCACTTACTATATGTATTTTATGTAATTTCATGTGGATTTGTGGTTACACTTCAATGAGACATCAACAAGCTTGGAACATTCCTGTGTATAAAATAGCCTCTGTTTCTAAATTAGCTAGCAGCAGCAGCTGGCTGACACCTTTTGTTTGGACAAGCAGTAGAGAAAGAGACAATGACTCAAAATTTACCAGGGGGTTGTCTAGCATTTGCTACTTGTAGAAAAACACTAAGATTTGGGAGTAACACACTCCTTTCACGCACTGTAGAAAAGCTGTGCTCTCATGTGTTAATATCCTTTTTGACATGCTCTTCTCTGATCAGACCTACAATCCTACAGTCTTCTATCAGTGTCTATCCTGGGCTTTTGTCATCTAACCTTTTTGCTTGCTCTTATTCCCATACCCCAGTTCCTCCCCGAAACAGCCTGGCAGAGCTTAGTTTCATCCTGTAGTGGTCTAAGCAGCTGCATCAGAATTTGCCATTATCCAGCATCACTGCTAGACACTCTTCCAGTATTAAACTCCTCTTTTCTCCCCCTCTTCCTCCCATTAACATCTTCTACTCTCTCTGCCTGACCTCCAAGACTATGTTCCCCCTGCAGCTGTTCACTGACACCCAGCAGAGGAATCACAAAACATGGCCATAATTTGGCATGGCTGCTGTATCATGCTGCCAGGTGAGGGGCACGCCAGGCGAGGGGGCAGAGAATGGTCAGTGCCTTCCCGGATCTTCCTCTGCCAGGTCCCCCAGCTTTAAGAAAATCTGTGTGTTTAAAGTGAGCTACATAGAAAAGAGGCAAATAGTAATTGCTTTTGTGTAGGGCTGCAAAATAGAATTCATGAATAGAAAATGAAGCAATAAGAATAAATATTGTGCTCAGGAAATTCACAGGAATTTTTGTTGCCCAGCATTTCATTCTGTGTGTGGGAGACACAAACAGAGAATTGTTTCACAAAAATGAGGTAATACTGGAGAGGAAAATTCAGCTGAAATGTTGGAATAACAATTTTTCTGTGGAATTATTTACCCAGTTGTATGTTTTGTTTCCTGCATCTGCCTGCCCCCCCCCCCCCACCGTAATAACAAATATTTCCTTTGTTTTCCCTTTCCTGTCACCCCACTACCGTGCAGATTTTGGCGATTCAATGACAACAGCAGCACCATCAGAAAGAGAAAAAATAACATTCCACAAGGGAGTCTATACAATAGTACAGCTAAGCTTTAGGAAGTGCAAGACAGCGTGTTTGTGCTCTCTATTAATCATACACCTTAGTGTCTTCCTAGGCACTTGGCCAAAAGGAGAAAGTTGTCGACTCCCTCCAGGTGTTATGGTTACAGCATCAGATGATGTATGCCCTCAGGTGTCTTGTAATCAAATTATTTATAGAGATATGTCAAAGGAAAAAAATCTCAGGAACTATGACAGTTATTTTTGATCATAACGTCTTAACTCTGCTCCTTTGAGCTGATGCACTTCTTTATTCACAGTAATAAATGTTTACATTACAAAGGAACCACATAAAGACTATATTGGGTTTTGGCTCTTACTGCATGGGAATAATCTCTGCAAAGGACAGTTTATAGCTCAAAAAGCACAAGCCCAAGAGCAGATTTACAGGTGTGTAACAGCTGAGTTCACTATGAACCAGTATAGTTTGCTTAGTTATGTCTTTCCTTTCTGCTAATAATTTTGATAGAGAGATAGAGAGAGAGAGAGAGAGAGAGAGGAAATGGGAGCAATCTCCAGGTGGGGAGATAAAGCCCTTAGTGGTTCAGTCATGTAAGCCTGGCTTTGTTAGCAGGACAAAATGAGGCAGTTGAAGAAAGATGGGTAAGGTGTTGGACCTTTAACCTGGGGAATTCTTCACCTGGTGAAAGGAGACATTGGGGAGAAAATGAACTTGTTCCAGGTGGAAATTGACTACCCTTAAAGGGAAAATGAAGCATAGTGGAAATTTCCACTGCCACTACAGTTAGTTATTTTGTATGAGGTGCACTAGCACAAGCCAGAGCCCTGTGGTGATGGCAGAGAGGAAGGGAGAGCTGAAAGGACTACACTGAGCAGACACTGTGCTCAGGTTCAGTACCAGGAAACTTCCACATCTGGAAGGGATGTGACACTACAGCAGTCAAGAGGTCAGGAGCAGGAGAAAGGTGCTGCTGCAAGTATGAGATTTATCTTAAATTGTACTAGTACAAAATGCATTAAAAAGGTAGGGGGATTCCTCCAACAATTGTGGTCTTTTAAGATAAAATTTCATATTGCTGAACAATCCTTGTGCCTGTGACATCCCATGAGCATGTGGCAGATGCACAAAAGAGCATCTTTTGTTTCTTTTTTACTAAAGGCAGAAAAGCAAGTCAGTGACAGAAGGACAGAAACCCATCAGTGAGGCTGCACCTCAAATTAATTCAGTTTTGGGCTGCTCACTGCAAGAAAGACATTGAGGTGCTTGAGCATGTCCAGAAAAGAGCAATGGAGCTGGGGAAGGGTGTGGAGCACAAATCTCATGAAGAGTGGCTGAGGCAGCTGGGGTTGTTCAGTCTGGGGAAAAGAAGGCTGAAGGAAGATCTCACTGTTCTCTACAACCACCTGAAAGGAGATTGTAGCAAAACGGCTTATTCTCCCAAGAGTCAGGGAGCTACCCCTCTCACCATAAAAGGGGCTCATTCAAGAGCTGTAACTTTTGTGTAAAAGTTGTTCCAAAGCTGATGAAGCTTAAACAGTCCACAAAACTGACAAAAATGACAAAAAGTTCCTCACTTTTTTAAGGTCTTGCTGACTGATCTCACAATAGAACTGTCTCTCAATAAAGCTGTTGCTGTCACACAACTCCACTTTTACCTTTACATATTAAAAAGTGCATGGTTTCTGACAGTGCCAACCCAGCTGTTAGCTGGGCACCACCACACTAGCTCTACAGACACACAAAGACATTTTCTCCATCTTCTAATTTCTGTCTTGTACCAGCAGTGGGGCAGAAGTCACACAAGCTTCAGTCAAATACTCCAACCAACAAGAGAAAGAAGTTCCTCTCAGTCTCTTCCCCAGCCCTGTGAATTTTATGTAGTTTGGTTCGGGTGTGCTTTGCACTTCGGCAATACCAAACAGAACACATATATAGTTACTTACAGTTCAGTGTGTTACCCTAAAGAGAGCTCAGAGATCCAGATGTAGCTTAAAGTCATAGTTAGTGCAAGTTTTGGAAGAGAGGAGGTAGTTATGAACACAGCTCTGCTGAGGGTCAGTGATTATTTCAGATAGACTACACTGAAAATGAAAAAAGGATCCCTCTCCCCTCTGTACTTTGAATCTCAGCACAGAAACAAACACAGTTCACAAGCAGCCATTAAAAACATCCAAACAAAGCTCAATGATAAGCAAAACGAAAAGGATCCTAGTGGTATGCCTCATTACAGTGCCAGCTTCTTATAAATTCTAGCTGAAAAACAGAAACTCAATTAATCCAGGGAGCTAATTAGGCTCAGCAACTCTATGTTAGAGCTAAAGCCAGATTCCCCAAAATCAGCAGTACCACTTGTTAAGGAAACATGCTCAATAAGTAGACTGTGATTCACAGAAGAAAAAAAAAATCCTGCTGTTAAAATCAATCATGATCCAGATTTTAAATAATTTAGGAACTCTGTACTTGGCTAGGCTAACTTTTACCAAGCTACACTAATAAAGGGAAGGAAAATGTCTTCTCTCTCCCCCTTCTTCCCTTGGCTCCCTTACTGGGAAGTAGTATGGCAACCACAAGTTTGGCTCATCTTATCTGTATGGTTCAGTTGCTTTATATGAGAAGAACATAGCTGCTATTGAATAGCAACTGGAGCAGCTTAGGAGCCTGCCTGCCTCTCCCCCGGGCTGCCTGTGCCCCAACAGTGCAGCAGGAGTGCTGGGAAGGGAAGGGCCGGAATGCAGCTGAATAGTGCAGTCATGGGGGGAAACATAGCAAGAAAAAACGTGCAGAAACATTCCCCGACGATCTGCTGAGGACACAGTCTGGAAAGCACCTTCACACCAGCCCCTCTGGGTGGCTGATATGAGCAGGAGCAGAGCAGTCACCCAGTGAGGGCGTTTCCACCAGCCCTGCATGAGCATGGGCACACTCCTTTGTTCAGCATCTTCCAGCGCCGCTGCCTGCAGCTCCCGCTGCCTTCCGAGGAGCAGGCAGCGGGCAGACTGAAGCAAGGCTCTTCAATGTGCGTTCAAGAGGAAAGGAAAGCGCTGGTTTGTCAGGAGGCCCGAGCTCCCGGAGCCGAGCTGCTGCCAGTCTCATGGCTGGGCTCCCACACGCTGCAGAGCCCTGCAGGGCCGCAGGGCAGCAGCCGCCTCAGCTCCCCTCTCGGTGCGAACCAGCCTGCCACAATGGCCTGACTCCAGCCTTACCCTCACGCCAGGCAGCTCGGGGACCATTTCAGCCATACCCCGTGGCAATTTGGGGCGGGGACAGAGAGGGGACAGCTGGCTGCCACACGGAGCCCCGCCGCGCTGCCCGGGCGGAGCTGCCGCTGCCGCACCCTGCGGAGCCCCGGCAGCGAGAAACAGAGCCCAGCCCTTCGCTGCTAGCGTTCAGACGGACCCAGGGGTGGAATACCAGCGTTATTTCCTCAAAAGAAAATTAACTTTAAATGTTTGTAATTGATACATGAATATTCATGATCTTTTGGGAGGATTTCATAATTACTTCATTCTGCTGAGGCTCATTTGACGTGTAGTAGCGACAGCAGTAGTTTACACTCCTTCATCAAGATGCCAACAATTTGGCAGCACGACCTTCCGAGTTTCCTGTGCTGGAGAGCAGCTCTAGTTATTGTAATTGCAATCCCAAATGGAGTGGTACCTGAAAATAAACTGACTGCTGTTTCATTTTAGAAACCACTCCACTTGGCACTGCTCCTTGTGTAAATAGATAACATCTCCAGGAAACTGGGAAGGTCACTCCACAAAACACTTCGCATTTTGTTAACTACCATTTTATATGTCAACCTCCTAGAGCCTTCAGCCCACAGCATTATAGCAGAGAGCAATGAAAGTGCACATACTCCCATGTGGAAAGGGAAAAAAAAAAAAAAGGAAAAAAAGGGCAGATTTTGGTTGCCATTAATGATATGGAAATTAAACAATTCATTTATACCACTCATTAGATGTATTCCCTAAAGAAAGTTAGGATCAAGAGTTCACACTACCTTTGCACCTGCACACAAGGTTGCCTTATCACCTTCAGCAATAAACTTCTAGGCTTTTGGCAAATTGAAATAAGTTTGAGAAAATAATATGCAAAGTTTGAAGATTTTAAGTGTCTGTAAATGCTGGGAGGATTAGCAGCTGGGTGGATGGACTGAAATCTTTTTTGTGCTCCCACAGAATGAGACAATTCAATTCTTGAACACACCAGAGAAAGCACATAGATGAAAGAAATTCCCAAACACAGGAATATTTCTGGCCAGTATTTACACCCTTTTGAATGTCAGACTAAGAGACAAGTTAGAAACATAATATTGGAAACGTTATGTTCTTGATGCTGGTACTCACAAAACTGTTCATTTAGATCAACAGCAAAAAAATATGCACTTACATGATACTGGGTCTTGATTAAAAACTGCCAAAACCCAAAGTCAAGCAGTGAAAATATGAAACCAACAACATTAAAGCAAAATATACAGACAGAAGTCCCAACTCGTGCTTCCTTTTCTGGTAGTCAGTGTAATAACTTTTAAATTTCCTTTTCACTTACAGTTTCAAATTGCTTCACAGAGATGCATGAAACTGCTAAAACCTGATAAAAGAAGCAATCCCGGTCTATTGTCAAGAAAGATGAACTTTGCAGCAGCCAAGTGATCTGCTAACTAGGATGGGAATTAAGCAGGTGAAGCAAGTTCTAAAAAGGAGGAAATTTTTACGTCATTTCCCATTTCCAGCAGACACACACTGGCCTCAGTTGTTCAGCTTCAAACTAAAAACCCATGATTTCCATTTAGAAATAGTGTATTGGCATGTACAGGGCTTATGTAAAGATCCTAGACAACATGCATAACTATCTTTCTAAACATCAGGATAAGTAATAGGGGTAAGTATGGATTTAGCTATCTAACTTTACATGTTCTTTTGCTTTAGAGAAGAGTAAGAAAGCTGACTTTGTCAATTACACCTATTTCTTTAAAAACCTAGGACTGGAAGCCAATTGCACTTCAAGGTCTCAATTTACTTTACTACTCAAGGGTCAAAACAAGTTTGTTAGACATGTGCAATGATGCTTACAGAATCTAATGAACAGAGCACTCTCTGGCCTGCAAATCCTTGGCCTCTATATTTGTACTGCCATCAGTCAATATGGGTGGGGTGAGGAAATGGAGAGACACCAAGAACTCCTTTCACATAAAAATGAATGGTTATCAGGTAGCCAAAACTTTCATCCACAGATGGGCTGAGCTACTCACACAACTGGCTGATTTAGAGATGTGATGAGACAGGTTGAGCAATAGCAGTGATAATGGTGACTTGCATGGCAAATAAAGATCACAGATGAAAATGTCCTGCCTGTGCCTGTGGTTTGGTTAAGTCCACAAACCAGCCCCAGAAATTAGGATTTTATTAACTGAAATCCACTGGCACCGTGGTCCAAACCCAGCTGTTACTGAAATCTCCAGAAAAGCTCCCATAAGCTTCGTCAGCATCTGAACTGGGTTTGTAACAAATTTAGTGACAGGATACATGAGACAAAGACTAAACCAGTCCCTTCTGACATCAAATACATGGCATTGAAATTAAACTGTGCAACCACAGGCAGGTTTATGATGACAGTTTTGGCAGCATGGGACCAAATCTAGCAGCTGGTGCAGGGAATGGGAATTCTGTCATCTATAGACACAGGCATAAGGAAACTAAATGTTTGATTCTGTTATATCTCTCACACTCCGTCATACTTCATTCACAAAGGTACCTAAATAAAACCTGAGGGACTCCAGGCTATGCAAGTGCTATGTGCTGCAAGTAAAAGTAGCAAAATTTGTATATAACTATTTTTAATGTATATATTTGCTATTTAAAGCAACTGGAGATAGGCTGTTTCAATACATTTATCTCAATCCATGCAGCAATTTAAAATTTAAAATGATGCACATGCATTTTTCATGTTACGTTAAGTTTCACTCCCGCTTTAAATGGATTCTTCTGCTTATTTTGCCTACTATAGTAACATTGATTAAACAAGATTATCAATAGGCTCTTGTATACTTTACACTTTGAGATTTTCTCATAGCCTGACACAGCAAAGGAAAGGAGCTCTCTTAAACTTGCTGGTTAGCAAATTGTTACATTTGTAGTAACAAATGTGACAACGATTGCTTGCAGTTTTACCTGAGGTGACCAGAACATGCTTTAGAGCCCATTATATCTATTCTGCTCAGAAAAACAACTATAAATTTGAATATTTCCATATTAACAGCTGCCTCTCCACAAGGCTGATAGTCAAAACAGAGTTGTGAGTGGCAGAAAGCAATATACGATACCGAAGTTTGTATGTAGTTTTAAATCACAAAAAAGATCTCTCCTAAAGTTAGCTGTTCAAAATCCAGGAAGCACTAAAACAAAATTTCAGAGGTAAGCTGATCCAGTCTTTCATAAAAAGATCCTTTCAAACTTTAACTGTCTTTAAAAAGCCTCAGACTGGAATAATTTACAATGTGCCTGGAAGGTCCTACTTCTGTTTACAAAGCTGCTGCTGATACTGAGGAATTCCCACAGCTGAAAATAGTTGAGGCTTGAGTACTTTTTGGCGAAATACCTATTTTAGCCTTACACTCTATCCTTGGCATCTGCTGTTGAATTTAGCCAGACAGGATGCTGTAAGGACATTTGCCCTGAATCAGTACAGCCATTCTTATGTTCTTAGAATTGGCTTTTAAAGGTTTACAGCCTGACTCTGCAGCCTCCTTCCTGCATCCCCTCTGCATGCCTGCTGTGACCTCCCAAGGACACAGCAAAGAGTTCCTCAGCATTTAATCAACCCAACCCTGGCCAATACATCTGGAGACACAGAGAGACCAAGAGGAAAGACAGTCATTCTGGTAAAGATAGCACATGGACAACCACTATAGAGGGAGAAGGAGGAAAGAAATGTATTGCTTGGTCCCGTAAGCCTAAGCCCCATGGGACAGCATCAAAGCACAGGTGATGCATGGGGTGAGAAGAAACTGAATTATTAGCTCCTGCCCCTACACAGTACAGAGAACAATATAATCCTCCTTAAGCATTTAGAAACCCATCCTTAAAAACATTATGGCTTTCTAACACTGCCCCCACACATTTCCATTTAGTAGTGGCATTCTGACTAGTTTTCTATTTGCTCATGCTCTTTAGTTTCCATTGCTCTCCCTCCCCAGAGATAGGAATGCTCCTGGCCACATATACAGACACGTGCTCTCTAACCCTTAACTCTATTTGGCTATGCAGTCAAAATTAATTTCATTTTATCTCATGTGAAAAACTCCCCTTGCCAGACTTTCTTGTACTTGCTTCAGTCTCAATTCATCCTTCATCCATATGGGAGACCAGCACTGCACCCATGAGAGGAATCGCATAATCGCCCCTTGCATAACTATTACTATTTTTCTGCTGTCATTCCTAATATCTCCTCAGATTTCATTACCTTGTCACTGTTAATTTAGCTGTGGACACCTGTGATCATCAGCTAACATGCCTAAATCAGCACACACCCCCATCCCCTTTCTAGCTGCTGAGCTTCTAGATTGGATCAGAAATTATCAGCAGTCCATCAGGGCAAGCCCTTGCATCAGTGCCATTTGTATTACTGCAGCCCTTGAGGTCCCACAGCTGCTCCCATCTGATGTTCTGATCTGCCTTTGCACAGATGATGGCTCTCAGCTTTCTGTGAGCAGTCACTATGATTAGCATGCTCCTGCTTTGTGTGCCAAGGCTGCTGCTGATAACACCAAATAAAACCTCTCCTAAAACTGGTCCTTGAAGAACTTCCTTAATAGCCTTCCCTATAGTTTGATAGCTCCCACTTTGATGCTGGCTACTGTTGTCTCTGCAGTCTTCACTACTTGATGCATCTTACTGCTCCTTGTCTTCTTCAGTTAACTAGTAAATTCTCAGGGGACACCAATTCAGGTATTTACTCAGATCTAGACAGATGAAATTTCTTTCATTCAGACATGAGGTACCACATCTGCATTGAACAGAGAGAGAGGGCTGTATCCATAACGTTGTATACAAATGTATCCCCATCTTGAAAGGAGGGTTGAACTTAAATGCACAGATGTCTGTTACAGATTTCCTGCTCTTGGGAACAGTCAAAATATTTCGAGGTTCACTATCTGAGAAGACAGTATTTGTCGTCTGGATTTACTTTAAGCTGAGTTTCAACTCAGAGTTTCCTCTTCTGTTCCTCTCACATCTGAACGATAATATCAAATGATTGTTGCCGCAAGACTTTCTTAACATCTCAGTATTAACTTTTGCGGCTGTTGCACTAAATGGATCATTTAATTCAGGTGATTTAACAGTGAACTCATTTGAAATTCCCTCTTTTCTCAACTCTTCCCCCTCCTCCTCCACACACTGATGAGCAAATAATTTAGAGAGAAGTTTGTCTGCCAACTGTGTGAATTTTACTCAGTAGGAAAATACATTCATGTAATTGCATTTCAAATGGTGAGGATCTGGATAAATGAACAAGTTGTTCTATGAACAGAGGAAGAAATGAAGGCTAGTTTCCTTGAGTTTGTGTCCTGTATTACTCCATTTTCTATACCTTTCTATTCCCCTCACCCCACCTTGCCACATCCCACCTAGCTCACCTTCTTCAGTTGCAGCTCTGTCTCTCTCTTGTTGGTTCATGGATGCTGGCTGGCATTTGGCTGGCTGGCAAACCAGAGTGTGCATCAGAGCATTGTCATCACAGCTTCATGGCCCAGCCTGCTTCTGCCCCACCCCTCTCTCAGTCTCAAGAATCTTGCTCAGACCTCATATTTAAAGGCCTGCAACTGCATTACATCTGATTGGAAATGGTCAATTTAACAGCCAATTAAAAAAATTATTTAGATGACTAGGAATGAGATTGACCATGTATGCTTTAGCCTCTCAAGAGATAGCTAAAATTCTCTCACAGCACCCATGTCAGAGTAAGTTCTGCTCGCAGTTTGTCTGGGTTCACAATTTGGAAGCACAACATTGTGCATAGCAATCATTCCCACCCCCAGCTACTGAGGACAGACGGGACATTTCCAGTATTAGCACTATGACAGTGATTAGAGCCACCTATTTATAGCTGTGCAATGAAAAAAATCTCAGCTCACAGATGTCTTTTAAGTGTTTCCTATCCAGTGGCTTAGATTATTCCTTATAATTTTTCAGATCCATGTTATGACTTTATATCCAATTAATTCTGTGGGAAGACAGCAGTTCTAAAATGAACACAGAGTAAAAAACATCATTAAGAAACGGACTGCTATGAGAGTTCAAGTTGTCCTTGTATTGTTAATAATCTTCAGTAGTTCAGGTTTAAGGGGTTTTTTGTGTGTTGTATGACATATTAAATATGTAGCAAAGGGCTTAAATGGCCTTTTCTGTTTTCAAAGCCACTACTGTACCAATTTAAAAAAGTAATAATTACCCAAAAGGGACCAGAAAAGTTTTGACAGCCCATGAACCTTCCTTCAGCGCAACTGATTTGCATATACTGCAGCTAAGAAGTGTATTTGACCCACACATTTATAATTAACCCTTGAATTGTCATATCTAAAGAAAAGCTTTATTTTGATTTCAGTGATTTTGTTGCACTGTAATTCCAAGAAACACCAATTAGCTATCAAATGCTGACAACTTGCACTTAGCACTGATTAGGGCTAGATATGAACTACAAACCTATCACATTACTATAGTGCAACAACTCATTACCAGTCTAGCTCTCCTAGCTAATCTTTTCTACTAATTTTTATTTAGGGACCTACAGGCCCACTCATCTGAAAATTATATGCTAATGATCCACGAAGAATTGAGAGCTCTAAATGGTAACACGGGAGCAAAAATAATTCTGCTTGATCTCTTTATGTTATGATAGATGCCATTTAATCAATTAGGACAGCAGAACATATCATTCCATTCCAGACCTGGCATATAAAGGAAAACAAGAAAGGGTGAAAGCTTCACACATCTTGACCTCCCCCACAATATCATATATATTATGAGAGAATGTGTAGGAGCACAGACACTGAGACATCAGTCATGACATTATTCCTGTGGGTTTCCTGCAAAAACAGCTTGCCAAGGATGTGACTGCTGCTAGGAGTGGGGACCTGTCAGAAACGGGGTCACAGCACTGTGCCCTGTGTCTTGTGGCAATGTCAGGCAGGCCTGCTGCCAGGTAAGACTCCAAAAGATTTAACACGGGGGATTGGGCCCCTGGAATGTCCCAGAATCAGAAATGCATCTAACAATTATGCTTGCTTCCTTCTCCCCCACCTGCTTGTAAGTATGAAAGTATTTGAGAAACTAAAGATACTGCAACAGTGACTGCTTCACAGTTATTTGCCAGAACTCTATGACAAATCAAAGTTATTTCTGAGATACTCTGGAGATGCAGAAGGAATGCTCCCAGTTGCTAATGAGTAGAAAGCATTATAGATGGAAAGACATAAGTAGGATCAGGTATGAAAAGGTGTCTGATCCATACTCTGCTAAACTTGTGTAAATTAAGGCCATCATGGGATATAAAAGTCCTATATTTAATAACTAATATAAAAAAATGAGAGCAATGACAGAAATATTTGAAAAGCAGAATATGATCACATTTAGGGACTATCTCATCTCCTGCCGTCTCACTGGGCTGGAGTTTCTTTTCTGAAGACTGTAATATTCACCCAACAATACCAATTGTTTCCTATGTTCACTGTTTCCAATGCTGAATGAGTCAAAAATAGAGGATCACACATTAATGCCTACAAACCCCCGAATTATGTCTCTAAAACAACCACTCAAACACAAACACATCCATTGCTGGTTGTACTTGTGCAATTCAAAACTTGGATAATGGCAGAGCACATTATGCTGAGCATGTTCTCAACACTCATCCATCCTTGACCTCAAGACAATAAGCCTTTAATATGCCAAAAACTGGACTTCTTTTTCCTAAATATGGCAATAGAGATTTCTTCTTCCTGTTGAGGAAGGAGCAAAAATCCCTTATGATTGCCCTTCTTGGAACCTGCACAGCAAGAGGAGTGAAAATCTGCCACTCTGCCCAGATTTTTACATCTCCCAAAAGAATATTCTGTACATAAATATGCAAAGGTTTACAAATTTAAGCGCCAGAAATGTTTCAATATGAGCATAATCAGACCACAGGGCTGGAAGATGTTCCTTCACTATAATAAAGGAGTCAGAAGGAAAAAGCATTGTACAGATAGACCTAACTATGAGGTTAACCAAGGAGAATTTACTCACACATTCAGGCTTTGCAAAATGCAGTGAAAGATAATATGAGCAGCATATAACTTACAATGTCATCATAGAATACTTAACTCTTTTTTAGATAAGACTCTTTGTATTTATTACAATAATCCTTGGTAACATTTTTTTAGTTGGCTTCTGGTGAAATGAAAAAGTACTTTCAAATTATGAGTCTTGAAAAGGAGCTTATATTCAGCTTCAGTTAGTGGCACAATTAATGGATAATACACAGAGACTATAGAATTCTGTATTAGCTAATATGGATTACAGATTAGATATTAGTAGGAAACATTGGGTATTTTCTATTTCTGAGAGATGAATTAAGGTGAAACAACATACTGGTAACACTTATATCCATATGAATATGAACACAAAATTATTAAGGAAGTTATGTTCGTTCTGAATTTAAGTTTAGTTCCAATAGAGAGATAACAAAGCTGTTTAATGCATAAAATAGATAAGTAATTTCTGGCCAAAATGACTCTCACTTAGCCACACTATTACTGTTATAGTTGAATATTAGCTTACTATAATTTCATACACATCCTGTAACATTCTTTATCCACAGTTAAATGTTGCATGTTTAAAAGATCTGGTGGTTTTTTTTACTCTCTTCAGTTAATTATTGTTCTCTGGTCTTCCATGGGAGGAATATGCTTAGGAACAGCAGTTTTCCCTATGATTAGGTATCAGAACAGCTATTAGCGTGATGCTCAGATTCCTTAAAATAATCAGGTATTGCTCCAGAGAGAAGCACTGTTGATGGATAGAACCTGGCCAATGGAATTAAAAATTTATTTATACTGTCTTTAGCATTTTCAGAGGAACTATGAATTTTCTTAGGAGGATGAAAAAAGTCATTCCAATTTTCAGAGTACACCTAACATACGTACCTGTGATACCATCAGAGACCAGGTGATTTCTGCTACAGCACCTCAGAAGCATTATGTCTCTGCCTGAACTATGCCTGGCCCTGCTGGGAAGAAGGTGACAGTCCCTGGGAGCATGAACATTCAGATTCACAGCAGCCAGAGACTTCTTGCAAACAACATCCTCACAGCCATGAGGCTCCCTGCACTGAGATGGGTGTGAGGAGAATGGAAATGGAACCTGCAAATGGGCACACAGGACTTTACCACTTGTGTAAAACACTTGATTTTTACATCTGCCACATACATAAATGATTCCAGGCAAAGGAGCTCACAAAGGATTGCATCCTTGTTTCAGCCCCGACAGACTGCAATCACATGTAGCACAAAACCAATAAAAGCCACTGATTATAATGCCACTGTACAGCACATGGCCATACAAAATGGCAGCAGTCACCTAAGAAGAGAACAGAAAACCTGTTGCCAACTCAATGGTCTGATTTGGTATTCTGTATGAAGCAAATATTCTAAAAGTTACCAAAGCACACCCTCACCTTTTCTGCAAAAACCACTCCACAGTAAGCAGCCGCAAGATTAGCTGAAAAAAACAAGAGTATTTCACCAGAGCACAGTGTGGTAGGCTGCCAATAGGTTTTCTTTCACATGCATTTTTAGAGTCAAATATTATTCAGGTTTGATCCTACATCAGCCCCTCCTCCCTCGCGTAGTTTATACATCAATGTAAACTACTGCAGCTACAACAGTTACTCTCAGTTTCCTGTGACATGAGAACTGTCCTCCATCACACCAGTAATGTCCACATGTGACAGAGATGTCCAGGATTCAAGAGGTGTGCATTGGCATGATCTGACTGAGAACACAGAGCTCCTAGAACAGTCTCTCCCTCTCAGAAAAAGTGCAGTTATTTCTCCAACAACATACCTTTGAAAACATTTTTGTTTGTTATGCTTACATGCCAGCTGGGTAGCAGATCTGGATACTGCATCTAATTCCCATCCTCCTGCATAGGCATGCAACTTAAAAACACTTCAGTCAGAGCCTGTGAAAACTGTTGTGTGCAAGGGAGAAGAAGCACAGTCTAGGAGCACAAAAGATTCTGCTACTCTATTTATAGCTGGAGGCAGACATGAAAATTGTGTTCAATCCTTAAAAGACTGCTCCAAGGAGATTCAGGTTCCACTTGCACAGAGATTATGAGGTGCTTTTAACAGCTCACCTTGTAAGGGCCCCCCCCTCCTTCATTCTCTGCTGTCTCTGAGCTGAGCAGCACCCAAAACAGCTGCCAGCACTACTCTCTGGAACCACCTGCACCAAAGGGAGCTACAAGGACTGATATTTCTGACAATGTGAACATACATTTTGTCATCGATTTTCAAAGAGACTGAGGTTTTATTTCTGACCAAGAGCATGAACTAAGGAATGGGGAGACAACAATTTGGTAAAAGCCACCATCTCTCAAAAATAACACATTGGAAAAAAATCTGAAACTGTAGCAATTTTAAATGCAGCAGGTGTTTTGATGGGATGATAAGGCAAAACAAAGCTAAAAGACAATATAGATAAAACAGCTAAATCTGCTGTCTGATATTAATTTTGCTGAGTCTTGTCAGATATTGCTAGAAAGCATATCACCTGGATGGCACTTACAAAAAAAAAAAAAAAAATTTAAAAGCTGAAATAATCAAACAAGTTCATCCTGCAGCATGAGAGAGGTAATTTCATATTTCAGAAGATAGTTATAACCAGCCTGCTTAAATCTAAAAACTCTATGCATATTTTTAAAAACCCACATCTGTTCATTGTGTGTAGACCTGGGGGCAACCACCAGCCAAAAACTTTGATCATCCAGAAGAATCTTGCATCTGAAGAGCACAAGAGGATTATCTCCATTGCTTTGCTCCCAAATGTGTTATGAAAATAAGAACTTCAGTAAAAAAACATCTTGCAGTTGTAATGCCATTCAAATACTCTTTAAGCAGGAAGGCAAACTGGCTGAAGTATCCTCCACTTACAACACAATTATTTTAAAAGCTTCTAGGGCCCGTCACTCCTTTGAGAGCGTGATGTCTAAATAGAGTCCAAGAAAAGAAGGAGTTTGAGGAAAAAATGTTCAACTATTTGCCCAGAAAATGTAAGCAAAGGTTATGTTTATTGTTAAGTTAAAGTCACAAATACTATTTATATATACTGAAGAGGGAAAAAAAATAGTCCTGCTTGTGCCACTTCAGTAGTCTCAAATCCCCATTTGTGTGGCAAGTTTCTTCATAAAGTTTTTCAGCTTCAAATTCATGGTCACAGACCCATTTGCAGCCAATCAATAGATGATTGTACTTTTTCAGTTTTCACATTCACCAATTCCATCAATTATGTCCCTTGCAATTCCAAACAAACTTAACATTAGGTAACACTTAACCACATACTGCCTCTTTCAGCAAATAAGCTGCTAATCATCAAATACGGAACATGAAATATCCCTTAGCAAGGATTTGAGGATTATCTCATCTAATTAAATATAAGCATGTTTTCTAATCTGTGGGTTTAAGCCAAATCCCAATAAAAAGATTTCCATTGATTTACATAGAGTTGTGGATCAAGCCCTGGGAGAACTTGATTTTGAAATTTGAAGAGAAAGAGACCTTAAAAAAAATTTGTAACTAAATGATGAAGGAAAAAAAGTTGTTAACTCAGTTAAATCATCTAGCACAGGATGAATTGCTAGGGTAGGGTCTTGAGAAACACACCACTGAGAATTTCTGAACTTCTTTGACAGTCATGAAAGTGTATCAATCCATCCAGCCACTGTTCTTCAGGCTCCTAAAAGCAGATTTTATTCTAGTAGACACACTGGAACACATTTTATTGTTTATTTATATAACTGCCAGCCACCCACAGACATTTGACAATCAAAGACAAAGACAAATTATGAAAAGGAACTACAGATATTGAAAATTGTCAAAGATTTGAACCCAGAACTCTGCATTGAAATTGCATAAGGCTGGCTCTTAACCCATCTTTAGCAGTTTGTTATGTAACTGTTAATGGATATTTATTAGTTACAAGTTTATTTTGCTTTTAAATGATTCTACCAACTAAGTGTTTGCTTCTGCTCTTGAGTAGTTATTCCACTAATATGAATTCCTGTTAGCATGCTTTGAAATTCATCTTCCTCCACATCATTACTCTAAAATAAGAAATCATTCTGCCACTTTTTCTCACCAGACACAATTCACTTCTCCTGTGTGTATTCACATCCTTGAAACACTACAGAGCAGTTGTCATCTCTTCTCTCAAAGGCCTCCTTTTCCCTACAAGCTATGAAGCTTTATTTCTGTCACAGTATTCTTCCAGGTGAGTAACCCTTTCATTTCAGACCATTCATAATTCTTCTTGCTTCTCTTTTAAATTCTCTGTAGTCTGTAATCTTTTCTTAGCAATGAGATGCCCAACTCCAAACAAGCAGCTATATACTGGTAGATAAATAGAAAAGCTATTTTCTTTGGTCTACTGCATGGAATATCTTTTTGCTCTGAATCACACTGGTTTTGTACAAGCAAAGAAAGATCCATATGGAAATGAAATTTAATTCAACACATCATATTCATATGCAACTATCCATGAAACTAGAGATAACCAAAAATGTGAAATAAGTCAAATAGAAATTATGACATGCTTTTTGATAATTTGCTGCATTGTACAAGAGGTAGTTATTCCAAGGATATGACTATTTAAAAATTGTTCAATTATACATTAAATGAATTATCACTACATTTCCATGAGAGAAAATGTATTAATGTTCAATTGAGCCTGAACCAATGGTGGAACAGGTAAGAATAAACTGCTGGATACCCTGATTGAAGGTTCAAAATGATATTTTAATGAATTAAGTACAGATTAATTTTTGTATGAAATTGCCACAATGGCCTATTTGGGTTCCACTCAAGCTATATTTCAGGAATAACTGCACGCTACTGGATTGCTTGTTCATTACCAGCCATGTCTGTGCTGGTCCGGGACCAAAGTAATGCCCTTCTGTGATGCAGCTATCTGCAGCTCATAGGAATGGCTATTTAAATGCAATTAGTAATTGCTGCTAAGTCTCGCTATAAACCACAGCACTTCCCTTCTCATTTCATTCTGCAGTCCATCGTTATTTGCTGCTTACAGTATCCATAAAGTACTAATTCGCTGAGTGGTTCAAAGAGCATTCAAAGAAATACTTCATGAGGCCTGATTCTTCTCACTTGAATGTTTGTGCAGAATGGAGCTTGTCAGCTGAGGTCAATTGTAAACTGGTGCAACAGGAGCTCAAGCTCAGTGAATGCAACATAGCCACTTGTACCCATTACACCCATTCACAGACACCGCTGCTCCAATTCCTGTCACATTGCTGGACTGGCAGGACTGAGTTGAAAACCCAAAGCTGGGAAATGGCAGCTCCGCTGCAGCTCTTCTTTTGAGGATTTTGTCTACTGTCTCTTGTTTAGTTGATGATGAAACACAGTGCTGTAAGATGTGTGCAGATGAAGCTCAAATCTCCACTATCCGCTGTACAAACTATTCTACAATAAAGGGCATTGCTGGTGAACACTGCAACAACAATTGCTGGAGCATGAAGACCCATCATCTGCATGCTGCTGAGCTGCTGATTAAATTATTCTAATAAAGTGCAGGAAGTTTTCCTACATTCACAAATGGTGCATCCCTAATTCTACCTATTTTATATAGTTCCCTGGAATAAAGAAGGAAATTGCCAGAAATTTAACCTAGACAACTGTCAGATACAGAAAAGCCCCGAAGGTGAACATAATTGCCAGATGTTCACTGTTTTCATGCTGTCCTCATTATATGCATGCTGACAGAGTTTCATTGCTC
This sequence comes from Taeniopygia guttata, assembly GCF_048771995.1. Classification (NCBI taxonomy): domain Eukaryota; kingdom Metazoa; phylum Chordata; class Aves; order Passeriformes; family Estrildidae; genus Taeniopygia; species Taeniopygia guttata. The sequence continues at coordinate 83,263,286 of NC_133027.1, forward strand.
TTGCAGCCAACTGCATCACACTTGCCCAGTGACAAAGGGCCAGGTCCTCCACTGGTACAAGGTGGCATTGCTCCAATGGCTTCAGTGTCTGTTAGCCAAGGTTCTAGTCCACACAGACCTGACTGAAAGCATCAAGGAAAAATTCTTTTGTTCCTGAATAGGCCATATTTTTGATAGCTAATTAGGAACTATTTCACGTTCAACAAATTGTCCATTGACCACTCTACTACAGTCTCCTACAATTGGATCATTCAAGGGTATTTCTTAGGCTTATTTCTCTTTCTGAATAGGCTCATCTCTTCTTCCTTGTTTGCTTCCCAGTTCCTCTCTGCGGATTGTTGTCTCCTCTGCACACAGTTTTAGGGTCTCTTGGAGCTTTGCCATTCATTTTAGGCCATTTCCCAGCCCCCTGTGATTCTGTGTCAATTGTCTCATAAGTCCTTATTTCTCCCCCTTCTTCTGGTCTCACAGCTCCTCAAGTAAAACAGCAAAACATTTTTTCATCCACTTCTAGTATATTCAAATATTTAATATTAGTATATTAATATATTAATATATTATTTAATATTAGTATATTAAATTAACACAGAAAGATTGGAGATTCTGAAGAGCACACCAGATACTTTTTCAAAGGCTGTGATCTTTGTATCATATACTCATTGAGGAGTCTCAAAAGTTAAGAAATAGAAGACATAGATGAAGCAGTGGAAAGTAAAAGTGATTCAAGTTCCTTAATGAAAAACAAAAAACCAAAAAAAATTCTAGTTTCAGGTGCTGATGAAGTAAGCATTAAATAGATTGCCCATTTGACATATAGTTCGAATGTGTCATTAAATTCTTAGGCCTAGTAAGCAGACATGGTTGTGTGAAGCCAACAAAGCTAGGACTTTGTACAAGCTCATAAATAAGGGTAAAATCTCCAGTACTAATAATAATAAATGCCCAAGAAAATCCTAACATCCTCCAGAAAAATCCTAACATATTTTCTGAGAAAAATAATATAACTCATGCTAAAAATGCAAAGGCAATGCATATAAACAAAAGTTACCTGGCATTTCAGTTCTTCTCACACACAGATTTTTACAAAGATGAAAAATTTGCAGATAGATACACCCATCTAACTAAGAAAAGAAACTGAGATACTGGATCCATCCAAACCCATTTTCATTTTTTTCCAATAATTGACTAACAACTTAAAGAAAATATCTGATATACCCATCATTCTTTAAACTAGTATACCACAATGCTATAATCCAACACTTTCCCTTTTTTCTTTACTCAAAAGTAATACTATTCTACATTTGACCAAAAAAACTCCCACATTTTGCATGCCATTGGGACTATTTATGTGAGTCATTAACTCTAAAGAAAGGGGAAATATAGGGTAACAGTCCTAGCAATAGTGAAAAGGTATATAGTGCTTTTTGCCAACTCTGAATACCCTTTATAAATCCTGTTTGATTTTTTTTATATTTCAGTTTTATAAATGTGAATAAAGAAATAAACTCCTGAATAAATTCTTTACCAAAGGTCATACAGAAAGAAAAAATGGGTTAACCCAAGCTTTAAGCACCCGATTAGATCTTAAAACACTGCGGCTCTGCCATGAAGCCTCTTGTGCAACCTTGCACCAGTCACTTAATACAATTTTATTTTCTGCACATAGGATCAAATAAAGCAATACCAGCATATAAGATCTGGGAGGAAATGCAACCATATGACAATGAAGCAAAAGTGCCAAGAATAAAATTCATGCTTTTAACTCACGCTCATCTGTTTTACAGACAAGATTCCCTCCTTGGATAAGCATAAGCATGTAGCTGAAAATATGGGATGCCTGTAGAAACACTAGCACATTGGGATAGCACATTAAGAGAGACGCCTATTAAATAAAACAAGCAACAATTTCTGGAAGAGAGTCATACAGCCTTGCACTCTTCTAAACAGTTTCCTTACATTCTCACAGTCATTAAAATGTATAAAAATGATTATTTCCAAAACAGCATTACCATGAATTATCACCACCCATGTTGCCTAGCAACTGGAGAAATTTTTGAATAGTGAGCTATATAAACCAGTATCTGGAGTTTGTGCAAATGGGTGCTCATTAGAGGGTTTAAAACACATTCATCTTGGAAATCAGAGGCAGATAATACAGCGCTGACATAAAACTGAAATACTCTTAAAAACATAAAATGGCACTAACAGTTACTGCATCTTAGCAAAACCCTTCTGTAGCAGATCTAAACCAAACCATATTTGGTCACTGTCTCCCTTGCTCTTCCTTGAGCTTGCAAGCACCCCTTTCCAATTTTTTTAAGGACATTTGACATTCCCATGGACTAAATAATTCTTGCCTAATCTTCTGAAGGATTTCTTCACACCTCAAGAGCAAAAGAAACTTGTGACATAAAAAGGCAACATATTTAAGTAAAATAAAAATTCTATTTTTATATATGACACTGAGCTGGAAGAACTCAGTAGTTCATACCATGACAGAACAATGTTCTTACTAAGGTTCAAAATAGGTCTGGAAATAGTGACAATAATAGTGACACTGAGAGAGTAGAGATTAAAAATACATATATTAAATATACAAACTCCCAGAAATCATGAACTGGTCACTCATTAGCTGCAAGTATTTTCCCAGTGTAGGGATTCTTGTCCCATCTTCATACCCATGTGAAATTTGACTTGAATATGAGACAAGAGCCCCAAAACCATATCAAATCATATTGCTTGATGTCCAAGAATTTCTACATTACTTTCTAACAACTTCAGAAAACAAGTTCCTGCTAAAGCTAGTATAAATCTTTGTAACCATTCCCAAAATGGGAGTGTATGGGGGGCTCTTCCCAAGGGAGAGATTGCAACTGAATGGTTTCCAAGGCTTAGCCTTATGGGTAAAAGTTAAAGAAAAGCAATATGTGCTGAAAAACATCATGTGTTTCTCACAGAGACTGCAGGTGGAGAGGCAAATTCATCCCTGGCACAAACACAGAGACCACTGAAGGCAATGCAGTGGCATCTGCTTGCACCAGCTATGAATCTGAACAAGTTTTCCCTACAAATGCTACGTGTGGAGATAAAGCTGGATACAAAACTGAATAGAATTTAAGAGCCTGCAGCCTCTCAAAGTTTAGAGAACCAAATTTTTGCAGTCAGAGAAAAACTATGCATTGTGAATTTCCAGGTTCCCAGGAAGCCATGCAGGGACTACTGACAGGCTGCCATAACATACTTAATTGCTGTTTAATAGCTCAGATACAGCAAAGATTCTCCATTTTGTCTGCTGCTCTATGGAAATTTACTGAGACCACACACAATGTGCAGAGCTGTCACATAAGAAAACAATTCCATTGTTTTCCCTTGGTCCCACTCAAAAAAGGCAGTTAACAAAAACAAAATTTTATACTTAACAGTGAAAGAGAACACCCTTAGAGAAAGGGGAACTACTCCAATTAGAGAGGCTAATCACTGCTCTAAATAAGAGGTGCCACTGAACACATATCATCTGTATCTGTGGGGTACTGAGCCTCTTCAACAATGCAGCACATGCACATCCAGATCCTCCTTCCTCTCATCTCCACCTGAGCAGGACACAGCTGTACTGCTGGATCACTGACCTAATGGTGTTGGTGCTCATCCAGCCACCAAAACTCTTATTTCCATTTCTTAGTAATAAACCACACATGGGAAAATTGTTTTCTAGAATCTTCTCAGCAACAGGAAGAAAAGGTTAGCTCAAAAATATGCCAGTATATTTTTAAAAGTCCTCTTAGAAACAGGACATTGACTCTGAATTACAGATGACCAACCACTTTTCTATAGTCTATAATATCTTATAGGAAGATTTCTTATTAGGAGTGAACTAAAGAGGGGATTGTGGCCTGAAGAGAGCTTTGATCTTCTTTCAGCAGTACAGACATTGATGAGAAAATATGCTGACATCTCTGGCTGTGTAGGCTCGGAAGTGCAACAGCTGGGAGTCACAGCAAAAAGAGATAGAACACACAGCAATTAGAAGATGTGTTTGGTAATGCTTTTCTCCTGGTCAGTCATTGCCAGGAAAAACAATTGTTGTATTTAGTAGCTATTCCTTGTATGTTTAGTTCTAGCCTAGTGGGCATTACTAACATTATCTTTTTTATTCCTACCAGTGACCTTCTCTTTGATCCATAAAATCCAACAAGAAGAAAGACAGGTTCGTGATAAGCACTGCCTGAGTTACACTTTGTGAAGTGCAGAATTCAAGGTATTTTCATGCTATGACAAGTTGCATGATCCATGAAACATTTAATGAATATTTATACATAGAAATTTGGTTAGTCATTAACTGAATTCCAGCCTGATTAAGCTCCAGGAATGGGAATATTTCCAGAAAGCGTGTTTTAAGTCCAGGCTACCTAAAGATTGGAAGAGAAACAGATTATAACAAATATCTATTAAATTTTACTTGCCAAAATGAAGACAAAAACAAAGAAGTAATCTTGAATGGACATCTGCAAATAATCACACTTGCAGATTTTTAAATGCTAAAAAGGGTAAAATGCATGGACTGAAATACTGTTCTGTGGGTGACTTGGTTCATTCTCCGTGTCATCCTGTTGTTCCTAACTCCTGATGTGATACACCAGGGTGACATTCATGGGCAGTTTGACTACAAGATGTTACTGGAAGCCATTTCCATGATGCGAGCTGCTACTCCCTAGGATCTAGGCTAGAGAAAAGCAATACCACCCACAAAATCAGAAACCTTTCAATAGGAAGGTAGCATGACTCCCAGGGCCGGGAAATGAATCCGAGCTTCCTCTCAGACCTGCACACATGACACATAGGGAGAGGCAGTGATGACAAGAAATGAGCACAAGGAATACTCACTAGGTGAGCAATTCCCCTTGTTTTCCAGAAGCCACCTGCAGTAGCAAAGGTCACTGGTTTACTGTGGCAAATAAGGCCCACTTCTTTTTTAGCATATGAAAAGATGACACTGAGATTCAAACCATGCAAAAAAACCCTGCAAAGTAAGCTTAGATCACAGAGGAATCTCATGACAAACATGCATGCTCATTGTGACATATATTTCCAAGAAAGTAAATTCCATACAGTGGACAGCAAGATCATTTTCTCCACAGTGCTGCATTACAGCAGCAATATTCCTCTCCTTGAAACAAATATGAAACACTCTCACGTGCTTTGAAACATTAAAAAAATCTTTGAACAGCCACAGAAAACAAAAACCCTAATGTGTTGAACTTCAAACCTTTCAGTCACCTGGGTCCAATTTCAGCAGGCTTCTTCCTTTGAAACCTATTTGTCAAACACAGTGTGTAGCTACCAGGTTTAAGGTCAGATAAGGTGTCACTGAACTTTAGGCAGCTTTTGCCATGGCTCAAGAGGGCTGCATTGACCCCAGCAGACTGTTTTCCTGCTTACCCAAATCTGCCTCAGGCACAGACAGACAAACTGTTTTAAAGTATCCTCATTAGGCACAGCCCAGACCACCACTTACTTGTATGGGATGTGTTTGCTTCCATTGACAAGGGCGAGGATGACATTGCCCAGTGCTGGCAAGGAGAGGCAGAGGCCGGAGCTTCCCTCGCGGTTCTTGCCGAGTACTTTCACACAGCTGCCCAGGTCAATAAGGTGCAAGCGGCTGCGGCCTCCAGACACTGCCATAAATAAAGAAAGCAGACAGTTAGTGTGGGCCTCCAAAAGCAGCTTCCCGGGAAAGCAAAAGGCTCACTGTGACTTGTGAAGAGGAAACAACCCAGAAGCCTTCCCTAATTCCCCTTAGCAGACACGGCTGTAGGGGCCCCACTAACAGCCTTTATGGCTGTACATTGCTGTCTACTCTGAGCCTGCTTAAAAATTGCTGAGTATTCACTTGCTCCTGCAGGCTTAACTCTGTGAGAGTCACCAATGTGACTATATATTTTAACTATAGCTCTATTAGGCTGCACCTGACTTGGCTCTCTTTCTGTCACTGTCACTACTGTTTCTCTGTCTGGAAAACTACAGCCTGGGAATTCCTTCTTAGTAAACAAGGATACTTCTCTTATTTTTCTCATCCTGAATACCATATCTTAAGAAGACACAGTGGCATCTGTGGGATGTTCAACTTTTCCTCGAATCTATATATTTTCACAGTATCATTTTAGCTAAGAAATTTGCCAAGATGTGGGTGATGGATTGTGAAGTAGCACCTCTGTTCTAAGAACGGTTTCTGTAGTTTCTGTAAAAACTGGCAATAGATCTTTATTTTTTTTCTTGTTTACTCTGCATCAACACACTAATTCCAGAGTGAAAAGATGCTACCATTGAAACACCAAGATTAATTTGCTCTCTTTAAAAGTCTATGGAACTAAGTAGACTACACAGAAGTGCTTCTAGCTCTCTACTATCTCAGAACAATTTCCTAGCTGATTTTTTTGCATCTGATCTTGGACTGCTCCTCCCCATTCTCAAGAGGTAGTTTAGAAGCAGTCAGTAAGAAAAGGCAGAATTATTTCTAGGAACTTAACTCAATAGGTACAGAACAGAAGAGAATCACTATGTTGTAAGAGAGGGGTAATAGCAATATTTGAGGACACAAACACACCTTAAACAGCAGCACAAATGCTTTCACATCTGAGTTTATCTCTATGCAAGTTAATTCACAGTTTTTTTGACACAGGACCTCAACTTGCACATTTGGTAAAAAAAAAAGAAGATGAACAAAGACAGAAAACTTCCTATGGGATTCATGAATAGCATTCCAAAATGTATCTAGTATCTCTGTCAACAATTGTTAAAATTGTGACTTGTGCTGCTTGAAGTCCTTAGTTCCTCAGCTCTATCAGGTGTTAGGCAACACTGGACTTCTAATATAGTATTCCTCTCACCAGAAAGTATCCACAGACACTATGGGCTCCTGCACTGACTGCAGAAAATTAGGCTGCCTTGGGGAACCAGTAGAGCACCTGTGCCTCTGAACTGATCATGGAGGACCTTTGTCTCCCCTCTAAGAGTCTCCCCTTAAAGAGTCCGTGAGTCTTCTAACATCTCTATTCTCAGAAGGCTGAAATTCCTTACTTGAGTGTCTCACAATAATTTATTTAGAAAAACAAAGAAATGCATTTAGTTGCTACTGCAAATGACTGTAGGTGACTTTACTGACTCATGTATAATAAATATTTCTGTTGTCATTATTGCCAGATGCCAGGGGAACAAAATAAAATGGAAGAAATCACTACATTTCAAAAACTGTCATATTGTTTGCACATGTAGTCCTATTATACAACTTGAGGAAATCCAGAATAAGATTTTATGTTGTTTCTTTCTTATTTATTTTACATGTTGAAGTAATATTTTTGAGATTGTAGATCCACTTGATTAATCTGAAATTGAAGGTATTAGTTAGGCAATTGTCCACTAATATGCCTGGCTACTACAGAGAAAAGAAGTGGAACATCCTAACACTTGGGTTTTTTTCTATGGCCACAGAGACTTTGCAGAGCTGACAGCTGAAAAATGACAGTGATCCAGTTCTGCCACAATGTAATTTATTTCAATGGTGCTAAGCCTGCTTCATGATATTCTTTGTAATGAATTTAACAAGGAGGTAAGTACAGTACCAATGCCTTATTCTAACAGTAATTTTTTACCAAAATCACACGTTATCCAGCCCTCTAATCTCTTATCCTTTAGAAGCTGAGTTTCGTTTCCCCCCCGCTTTCTTCCTGTTCTTTTTTAATCCTGTTACTGGAATCTATATATCTCTACTATCTTCATGGGTTTTTTTTCTCAGAAGTCCTTCATTACAGAAGGAGACAGTGATAATCACTAGGTGCCTAGGTGCCCTTTCTGAGCAGCTGGAATTCCCCCTCATTCAATTATCAGTGGGATCTGACCCTGCCTAGCTTGTAAGGCCACTCAGATATGGGAACTTGAAGACAGGAGTATAGTCTGGCCAGGAGACAAAGATATAACTAGAGGCAGTGGGCAAAGCATGCCGTATTCTAATCCAACAGGATCATGTCTTCTTTTTCTGAAATTATAGCCACAAGCAAAAAATTTTTTCCCATTTATTAATGGTATTTGAAAGTAAAAGAAAAGGACTGTGTATACATGTATTTTCGTGCAGTAAAAAATATGGAGCATTAAATAATTGCAATAATTATTCCCTCAAAATTAGCCATTTTATTCCTACAAACCAGTCTGTTTGAGTATTCACTGTCTTCCTTTCCACTGCAGGGTGGTTAATTAATAAATCTTTAGTTAATTGAGATTTCTGACTGCAAATTCCACAGGGGTTATTACTTAAATACATGCAAGCTGCATTTCCATTTAGAGCAAATTTTTGCTTTTTTTCTCCTATAAGTACAGTCAGTGCAAATTTTCTTCATTTAAACATTAGACATTAATACTGCAGTGGTGATCACCCACTACACATCATGCCTTGCAATCTATTCCTTATTACCAGCATCCTATGCAGAGCCAGGAGCTGAAACATATGCTGTTTCTGCAGAATTGCTTAAGCCTGTGAATTTGAAGAAGCAGATTTCTCTGGTGTCTTTCAAAAAAACCTTTTTCCCTGTAAAGAAATGATTATTTAAAAAAATACATTTTTAGTATCAGATTTTTCTTTTTCAGTGGGGGTGCTTCCTATAGTATATAAATCTTTTATCATTGGAATTTACTTACAAAACCCCTCTCTGTATATCTTCAGTAAAAACAAAACAATTTGGGAGACTTGAAAGAGAAGACAAGTGTAATAAAAAATATAAATGGTATGAGAGAAAAGAAAGCGTTGAAACTTATAGAAACATAAAATTAGACATGGAAGCACCTTTTCCTCATTTAGAAATGGGATATGGAAGTAAAGACACAAGCCAGTGAAAGCATACATGACAAAGAGAGGGAACAAGCCTATCTGAAAAATCCAGACCCTTTACAAAGAACCACAAGAGTCCTTTGTGCACAGACAGTTGGGCCAGCAACTAAAACATCATGTATCTCCAAGAAAGGGTATTGTTTATGGGTTGTAAACATCAGCTTCCCAGTTTATGGATTGCCAGCATCAGCTTCCACACACACTGCCCTATTTAGGTGCCAAAGAGGAACAGTTAACATAAGGGTAGCAAGGAATTCCAGTTACCACAATATTTTAAAACACGACCTCAACACTATCTGTCAAGATAATAATAAAGGCCAATTTTAAAAGTGTGGGTCTCAGATTCAGTCAAAGAAAGAAACTGAGAATTTCTGGCCAGGCAGAAGCCTGGGAAAGAGCTGGAGAAGAATGTAAATGATTCTTTATCTCTCTTGTTTTTCACATTGTTTATAGTTAAGTTCTATCACTGTGCGTCAAGCACTTCGCGCCAGTGGTGTGGGTTGTTTTCACTTCAGGACCAATGGAGTTGGTCCTCACGAAGCTCTGTATAAAAGAGCGGTGTACTTTGAATAAACCAGAGTTTTACTCTCAACAGCCTTCTGGTCAAAGTCTCTTCATTCCTGTCCTGCCTCGACAGTGACAGAAAAGCACCTCTTTTTTTTCAGGTACAGAGGCCCACACAGGGCTGTAAACTGCCAGTGTCTCCACAAGAACAATTAAACAGACAAGTGACAGCAATAATCCCCAGTGGCCTTTAATGCCCTTTGGTGGGCCTTCAGCAGGCACTGGACAGCCTGCTTGTATGAATGGCCCCGCTCCACACTGAACGGAGAACTCTGCTGATTTTCACCGCTCAAGAACATTGTTTGCAGGCCTAGTTTGCAGGCAGGCTTGGAGTAGACAGCGAGGAGCAAGAGGACAGCTTACTTCCACCTTTGCCGCTCTTCTCCATGCGGTACTGGTAGATGTGCAGCGTGAAGAGCATGTGGGAGTTGCGGTGATCCTCCTCGTCGCAGTCCCGCTGGCTGCTGCGGCGCGAGGCGATGGCGGCGTCCAGGAAGAAGACAGCCTTCTCTGCTGTGGGGGCGCGAAGCTCGCTCTGGTTCTGCAGCTGCAGTTAACACCAGGGAGAAATGGCTGAGAAATTCCCATACAAACGCCACCAGACAATAAACTTCCTGCAATCGACATATGATTTGGATACATTGGCTTCCACTGGGACTAAAAACGAGGAGGTGCCCAATGGAAGAGACCCTCCTGACACTGGCAGTAGCACTAGCATGCCCTCCAGGAGCCCTCATGGCTAGAAGTGGGAAAAAAAATTGCAATCCCAAACTTAACAGCTGGTGAAAAACAGCAGTGGCAGGGCTACGCATTACACTTCAGAAAGTGTTAGAAGAAAGCAGCCCACAGGTCAATCTCAAAAATAACAGGACTGAAGCTTGTATTCTGCCCCATGTCACATGAGGAGCAGCCCAGAAGAGAAGCCCTTTCCTTGCCCCTTCTTACCACAAGTTTATTATGCACCTGCTCATAAGCCAGGGCAATCCATTAAATGAAAGAAGCCAGCTAATGTACAAACATGCATATTTGCTGGACCTCCATCCCTGTCACCAGCCTGCCCTCAGCTCTTCTAAGTGACAGACAGCATAGGAGAGCAGATATTATTAACCCCTCCTAACCTTAGGAATGCATGCATGTTTCATGGCACATATGACTCGTTTGTCTGTGCATGGGATACATGACTATGCAATCTGATGGCATTAGTTTTGGCAGTACACAGAACTGGCCCACAGCCCATAGGATAGATTTGTCTTGTCTGGCATAAAAACAGCAAGGAGCCCCCTGTTCATGGGGTTTGTTCCCTTGCTATATCATTATAGCTGACAGTAAAATTTTCCAAAAAACAGTAACTTTGTTTTCTCTTTGCAACCATTAATCAGTCTGAGAAGGGATAAAGCTGAGGCTGTGCATAGGATTCAGTAGCACAGCTGTAGGCTAAGCTCTCTCAGGAAAGCGGGAGGGGGACAGGAAGGAGTTAACAAGGCCAGCAGAAGGCAGGCCAGTCTGTGGGCTGATCTCACTAATGTAAGCAACAAGAAAACGTGCATACTTGGAAAGGTCCAGTGACAAACAGTATGACATATGGTGATCACTCACTTGATATACACACTGCTGATTCTGCATATCTGCATGTCTATAATATAATATTCTCCCTTCATCTGAGGATTTGGAAAATTCAGGTGTATGACACGTGACTCCAGAATGTCTTGTAAGCACACATAAAAAGGCTTCTTTCCTTGCAATTTAATTCGGTCTTTCACAATGCAGAGATACATAGGTGTCTCATGGAACTATCTCTTCTTCACTGATCTAAAATAATTAATTTTGTATATAGCTGTACTGTCTGTATCTATATGAAAATAAGCTACCATATTGGAATATTTATTATTATTGCTATTGTGCTAAAATACCTTAGCACAATAAAGAATTAAGCTCTTAAGGAGATGCTGGTTGTGACACAGTTATGTAACACATGCAACGCACATATGTGAATTCTTAACTGAGCCATCCATCACCCCAACAGGAACTGTGCAGACTTGAGTCTCTCATATTTACTAGACTGCACCAGTTACTGGATACCAGAGGGTGAGATCTCTTGTGATACAGTATGTATTTCATAAAACGCTAAAGTCAGGGATTAAGTGAAAATGAGGAGCCTAATTGTTATTTAAAATCAAAACATGACTTTATAGTCTTCAGGTAGAATGCAAAAGAATTGAAAATATGACCTAAGTATGCCTAAAAGCTAGTATGCCTAAAAGTATGCCACAAAGAGATAAGACACAAAATTTATTACTTGCTGTTTAAAATCTCACAGTTCGTGACTTGTGTGGATGTGAGTCAGGATCTCTAGACGCTTGGAGGTGGATACAGGGTACATGACCCTGTAGGTCTGTTCCCTTCTCCCTCCATTCCCCATCCTGGAATAAGCAGGGCTCTCAACAAAAGCAGCCTTTGCCTTTCAGGATGAAAGAATGTTTTCAGGCTCCATCACCTTCTTTTGCTCCCTCTTCATCTACTCATACAAAAAGCAGATTTCTGCCCTCAAAACAGCAAAATAAAAGAATAGATCCCTCTTCCCCTCAGACCAAAAGAAATGGGGGAAAATAGGGCTGCTGAGAATTTCTCATCATTACCCAGAAAATAGATGAGCCAGTTACTCATTCCTGCTAAAACTCCAAACCGGAGAAGAGTTTGAGTTTTTATTGACTTGCCCAGCTCAGGAATTTACTTCTTGGCAGCAAGTAATAAGTAGCAATTAATCCTCCATACAACACTGCTAATGCAAATGATTTAAATAATGTAGTTTATAAAGAAATAAACAGCCATATTAATGGCCTACAGCAATTTATGCAGTAGTGTAAATATTTTAGCTTGTTGTTTTACAAAAGAGAGAACACCCTTTTGTTTCTTTTTTCTTTTTTTTAAGAATGAGGTGAATTTTTGTTTTCACATTTTTTTGCAAACACCAGCCCTTGCTTTATATCACTTATATCAGAGGTATTAATATTTAGGCCAGGATAACAGATGGCCCTGCCACTGCAGGTCATAAAGTTCTTGCATGTTTTAAAGTTAACACTGTCAAGTCTATAAATTTTATGCTCTGGGTAGCTCTTGAATTTGAATAGCTCCAGAAGAAACCAAAAAAGTCATGTTTACTTGTTTCAGTGTAAAATTAATCTTGGATTCACCTGCATGCCACAAATGGGGTCTTCGCAAAGGTAGACACCTGGGGACTGGCCATCTTGCAGGCTGCCTGTAGCCACTTCTGACAACAAGTCTCTTAAATTTTCTTCTTTCCCCCACACTTCCACTGCAGAAATCCGGACTGAAAAGCGTGCTCCTGTCTTCTCTTTGCGTTCATTAATCAACTTGAATAGCCACGAGATGGCACAAGGAATTATTCCAAGGTTTTGCATGGAATCATCCTTCCCAATCATGGTGTATGACTTCCCTGTCAGGAATGGGGGGATGAAGAAAATATAACATCATTCCCAGAACTTTGACAGCCTTCTGCCAAGAGAGGTTATCCTGCACAGCATTAATGAAAACAACTTCCCCACAACAAGGTCAGTCAGCGATGGGAAAATATAGGCAGGTAGACAAACAGGACATGGAAAATGCAGATGAAATCTTGAACTTCTTTCAAAAATCATTACCTCATGCACTCCCCTGACATCTCCCATTCCCAAGGCAGGGTGCTGCAGGCCCCCACTTTGCAATGCTGCAGCATCTGACGTGGTTGAATCATGCAGGGAATTGAGCAGAGGAAGAGTGCTATGGTCTCTAAAAACTTCTACTTTGAACACTGTAAGTGTGGTATTCTTTCAATACGACTTTACTTCAAAGCACTTGATGGTATTTCAAATGCTGGAGTTGAGACTGACATAAACCTGATCCCAGAATCACACAGATGTAACTTCATTCAGAAAAAAACTCCAAAACGAACCAGGTATACGTGATCATTTGGAGCAGAAGTGGGTCCACTAAAATTAATATTTCATCTTAGTCAAAACCAGCCCCTGTTTATGTATTTTTTAACTCTGCAATTATAGCTCCAGCTTTTCTTTGCTGTAAAAGTTTGTTAATTAAGAACAGACATGGAGTACTATCTTAAACTGCTTTAGGTGTCACTACATATAATGCCTTTAGATGAGTTTTCTAAAGCTCCTAAATTTATAAGCCAAATTATAAAGGTATACATTCTTTCAGGCAAGTACTTGTGGCTTCTTTACCTTGTTTCATTTCTCATGTTGAATCTATGTGGAAATAGATCAGTGAAAAAATACTTCTATGCACATGTCTATGTCAAGGTCTGGGTAGGTCCATGATTTGTGGAACTGTGGTGGTGCAGTTAACAAAGCAACTGCAGAGACCCAACCCATGCTTCAGCAAAAGCTTAGCTAGGATACCTCTCTAAAGGATGTGTAGCACTTGTGAGAACCTATTAGCTAGTGGCTTCCTTTTCCATCTCATTTGCAATGTTGTGTTTGGCAGGGGGGTTAAATATCTAAGAGCTCATCCTAGTGTCACTCCTGCCTGGTTCAGAGGGGACATCTGGTGTAACTGGAACATCAACCTGCTCCATTCATTGTACCAGACCTGGTAGCATTGCAGCATTCTGTGCTCTCCAGGTTTTGTTGCCTATAATTTGGGATAATCATAGCCTGATACAGCTTGATTTTCTTTACCACCCGCAAAACTGAATTATCCTTCTAAGTTATATGTGTACATTTGTGGTTCTTTGAGACAATAAAGAATGGAGATCATTGCACACATGCAATAAAGCCCTCTTCATTCAAGAGAAAGTACTTTCAAAATACAATTAGATAAACATGAACAAAACATATGATTACTCTCAAAATCCAGTTATTTCAAAATAATAGTGTGTTAATGATGATGATTCTCCTTTTTATTGTCCTTCCATGAATACCTGAAATGCTATTGAAGCATGTCCAAAGTCTGAGTTTTGATCCATCAGCAACATTCAGTTAACCATTAGAATAAGATTTTTTGGAGACACAGTAGAAAGAGGTCAATAATAGAGGTTCAAGGGAATAGAGTACAAATCGAACAGTTTGAGCGCCCAGTCACGCTCCATAAAAGTGCCATCACAAACATCAAGTACTTGAATGAAAATCATAGTAAACAGCTTGATGAAAGTGGCATTTGGGCAAACCCTCACAAACACCAAGCACATTTGGAAAACTGCAGATCACTGTTGGACCATTCATTAACAACTGAAGACAATGAAAAGACAAAATTGCTATAATATTTAAGGGCTGAAATGAAGCAATAATTCAAAGGTAACTTCTGTTCCAAAGAGCATGCTGTCCAACATTTACACAGTAAGAAAAGCGAATAAATGTGTAAGCAATAGGTGAAGATGTAGCATGAGATCATGCACAGGTACTTTCAAATATAATTAATAAACACAGAGAAATAAAAGTTTGTTTTCCTTAACCTAACAGACTAGCAATGCTGTGTTAAAAATATTCTTTTTGCTGCTTGACTAGGGAAATTTAGCAATACCAACCAAGCTTGGCGTGACCAAAGCAGAACACGCAGCCATCTGCCCCATTGACCACAGACTGGATCACCTCAGCCACAGTCCCAGCACATACTTCAGCCTGTCACAGGTATTGGGAAAAAAAAAGAATAAAAAAACAGGAAAGAAAGAAAACAAAAGTATTAACAATAACAAGGAAAATCACTATTTTTACCAGAAAGTGGTAGTAATGTCTTCTCTGCTCCAGATACCATATTGAAGTATCAAAAAATCTAATCCTGTTTGTCTCATTCATGTAACCTGTGCTGTTGATAGGAATGGCATTACTTCTGTGAGAACATGAAGCAGGACCTTTGTTCTGGATCAAATAAATTAAGTAAGTTTCATTCACTGATGCATCAACATCCTTTTTGAGGTTAAAAAAATACACATATTGCTAGGGGGTGTAGTTGGTTGGTTAGAACTGCCTTTTTAAGGGATTTTAAAATAGAGTTTTGATCAAAAAAATAATCCAACAATGAGGAATTTTTTGCAGGCTCAATTATTTGCCCAATTATGGACTAAGTTAAATTCCACTAGCATGTGAGTAAGGAATGTACAGGGAACAAACAGCCTCTTTGGAATTAGCTAGGTGACCCAGCATTATTATGAATCGCCTCAGCTTTCTGCAGTAGCAGACTCCATTCTGAAGACTGTAGCAGTATTTTAAGAAGTACAACACAGAAATTTACCCCAAGCATTCTTGGATTTAAGGTTAAGCAGGCTGAATGGTCGACAGTGCTCCTACAGCAACTGCTTACCAACAGTGGATGAAACTCAATCAGAATTCACAGTTTAGGCCTTGATGGGAAGTACTTTGCATTTGACAACACATCAAGTAAATTCACCCCAGTTCGTGGCTGCTTCTAGAGTTTTTCTACAACAGAAAATAAAATGGGTCAAGAAAGGGAGTGTTCACAGGCCAGTCCCTTGAACTGCATCCAGGCATTAATTAGCCTGCAAGGTGCTAGCTGCTTGGACTAGGGCTGGGTGAGGGAGTGACCTAATGACACAATTATGTGACAATACTTTAGATGTGTCCTAGCTCTGTTTGGTTTATGAATACAGAGTCAGCCTTACAGGACTATTTTCTAATTATACTTAGCAATGTTTCTTTACTCTTTTACTGTCCTCGTGATGTTTGGGTAACATAGTTCATCAAACCAAAGTCTAATAAAGATAAGAAACCTGAATACATACTCATTAATAAAAACCTGTGGATTAAAATCTCCATTTTCTTATTGCAAACTGTACAGTAGAAGACTGTAAAAATAATCCTTGATCCCTTAGTTAATAGAGGACTGCATTAGAGAACTGTAGTTCTGATCACATCTCTGTAAACACCCAACAGTAATATTTTATAACACACAGTAACTTGTTGATATTGAGGATTTTCCTATTAGGCACCATTTAGCACATTAATGGAATGTATAATTTTAGGGGAAATTATTTACACTAAAGAATAAAGAAATCACACCATTATTCAGCAAAAATTTAATAACCAAAATTCATTATTGATGATCATGGCAGACCAAATCCAGCCCTGGTAGAAGTCCACTGAAAATTCTACTGCTGCAGCAGAAATAAATTTGGCTGCTTAGATAACTCTTCCGATCATACAGGGCCTACCTGTGATGCATCCTGAGGGAAAACTGCATCAAAAGCAAACATCTTGGGTGGAACCTGGCTGCCCCTTTTCTGGAAAGCATTCTGACCTCCGCAGGCCAGTGGGTCATACAGTGTGATTTGCTTCTTACGGGGGTCAACTTTTAGGAAAGAGCTGGACTCAGACGTGTCTCTGGCAAGCGTGGAAGAAATGCGCACCATGACTTTGACCTGTCAGCAAACACACAAAAGATGAGCAGGTTTCATTAGTCTCACTAGTTTCATCAGTTCTCTACAACTGGTATATTGAATGAATTTTCCACCTGCACTTGACCAAACCATATTTGCATTTTGTAGCTAGTGTCTCAGTGAAAGCCAGTAAACACACAGGATGTATTAGGCAGAATTTGTCCTAAACTATGAAGTGAATGAAGCCAGAGCTCTCAATCTATTTCAGCAAGAACTTGTGTATTGAGAATTACAACGCACATCATGGCGTTTTAGTGTTGATGCTACTCAAGTACAACGAGGAAATATTACATCACCTTGCCTTATTCTCAATATAAATTGAAAATTAACCATACCCTGGTGGCCCAATTAAGAAAGCTGAAAGATCCTCCAGACTGCTAAGCTTTCAGAACTGCTATGGTTTCTATGAAACAGCCTGATCAATAAGAGCCCATAAAAGGCAGATCTATAATTTACACCTTTACAATTCTAATCCAAAAGCAAAGATGAAATGCACAGTTCTCAGTGCCATCATCAAAGAGTTGTGAAAACAGTTTCATTTTAATGGTCAGATTTTGAAATTACTGTCAAGGGAGAGAATGTAATAAGCGATAAAAGATTTGTTAAAACATGTTAGCTCACAACTCATTAAATAGCTACATAATAAGATGTTATTCCTGAGACAAAAATAAATCTTCATAGATTTAATGAGGTTATGCTGTATCCTTAGCTGAGTTGGTAAGCAATTTAGATGTAAGTAAAACCGATGACAATCAATCTAGCTTTGGTTTTCCCCATAAATTCACCACCGGCACGCACGTGAGCTCCTGACTTCAGCGGGAGAACATCACCTGTCTGCTAGTTCTAGTCACACCTGCACAACTTTCTCCTAGAGCAGACTGTCATTCACACCAACTAGACAGAACTTACATGTTGATGCTCCTTAATCATATGTCACTTCTATTAAACCCATCCACATTTAGCATGCAAGTGAGCACAAAGGGTCATGTCAGCACAGGGTGGGAGCACATCTGCTGCTGGAATGGCAGATGCATTCCAGGAGGAGGTTGTAACCCCAGAAGTTGTGCTGCAGTTCCTGTTGGTCTCACTGAGACTGCTGCTCTTTGTATGTAGGTGTCATCTCATGCTGGCCCAAGCTCACCCTGCATGAGAATAAATCAGCTACTTTGAGAAGTAAAATCTGGGAAAATTAATTTTTGACACGACTCCTTTGAAGACAACAGAATGAGACCAGATATTAACTGGTATTACTCAGTATTTCTGTGACATCTTCTCGGTATGACAGTGAGTCAAACAGGTAATTTAACTCCAGTATTTGAACCTGGCAAAATAAGTTGTCATTAAATGGTGAAATGGTCACAAATCTGCTCACACAATTTCAGTTCTACACAATTATCTGAGATAAAAATGAAAAATACTGCTTGGGTAGGAATGTGTTCTCAGCTGTGCTGCTTATGAAACCTAACCTCTAACTGTAGAAAGCCACTTTTAATGTCTTGCCAAAGGCATTCTTCTGGACCCAACCCTAAGCAGAGCTGACTTCTGCTGAGGACAACAGCAGCCAACACACCCAGTCAGTCCACATGGACTGGGCAAGGTCTGTTAATTCCAGCCCTAGGTCTCCCTAGGAAGATCAGAAGGGAAGCACTGGTCATTATTGGTCAAGTTAGTAGAGAAGGGAGTACATCTATAAATCCATGGGGAGCAAGAAAATAAAGGGTAGTATCAATCCTGTGCTGTTTTCCTATTTTCAACTTCATATGCCTTTGGCTTTCTTTTACTGTCCCACATTTTTAAGTAGATACCAATATCATGAGTATTAGACTGATCGTCTGGAAAACAAAATAAATTCTAACCTTCAACTACTTTAAATAAAATGCTTGCTTTAGAAAGCTCTTTCCCTGTAAGTTTATGTGTATTTTTGGCTGCAGTGAAATCACGTCCTTCAGATCCTTATCTTTGTGTGCAACGTAGAGTTAACAGAATACTCTGGGCTAAGTTTTTTTGGGGTTTGGGAAATGGACCGTGTGTGAAATTTAACAACCTTTCATATACAAGCAGTCTAAGAATTCTTTCTGGCCTCAAACTGTATGGGCATGCAGTTTTAACAGCAGCTACACTTGCTTTGTTATGGTATAATACCACTGGCATGGGGCTGGATTTAAACCTGTTCACACAAAATCAGATTAATACCTGCCACTTCTGACTGAAGGAATACTACAAATCCTCCTAACTTCCAATAGCTATAGTGATAGAAGCTAAGGAATCAGGTTCCTCTTTCCCAAGAGTAAAATACTAGTTTAACTGAAATTCTGAAAGTTTACTAGCATCAGATAAATGGAATGAACCTCTATTAAGAAAAAAACAAAACAAAACAAAAAAAGTGCCCAACTCAGAAGCCCCAGGAACTGTCAGACAGAATATATTGCTCCTCAATACTGCCAAATAAAGACATTTCTCAAGAAAAACGCTGCTATTGCCATAAACCTTTGTACTTCTGTGCATTAGGGATTTTTGGTTTGAGACCTAATGGTTCACAGAATCACAAAATTGCATGGGTTGGACAAAAACTCTGTAAGATCTTGAGTTCAACTGCTAAAATATAAATGCCAAGTCCACCACTATGTCATGTCCCCAAGTGCCATGACTACACAGAATCCTAAAATAGTTTAGGCTGGAAAAGGGCACATTCACATGTGTTAGGGCAGAAGAATATTGTATTGATTACATGTGGATATCCTCTTAGCTGGACCACTTCTTACTCATCATGAAGATGTCTGTGTGCCTTGGGACACCACATCAAAGGTAATTCTGCTCACCTCCTTTTAGATCAGCCTACAGGAGCTGTCTCCATCTGAGTCAGTTGTCTGACCCCTTTGCAGTCAATAGAGAGGAACAGACATTTCTAGTACTGAATTTGCATGTTTTGTTTTATAACAGATGAACTCCACAAATACCTCATGCTTTCTCTATAACACCACAGGCATCTTAAAAGCTTACCTGAGATGTAGGTGCCTACACTGTAGACTGCTTAAAGTTATTATTTTTGCTCCAAGCATAATAAAAATGCTTCTTCTGGGCAGCACAGTGCCTGGCCCAAATTCCATAGTGCACACATGCTAAAGTCTGTGTGACAGTCCCCAGCAAAACTACATGCCAGCAAGATAAAGCTAGGCACATGAGTGTCATGGATGCAGAATACAAGTAGTAACAATAGATGATTTGAACTCATCTGGTAATTTGTAGGCACTTAATATCTTCCAGACCAGTTTCCCACTAGTAAGATCCTTTCAAATTACTCTTGATTTACATTCCATTAATTCAGAAAACAATTAGATCCCATCTGTGCAGACTCCATGTCCCCTATATGCCATGGGAGCTGTGACTCTAAAACAAACCCAATGGGAAGGCAAAACAGGCAAACTTCTGTCCTGAGAAACACATTCAGAATTATGTATGCAGCAGTGGCACAATGAACTAGGCAGACCAAAACAGATTTTAAAACATTGAGCCAGATATAAATTCTGAGAAGAAAGGTAAGCTTGTGATCTGGGAATCAGCCTGAGACTGGGGATCTAGGACCCCTCCTGATGTCTGTGTCTGAATGCAGTATGACTGAGCCTGTGGTGCAACCTATTTCACACTGTCCACCTGTACAGGAGGCAGAGTCACAGCTTACTTCACTGCCAGGCACACTGAGAGATCCAGTCACTGCCTGGCCTCAAAGGACTGGCAGTCACCACTTTTTCCACACCCCATTATGAAACATTATTATGCTTGTAACCTAAATCCAAGAATTCAGGCAAAGCATTTCCCAACAGTGGTTATGACTAGAGTAAATCAACTAACAGCAGTAGTAATTATGGGAGACCACAGCTTCCTGCTCTGTTGTTTCACAGTCCTTCATGCAATTTATAGCTGGGGGATTAACAGGGAAAGCTCAGAGTTTGTGATGGCCCCTGAAAATCCACACCACAGGAGAGGCAGCACAAGGATGGGCAAATGTAACTCAGCCAGCTATGGGGATAGCACAGGAACTTACTGGACTTAAAAGACTTCAGCTCAATTTAAGGAACAGACAGGCTGAAGATCATGGTGCTGCTCTGGGGAACTCAGAAATACAGTATGATTAATTTGAAACTAACTGAAGAGTGAAGTTTAAGAATGTTAATACTTTATGCTTGCAATTTATATTTAAATAAAGTATAAATTGAACTTCTCTTTAAAAAGAAGAAAGGCATTCTGCTTCACTTGCTATGTGTCATTACTCCTTCAGCCCACTGCTAGAGTTTCCCACTAATCTCTTGTAATTAAAGCATCTCAGAGATACCACTTGCAATTAATGGGACCGCTCAGTCTGCCAGAAATTCTCATTTGAATTCCAGTGATCAGGTCTTGACAGTGCCCAGCCTTAGATTCACCTCTGATTGTTCTATGGGGAAATGTGAAAGCAACCCCCTGAGACATGTGTTCTTGCTAAAACAAACAACCTGGGCCTAATTTTGATCTGTTATACCCATGCAAATCTGGCTGAAGTCAGCAAGAATTACTCTAGCTTAGGAGTGGAGAGACAGAATAAAAGAAAAGGTCACTTATTCTGCATTACTTCTGTGCTTTTTACAGGTTATAACTTCACTTCTTAGTTCTGCTCATGCTGGTAGCATTTTTTAATGTATTTTCTCTTATGAGTTTACTGGACAACTATTTAATCCAACACCACCCCCATTTACTTCTCTGCATTTCAGTTCCTGCCTTCAAAGACATGACTTGTTCTTACATGAGTTCTACAGCCATTGAATTCCACAATATTACTCCAGATGTGAAATGCCACAAATAAAAGCAGAATCAGATCTCTACTGTTCAGGCTTTCTCAACAGGTATGGTTTTTGGGTTTTTTTGTATATTTGTCTATGTACTTATTTCACACATACATGCATGTATTTCAATTTTATACACCATTTTAAAAAGCATATACATTTTTTGAATATGTATAAAAATCTACTTTTTTTCATAAATTCTCTTTATTGGCATTGATGGGCTCCTTCATGGGTACCATTCAGTAGCATCAAGGGAAAACCTAGGGAACTGATGTATTATCACTATACTACTGTACTGTAAAAATAAGCATAAAACTTTTAATCAGCTCTATGAAAATTTCAGTTGCCTGAGCCATTTTTCTTTCTCCTTTTTAATCTAATGCATCCCATAAACACACCTACTATTTCTAGAAGAAAGAATTTGCTAATTGCAGGTTTTTCTCCAGACAAACTCAGTTTGTGACCTGTTGCAGACCTTTTGTTATGTTCATACTCTGTGGAGAAGGACAAAGGTTCAGCACACTCTGCAAAGTAGAACTGGTGCCAAACAAATAAAAAAAAAAAAAAAGCAGAGTCCAGCCCCTGACACTGCTATGTCTCCTGTGCCTACGGGGGTCTGTCTGCAGGACCCCTGTAGGCACAGGAGGGAGAGGAAAACTGTGTCTAATCTGTATCACACACCAAGAGCTACAAACACAGACTGGGATGAGGCAACACAGGCAGAGATTGACACTGGGGATTTTATAACTTCCTTCTCTTGCCTGTAAGATTTCATTTGAGGTTCATTTATCTAATTACTGCAGGGACAGGGCTAGACAGCTGTTGCTTCAGGCACTCTGCTTGCCTTTATGAGCTGCTTTTCTCATCAATCATTTGAGCAGCTTCTGCTGGATGTGTTCTGGGTAGTGGTGGGAGGCAGGAGCTGCAGTGCAGTCACAGGAGAGACAGGCCAGCCAGGACTATTGAGCTGTTTCAGCACTCCATCAATGTAATGGCAATCACTGGCTGCAGAAATAGCCTTATTGGAGGTTAATGAAGAGTAGGTTTTGTAATTTCTCACTGTTACAGTTGTAAATAATGGTGTGAAGCATGCATTTTTGCTGGAGCCAGCTACAAAGTACTACAGCACAAGAAAATCCAGGCCATCCCATACATCCCATAGGCCATCCCATACATGCTTTTGAATGAGGGATGTAAAGTTTGAAGCCTTTCTCTGTGCTCAGACAATATGAAACTACCTCTTAAGTATGTTAAGAGATTTTTCTTACAGATTATGAGACAATTAGTTGTTCATGCTAACATGAAATCTAGGAGGTCAAGATAAACAGACTGACCCAGAATGCAACAAATGCAGGATTGTATAAGTGGACATTGCTTTAATGGAAATATGATCGCATTTAGAAAAAATGACAAACAAGTAAACTGGGATGAATTATGCCAGTGTAACCTGGTCAGGAAGCATGTGCAAACAGGCCTCGTTGTCCTCTATTTCTACTTTCGCAAAGGTAACACTCCTAGGCTTCAGCACAAATTAGAAAACACATAGGCCTGCTCACTCTTGCTGTTGGTGGAAATGGCTGTTGCTGATACTGATGTTTTGGAAAAGCACTGAAAATAGCTGAAAAAGCAATAGCATTAGAGCATGAAGGTCTCCTCTTTTTTTACAACAGTTCCTCTCTTTCTATCTTGCTTAACTGCTAAAACTTTACTGGCTCATCAACCCCATCCTGTACAGCAGCTGAATTTGGATTTCTAGCAATAATGGTGGCTAGACTGTATGCAAACACCAATCATGTTATTCAAAAAATGTGCACTTATCACGATTGCACACTTTTTCAGTTGGACAATGCAACTTTAATAATCATCCAGTAAAATCTTGTGTGAAATATGCTTGGTCACATCTCAGTGGTTTCCTGTACTGTTCACGGCAGCAGAAATTGTGAGTTTGTCACTATGGTTTGGTACAGTTGAAAGACAATGCTGAGCACCAACTCTGTCTCAAACCAGCATATGCATCAGATCAACCATTCAGCTCTAACATTTCTACTTCACCATTTACTAGATTCAGAGAGCACTGCAACTTTCTTCTACTCCTAAAAAACCAAAACAACAACAACAACCAACCAACAAAAAACAAACAAACAAACAAACAAACAATCAAACCCAACAACAACAACAACAAAAAAACAAACCACAAAAAAACCCCCAATGAAACACCAAAGAAGACATGAGGATCATCCCATCATGGAAAACTTTTCTTAAGTCTTTTCTTAATGCTCCCCACACACAGACTGGGTTCCTGGCTTTCCTTCTGCTTCCTTATGATCTCTTTAAGGTAAGTCTGTGTTTCAGAACTGCATAACTGGGTAGCCCATGTGCTGCCTCAAGCAAGAGAAAGATTCCTTCCAGCTTCTGACATTCTCCATGTACCTGTACTTATGATGGGACCAATAACAGCTTAACTCAGCCCATGTGCTGGGATTTTTTTTTTTTTTTGATAATATCTTTAAACATACTGAAAGTGGCATTTTCATAAGAGGTGAATAAGCCAAAACAGCCTTCAACGATCCCAGCATGAGCAACATGGGATCAGCTGACAAATTTTGTCTTCCCTGCAGCAGTGGATCAGCAGGTATGTAAGTATGCACCCACTGCCTACTGCTACAGTGAGCAGATGCTAACTTAAAGCTCCAATACACTACTGCAAAAATTTATTCTGCTTCCCCCACTCTGATGAGAATTTATTTCTCTGTGCACAGGACAAGTACAGTTCACTGCCATGAATTTCAAGATCTCATCTTTTCCTTGGTGCCTTTCAAAATCAAGCATATATTTTGCTTCACTTCAGTGATTGTTTAGAGCATTTCTCCCCTTCCTTTCTTCCCACTTAATACAAATTTTTCAAAAGGGTCTTTAGACACACAGTATCTATGTAGTAGATTAAACAAGATAAAAACTGTTACCTGGCACAAAATGGAGAACTGGCAGCTTTCCCCGTAATTCTTGTCCTCTGCTATGATATGGCCATATCCAACAGTCTGCAAGATGCTCCCTTGCCCATGCTAATTTAAGAGCCATGCCTGCAGTTGTTTGGGAGAGAAAAGTGTCCAACACCATGCCAGGGACCTTGTTAACAATGCAGGACTACGATGATTGAGTGCCAGTGCCCAGGAATATTTCCTGTTCCTGTTTAATTTATTTTATAGTCCGTACCAGGTTTAGTTCCTTCACAATAGCTGGGGTATGGGACTGTGCTCTGGATTTATGATGGGAATGGTGTTGATGGCACAGAGGCATTTTAGTTACTGCTGAGCAGCTTATAGAGAGTCAAGGCCTTACAGTGTCTCATGTCACCCTGCCATCAAGTAGCCTGTGGGTGCACAAGAAGAGGGGAGGGGACACAGTTGTGATGGAAGATCCCAAGCACCTGAAAGGATATCCCCCACCACATAGTAGCTCACCATACAAAATTGGGGGAAGAAGGAGAAAGAGGGAAATGATCAGAGTTATGGCCATTACAAGTGAGGAACCCCTGCTTTCCTGGAGATGGCTGAGCACTGCCTGCCCATGGGAAATAGTGGATGAATTCTTTATTTTGCTCTGCCTGCACATGAAACTTTTTCTCTTTCTAGTAAACTATCTTTATTTCAACACACAAGTTTTCCCTTTTACCCTTGCACATCCTACTGGAGAGAGTGAGCAAGAGGCTGTGTAGGGCTGAGCTGCCTGCCATCGTTAAGCCACAGTCACAGATCCTTGCACAGTTTAGCCATGTTTAGCAGTCTCTAAGTTAAATACATGAAACTCAGCCTGTGCAGGAGTGGCCTTCCAAGCATGTGATGTGCCATATGTTACTTTGTTCTATTCCAACCTGGCTTGATAGCTACAGATCCTACAGACAGATCAGCCAAATCCATTAAACACATTTGCAGCATCAGCAAGGCAGGCTCTCTAAAGGAACTTCTCTGCTTTTGTGATTGATGACGAGGCTGCTGTCATTCCTGCTGCCATCAGCTCCCTGGGGAGGAGGGAGACAGCAATGGTGAGTGACTTGGCTCTTTCTCATAGGCCATGTTCTTACCCTGCTTCTGTGCAGAAAGACTGAAGAGATCTTTGCTTTGCTTATTTAAGCTTCCTCTTAGAAACCTGCCCTTCCAGCAAAACATGACTGAACTGCCTCAGCTGTCACAAGGACTGGTGTTGATAGAAAGGAGAAGCAGTATCAACAGTAGCAATATCTCAAGCACATGCCTCAATAATTATGTCTGCTCTATTATTTCTTAAAGCCCCAGTTTCCCTTTTGGTGAAGCTGTGGAAGAGGTGCACAAGATGCAGCTTGGTCATATAAGCGACAGGTCATCTTACCACTAATTAAAGTGTGGCACTGAGAGCCTCACATTATATATTCTCAGGAGATGAGGCATTCCAAGATGAACAAGGCTCTCTGTTTTTGTTTTTGTCTAAGGAAACAAGAATTTCCATGGAAAGAGTGCATATAAAAGACAAAGTTTCTCTTTCACATGTCTTTGAGGTGTCTTTTCAGTGCTAGAGACACAATGGTTATGCAGGTATTGCAAAGAGATGTATAATCACAATTGTAAGCTTTTCCATTATTTATAAAGATGATCTCCATGACTGCATACAAAAGAAGATTCCCCAGTCTGCACATAAAAGTGTACACCATGGCACCATAAATAACAAGCAGTAATACAATCAGACAAGGATTTACATTATTTAAACCAAGCCAGAAGTGAAAAATTGCAGCTTAATGCATATAAGGATGGGAAAAAGATGTATAAAACTTCGGAGTAGCAGCCGGTAATGACAGACAGTAAATAAAAGGGATTGTTCTGACTAGAAATTTGGGAATTCATGGTGAGGGAAAAAATCCCAAAGAAAGCACAGGGCCACATTGTGAAAGAGAATTTATATAAATGGAAGGGAGTACAATCATCATACAAGGCAATATAGGTAGATATCTAATAATTGCTTAGGTATTCAGAGGAAAAATCCAGTCTCCAAAAGGAATATAAACAGCCTCCTCCACTATATGTTTCATGAAACAATCAGCAAAAACTTCAAGGAGCAGAGCTAGATGCTTTAGTGAGGATTGTAATACATTATAGTGTCGTTGAATTCAGCAATAATTCCTCATTTATCTGCAAGTATAAGAGATGAGGATTTGACCTTAGTTAGGAACAACCAGCAATAAAATTAAATTTTGAAAACAAGGAAATTATAAGACCTGAGTCCAAGCAATGATGTAATCTATATTGCTAGTGAACATTTCACCTGAAGATCCCCCAGGGATTTGCAGTCTTCTGACAGGATCAAGACATATATTTACAATTATTACTAAATTTCAATGGCAGAAATAAAGCTTAAGAGTAAATGGATCATCTAAGATCCCAGGAAAAGTGTGCTTTACCTAAACAGACTACCTGAACTCTGTTTCTTCCCTTTCTAATCCCATAACTGTGGGCAATAACATTTACAAGGGCATAAACATAATATTAAATTTACTTTTTCTTTCACGTTGTATCCTATTTAATGCTATATATGCTCATATATATATATGCTCATGCTTATATCTTTGGCAGTGGTACAGGGAGGCACAATAACTTCAAAGCCCAAGCACCCACTCAGAATTAATGAGATCCATTTGTAATGCTGTACATTATCTCAAATTAAAATGCTTGTTTTTTGAGCCTTAACAGAAATCCCTGCAACAGACTTTTGGTTTTTGGGCTTGATTCTGCATTCCCTGGAAACAAACAGAATTATTTCTTGCACCTGGAACAAGAGAATAGAAGACAAAGTCATACAATGTGGGAATCCAGGGCTTCCCTCTGGCTGCCCTGGAGGGCCTGCGACCCTGGCAGGGGGTCAGGAACCCCCCTGTACAGAGCCCCCAGAGACACTGTCTCTGATCTCGTCCCATGGAAAAGAGTTTTCAATCTTACAGGATGAATTACAAGCTCTGAGTGTTTGATATGAGTAATAATTAAGTGTGGCACGGGTGCAAAAGTAAAATTTTAGGATCCTAGATTAGGGGTCCAAAGGGGACAAGATGGAGGAAATTGGGTGTGTCTTGTCATTTTTATCCTTCTTCGTGCCCTCCATGTTTCACTGTAGTGTTGGCACTTTTCTGTTGGTTTAGGCTGGGGACACACTGTTCAACGTAGGTGACAGATATTGGCACATTATTGTAAATATAGCACAGGTAGTTTCTGGTATATAATGTTTGTAACATCCCACTGAGGCGCAGAGCCCCACACGCTGCCCTGCAGGACAGACCTGCAGCAGGGCAGCAGAACATGTTAGAGATAAGCAAGAATAAACAACCTTGAAAACCAGCACAGATGAATTATGACTTCTTCTTTGGCAATGGGGCAGAAAGACAGAGACTTTATACAATCTTGGAATCATCAATACCACAGATTCCGACAATACAAGATGTATCTGAAGGTTCGTATAACTCCATAATATTCCATCTCCAACAGTGATCCAACATTCTGGCCCATGAGCCTCCCACTGTGGTGGGATGCACTGGCATCCCTCTGCTCCCTCCCAAATTATGCTTTGCCAGTTGGCAACCATATGAGCACATATGGCTCACATGCCACTTGCATGTTATCAGGATGCAAACTGGGAGGAACATATACTATCAGGATAGAGCCACAGGCTCCAATGAGTCAGTTTGTAGTCTAAATCAAATCTGCAGCCCACTGGGAACACTGCTGAGGTTAGTTATGTTTATAGTGCCGTTTATGGAATGTTGCCACTCTTTTTGGAGGTGGGGTGAGAACTGCCCCACAGAAGTCTCCCCTGAGTACATACAAAACATGAAGTTGCCTCATGCAGCTCTTCCAGAACTAGTTGCTGAGGCTCTGCTTGCTTGTGCTTCTCAGAATTTGGGTTTTTTAATGCTTTCCGCAATCCTAACATTTTCTTGTTTTCTGACCAGTAGTGAACATTGTGTTGGGATTTTCAGACACTTACCCCTGAAGGAAATAAAGTCTAAGGAAGTTGTATATCCGAGCAAATTTGTGTGGGTCTCAGATTCAGTCAAACAAAGAAACTGAGAATTGGAGTTTTACTCTCACAGCCTTCTGAGTCCAGTCTCTTCATTCCTGTCCTGCCTCAACAGCGACAAATTTGTTCCTAAAAGTAAACACAGCCTCTGGTGGTACAAGGATGCTCTTACATATTTGGAAAAACCCAAACATGCATTAGCCAAGTCTACAGTGCTGGTTCTAAGGATCTCTGTGTATTAATCTGCGATGCAGACTCCTGGGCATGCATCTGACTCCAGGTACAGCACAGCTCATCTCCACTGCATCCTCTGTTCCCATGGGAAGTAATCCAGGTATGCAGGCAATGAAGATGCTACTGTCTGCTTAGCACAGAACCGAGACACCAGGAGTGTACTGCTTTCCTGTGGCTTTTTTATTTTGTACTAAACATAAACATAACAGAACAAAAATTTTACCAAATCAGAGAGGTGGGCAAACAAAAATGATAGAAAGAGACTGAATGGGAGCTCCTGGTGTGAATTAAATGCAAACAGTACTTTGACAAATAGAACTTGTCTCATGTCACAGAGGGCCACTAACTTCTCTTACCCACAGCTGCAGTATAACAGCATAACATTGCCACTGACTCTCCTCCTTGATAAATGCAGCTCTATAGCAATGAGAAACAGCCAGTGAAGAGCCTCTGCCTTGTGACCCCTACCTCATGATTTCATCCACCGTTTGCTGCTTTGTTAAATGCTGCAATAAACTGCAGCAATATTTGTGAATAGATCAGTAACCAACCACTTGCCCTAGAATGAATATCCAGTGCCTGTTAGTAGATTTTCTATGTACCCTCAGTTGGATTTCTGCAGTCTTAATTTGGGAAAAATTTCTGTCATCTTCAACCTCAACTGCCATTTTCTGAATTCTGAGTGCTTAAACAATGCAATCTTAACATTCCTTTAGTACTGCTATTTGTCAACAGAATAATTCATTCTGCTGTGTGTAAGCTAGGAACTGTGTAATTCTTCTAGCAAGTAGCAGCCTTTAATGAATGGCGCCTGATCAATAATGCAGAATTCAACATCTGAGAAAAAATAAAAAAGCCTTTTTCATGAGGAGTGTCTCCAGGAAATGTCAAAATCATTTATCAAGGGTCCAGGCTGATAGCCTGCAGCTGCTGTCCACAGAAATTATAAAAACATACATTGTTGAGTCCTGAAAATATGTTTTTTGTACTGAGTATAACTATATTTTTCCACAAAATAAGTATTTATTGAGTATGAATGCAACGGGCTTTACCAGTTTTGTTAAAGTAAAACTCTGCCACAATAGTACTTTGTCCCTAAGTTGCTAGTTATATAGGATTATTTTAAACTTGATTTCCAGGTGCACCTTTAAAACAATCCTCTCTGTAATTCCAGACAGGCTGAGCTGTTTAATGAAAACATGAAAATGCATTTGTATTTGAGTTTCAAAACCTCAGATTAACAAGGTAATCAGGCAAACATTACAAACCAAGACAAGAGCATGCATTTTATCTCTTCCTGAAATCTAGGTGCAACATGTATCAAAGGAACAAGTAGTTTTTACTGGTTTGGAAAGCTTTTACATTTCTTAATAAATGGTCTAAAAAGGAAGCACAAGGTAACTCCTGCTCCTTTGCTGATATTTCTCATCCAGAAGTATATAGAGTAGCAATAGTTAAGGGCTATAACCACAATTCACAAACATGAGCAAGATTATGAAAATAGAAATTTAATGAAGTTTTCTTTAGTCCTACATGGCTTAAAAACTTTAAGTGGCAAAGGTGTCAGATCCTGAGTACAGTGTGACCAGTTTTCAAGGTATGTTATTTAAATAGCTAAGAATAATCTCATCGTAATCAATCTCATCATAGCCAAGCAAGGCTCCTTTCACTGTACCTGGGATGCAGCAGGATGGGGACTGCAATGGCTTTATAACCTTACTGCCTAAAGATCAGCCTCTTGATCAACCAGGAACTGCTTAAGAAGGCTTCACTTTGAGCTAGATTAGAATACACTGGCCATTTCATTTTTCTGATGCAGGCAGAAAGAGTGATCTAGTGGTGGATAAGAACAAGTGGAGAACCTTGATGAGGGTGGGCAGGACACAATTCTGTAGCTCCATTTCTCTCTCTCTCTCTGAGTTGGGTGACAAAGATGAGTGCTTCATTTCCTCTAATATCTGAAGATTTCCAGTTTGTTTGCCTTGGTGCCTTGAGTGGGCAACGATTCCTGCAGAGAGCCTGCAGCTCTGTTGATACTATTGAAGATAACACTATCTATTACACCAATTAACCTGCTTCTAAATCCATCTCTTTAAACAGTGCCTTTCCACCTATGACAGTATCTGTGGTGACCTGCTATTTGTCATTGGCATGGCACGGCATGCCAGACAATGGCTATAAAAGTAGCAGTCGGTGCACAGATTTAGCAAACGATTGAAGCAACTAGCAACCAGCCTTTTCCTGAGCAACAAAGGGATCTTTCTTGTTAAGATAATTCATCCTCCATGATTGTCATTAGTACAGCTTAGTATCAGGAAAAAAACATTCTTTGATGTTTGTAAGATTTTATCACAAAATAGATTAATGAAGAGGAATATGGAGGTGGGGGTGAAGATTACTTTTTTTTTTTTTTAATTAAAAAGCATCTTCCCACAACAGATTAGAGTATAGGCAGAGCAAATAAGCAAAGTAAGATATATCAGAATGATAAAATGGAGAAGGTACCACAACAAATTACACTTACAGAGTCATTTTTAATGTGCAGCACAGAAGAAAATTTGATGAAATATTCAAACTTGACATCTAACGTGATCCTAAATCAGTGCTGTGTGCTAGGGAACGAGACAGATCTACTGCCTGTCTGTTTAGTGAAGGATGGTATATACCACTAAACCTGAAAACTGTCTGTCTTGAAATGACTTGAACCAGACTGATCATATACATCAGTATGAAACATGAGAAGCACAGAAAGCCATTGGGCCAGAATCCAAATCAGAGTCATGCCAACCACAACAGTATTCAAATTTTCACTGGTGGAGCCAAAGCCCAAATGTGGATCAATTTTGGTTAAAAAAAATTGCGGCTTTTCCTCATTTATTTCAGTATATAAAACCTTCCAAATAGTTCCTGGAATTGACAGTACTACATTTAGACAGAATGGAGCACAAATCTGTCCAGCTGGGAAGCTTGAGGTACAGTAACAGGCATTATGACAACTATTAGGGTGAAAAATTAACAGCTTGGGCTCTTAATTGCATATCTAAACCTGTCTTTATCACCTGATGTCCATTACTAAAGCTGTACTTTAGTCCTTCATTTTTTTAAGGGCTTGCTCACAGCAATACTCATCTGTCAGTGCTGCAAACCATGCGACCCGGTGCTTAACTATTCAACAGTCAAGTATCTTCAAACAGTCAAGTATCTTTCATTCTTACATACTATTTTTGCTATACAAATGAAAAATTGGGATATAGATCTTTGAACATCTGTGCATCTCAGCTTTGGGTATATTTACATCTAGATTGTGATTCCGATTATTCCATAAGATAAAGCTAATAATTGGTAATATGTTCACACATTACTTTGCCTGCACCACTGCTCTTCCTGTATTTCTGTTAAAGGCTGCACTGAATTTTGTTAAATTCTGTTAAATTACCTGACTGCAGGTGAATGCACATTAGCAAATAGCCAATACAAGTTTTGGTAAGGTTAATGTTGCATATGAAATGAAAGTTTATGCAAACTATGACATGTAATGTAAAGGAAATTAATTCTGTCATTAATTTCTACTGATTTGTATAGATGTTTTAGGATGTACCTCACTCTGTGTGCAATAAGATAAAACAAGGCACATTTTCAATTGAGTGGCTACCTCAGGATGTCCTTGGATACTGTGGGATTCACTAAACCACTTAATATTATTTTAATTACGATGTTGCAATTCATCATGTCAAAATATAAACATACAGATTATATAAAACTGCATTAGGAGACCTTATATAGGCCTGATTAATGGTCTCATAGGTTGTAAAATTAATCCAAACTGTAAATTTAATCTGTGGGCTTTTCTAAAATGTGAATTATTGGCTTGACACATTATAATAACTCTTTCCAAACTGTTGTGGTCTATGGTTCAAATCTTTTCTGTACAGCTCACTGACATACAGAGTAAGCCTAATTTACTATGTCTCTTACTGCATGAACATCCACAGACTACAGTATCCTCTGAAATGTACTCCAAACATTGCAAGTAACCAGATGGACAAAGGCAGGCGGAAGAAAATGCCTTTAGTCAACAGTGACTTCCAGATAACAACTCAAAATCCCTCCTACTAGCTCACCTGGCAGAAAAGTTTCTACCATTAACAAGGTACGCCAATGCCTGAAGATGTTACAAAGACTCAGCTCTGTGAATCAGCTGCCTTGGCTCTCCCATGATTTCCTTTAGAAAGAGGTCGCTTATTTGCTTGTTCAGTATGCTATGACTTTCTACAGGCCTAAGACAGGAGAGAAATTTCTAATACCTGCCAGATTATATCTTGATTGCTGTATTAACATGAGCCTCAAAATAAAATCCACTTGAGCCCAAAACTTGCAATCACCTTTAGATACTTCTGAAGACTGAAACAAACCTCAGCCCGTTTAGGAAATTGCAGATTCTGTAGGCAAAGAAGTAATTCTGGATCCTATGGTCCTACAGACCATAGAGATACAGCTGGGCCAAGTCACTCACTTGTGTAACTCACTGCTGCAAACACCCAACAAAAGGCATGAGAACATTGTCCCATCTCCCCCAACAGGCAGGGATGAACACAAAGCCTGTCCTGCTGAACCTCTACCACATAGCTTCTTTTGCCCTGAAGTTAAAATGCCAAGCTCAAATCAGGCAAAATATTTTGCAAAATATCTTCTTTTTTTCTTGGGTAACAGAAGAGCTCTCAAACATATCCAGACTGAAAACCTGTATCTTGTTGAAATATACAATTGAAGCTTTTTTGGTTACAGGAAATAATTTACATTTTACCTTGACAACTTTCAATTACATCTTTAAAGACTCAAAACTCAGAATTTCTATTTTTTCAGGACAAAAATTTTGTTTTATTTGAATGGAAATAAAAAGCAAAAAAGACTATGATTTTCCAAGAAATACTGGAATTATTTTGGATTCATTTAAAAAGTCTTTGTTGGTAAAACATTATTTTCCCCTCTGACTTTAAAAATATATTCACAATATAGCTTATATGATGCATTACATAAGCAAAAAAATAAATATGAAATTAAAATACTTCATACCTATAGCATAGTGTAAACACAATTTTTTGTGGGGAGGAAATAAAACCAAAACAAAGAATAAATCAACCCAGCAACAATGGACTGGAAAAAAAAATTCAGCTATTTTTAAGCTCAATCACTAGTTCTACTTTCAACCATCATTTTTAAATAGCCCAATTAGATTAATATCAGCAACTAGCATAACCTGACAGGGAGCAGCTATCTTGAAATATAGGCATTAAAACAAACAAAAAAAAAAGACATTAAAAATTAAGTTGTTGCTTTAGTAGAACCAGACCTACTTACTGGTTATGTATTAAACACTTAAATGCTGAAAGAGTTAAGAAAATCCAAGCTGAACAATAAAATCAACTAGTTTTTAAATATTTATACTAGACTCCATAAAACTGAGGAAAGTAACACTGAGTAAATTGATATCTATAAAGAGTTCAAATCACACAATTATATTATTTTTTGAAGCAGTGTAACATATTTTGCAGAGTTAATCTACACTTCATTATTCTCTCTAGAAATGAATATTCAGGGAAAAGTCTACATACATACACTACATTTTCCTATTAAAAAAAAAAAATCTTAACATGAAGCAAAATGAGTTTTGTTTCTAAAAAAAGATAGCCCCAAAATCCAGCCTAAAAGTCAACACATTTTTGCACAGAAAATTTTGGATTTTCTGTAAACATACATGGCATGCTGCTCTAAATCTACATTTTCCAAGGAAAAAGTAAGAATGCTTTTTATATATAAACCTAGAGAAGCATGTAGAAATCATTATTAACCCTTTGCAAATAGTTTCTTCACAACAGTAAAAGAATACAGGAGAAGTATACAAGCTCTCGAAATCATCACAGGTAGGTCTATTTTTTTTTATATATGTCAATATTTGTGCACAGAAAATTCAAAACAGGGCCACTGGCATTATCAACACACCATCTTTCAGAGAGATTAGATAATCATAAAACCTTGACCTGTTTAAGTCAACAGAACTCTTGGAGATTAGTGGAATCTTTTGAGGCTGTAAAGCTCTCACTATTAGGAATGATCAAAAGTAAGAAAGGAAGATTGTTGTCACAGTAGCCCCAAAAAGTCAGGGTCTCACAACTGAGGAAACCATTAAGAGCATCAGTGAAACTCTTTGGAAAGGGGACCATATCTTGGGCTGGGAATAAGGGGCTGGACTTCTTCCTCAGCAAAGAAAGAGGCAGGCTGGCTGGAGGCCACCATTGCCCCAAGTTCTGAACATCTCTCCCAGGATTTCAACACGGATGAGTACCTAGACTCTGCTGATGACCTCAGTGAAGAGGAGAAAGAAAATATCCAGGTGGCTAAACACCTGATCAGTACAGCCAGCAATACAGTTCCCCCAGATACGACATCGTGAGTTCAGCTACCCTCCATACATTGGGAATTTAAAATACTGGGAATTTTAGTAGGCAGAGGCTTGTGAATGGCAGGAAGATGAAGCTGGTTTCTCTATTTCTAACATCCCATATTCCCTCTGAATTATCAAGCAGGGGAAGTAACTCTAAGAATGTTAATACAAAGCATTTCCCTTCAATATGCAATACTACTGCATAAAGAACCAAACCTCCTACAACCATGTCACCTAATTGTCCACAACCATTAGTAAGGAATCCTTCCCCTGATTTTCCCAGCCAAGGCTGCTTTATAGTCTACAATTGAGTTCAAGATGTTCTTTACTCCACCAGGCAATGGCCTTTGATCAAGGCATCGGGAGGCTGGACTGTATTTTTGCCTGTTACAGACAGGCATGTACATGAGTTTGTATGGATCTACCTGATGTCCTTGCAGCTGAACCTGTGCTCAATGCCTTCAAGGATTCCCTCCATTCCATTTTACATTTATATACAACTTAAGTTCCTGTGACTCATTAGGTACATACCATAATTACTTTGTAAGAAACCCAAGTATCTTGAAAAGAAATGTTAATCTCTCTGCCCTCAGCATCTGACAATTAATAAATCCAAGACATAATTGGGTTAAATATGACTCTCTCCTGATAAATTCTATGGATTTTTTCAAGTAATGCATTACTCAACATAGTAATTTTATTTATAATCAAATTGCAAAATTACTCTTTAAATTACTGAAAAAGTATTAAGTAATCCCAGGACTTGCAGGATCTCGCCTTCCTTTCAGTATCATTCAGGCATACATCTGTGCTGCCCTGACCTAGACTGGATGCCATGTGCCCACCAAAGCTGCTCCACCACTCCCCTCTGCCACTGGACAAGATCAACCCACCACCACAGAGAAGGCATAAAGGTGCTGAACTGTATTTGCCTGGAACAAATGGCACTGCGTAAGTGTGCAAAAAAAGCACAAAAATTGCTGCATGGTATTGGTGGTATTCTATTCATCTACCACAACCAGAGCCTGAGCAATTTTCTTGCAGCTTTCTATCAGCACTCTTCATTTCTCACCTGGAAAAGCTCTAATGGTATTCCAGTCCTAAGTCTTTTCTGGATAGAGATGGAAACCTGCCAAAACATGCAGGAGTACTGTGAATACTGTGAATGAGGTGTGCTAAGGAGTCCGCAGGGACTACAGACTCAATTTTACAAATGGTCTGAGCAAGGGTGTGAACCCAGATGTCTAGAGGTAAACTATTGCATTAACCTACTGTGCCTTTTGGTGTCATTTGTAACAAACTCATGCTATATAATGGACAAGGCTGTACTTCACAGCCACATCGTGACAAAAAAAAAGTTCTATAATATTAATTTGTAGGGAAACGAAGTTCCATGTGGAGCCATCTTTTGCACTGGCAGAAGATGCATACTTTTCCAGTGACATCACAGAGAACAGTAATCAGAAATGAAGGGGGATTTTTTCAAAAACTTTCAAAGACCCAATAAGGCTGCCACTGAGGCCAGTGATAAAATTCCTTTTGCCTTCAGAGGAATAGGAAGAGAAGTGGGTCCTTGCTGTGCTCTGCCAAAGCTTCTGCCCTCTTATCCATGTGTTATGCCACAGCTCAGACTGTTTTTCTCAGGTCATAGGATCATAATCTACTCCTATATGTTATCTTATTTTCTACATCAGACTAGAAAAGCAGATGAACAACATTGAACAAACTGATGGGAGAGATAAAAACAACAACTGCCACTAACAATAATTTTTTCAGTGCATGATGGAAGGGAGATATGCCTCATCTGAGAGCTGTAAAGATTTTTAAAATACTGCTCTTAAAAACATGGAGATTGTTAATTGAGCATTTGTAGTTTAACACCCTTATTGTGACTAACCAATAAGCATATTTATCCAGCGGATTCACTGCTGTGAAATTAAAAAAGAATAGGGTGGTTTTGTTTTTTTTCCCATTTCGGCCCATGATGAATTCCTCTTTATTTTACTAGCTCTCTCACATTGTATTAACAGAACTTTATGAAGTGTTTTCCAGGCCAAAGGCTAATCTAATTACATAGACTTTTCTGGATCAGATCCATTTGTCACAGACTATTTCAATGACTTGGCTTCTGTCTGTGCATACACGTTTATATAGAAAATGATAAAATCAGTGTTCTCTCCCCCAAGCTGTGAGTTTCCATACTTTTATACACAACCTTCTGAAAATCTTCCAATGTATTTTAAAAAGAAAAAAAGAAAAGAAAAAAAAAGAAAAGTAAAAAATTGAGAGGTCATATTTTAGCATGAGTTCATCTGAAATTATTGTTTACAGGGCAAAATTACAGTGTCAAATAAATATTTTTCTACCTGGGATAGTCTTTAAAAATGTTCATTAAGACAGAGATGTAGCTTCCTTTTCTGTTCTCAGTCTTCCTCCTTTCTATGATTCCCAGCTGCTTAAATCATTACTTTTCTGCAGCAAAGGCAATTTCACAATGATGTAGAAGACCAGTTTATGTGGTGAAGAACACTGAGTGTGTACTTAAGTAGTCAAGAGAAAACCCACATAGGTATGATGTACCTCTTGAGGGTATAAAATATCTGTTGAGGGAGTGAAAAACAGATGTCAGGTCAGATTCATCCTTTTTCTGTTCCTGTAGATGAAACTCTGTGTGCCGAGTCACGTAACAGAATGCTGGGACAGCTGCACATCCCCTCGCAGGGTGCAGGAGCCCAGAGCTAGCCCGGGAAGCATGGACTGCTCCAGGTGCACCACTCATCCTCCTTGGCCCAGCAGACCAGGCACAGCGAGCCAGAACATCAGTCAGCAGGGCAGAAAGCAAGGAGGACACATCACCCAGCTTTGAAACTGTAGTTTTGGCTGGAGGGGAGCATGAGGTGCAACCACAGTCAGGCCTAGATACGTCATAGAAGATTTGACAACCTTGCTTAAACCTTAAACCCCTCTAAACTGCTGAGGTGCTCCCTCACCAAATATTGATTCCCACAAAGTGTGGAAAGTCTACAGAATTCCTAAATAGAAGAAAATCTGGTTTTAAGGGAACACCAACCTTTGAAGGGCTCAGCTAATCTCATGTGGGATTCCTTAAAATCAGAGGGTTTTGGGCACATTGCAAAAGGCCTCAGAGACAGCAGGATGGTGATTAGAGCTAAGCAGTAGCTAAGATTTGTCAGCAGAAAAATTATACAAGAAGTAGAAAGAAAGGACAAATAGAACAATGGTCTGTGTATTAACGCTTGGGTAGAATAACTCCCTAAGTTGCAGAAAAGTATCTCTGGTGAGATATTAGGAAGGTCTAAGCTTAATAATGGAGCTCTGTGCATTGTATCTTAAGGCTTACAAGCAAGTATTGTATTCAAAATAAGCAAGCATTGTTTTAACTAAAGGTACATGTGCTTATAGTGATTGGATAAAACTACTGTCAATATGCTTTTGCTTTGTGTGACTGCTCAAAAAGTTTATAAAGTAAATTGTAACATGAAGTTTTTGGTCTGTTGCCTAAATGTGAGCTGCTGGCATCTTCCCATTGTCATAACCATGTAATGAGACTGATGCTAAAAAATAAACATCTTGAGACACGTTCCACAGCAGTCCCGTCCCATTCGTGACTTGTATATAGCCCCCGGCTGGCGATAATCTCACACACTGAAAATCCTAAAAGTCCCAACCAAAAGTTATGTAAGATTTACATTCTGAGGTTCTTGACAATATACTAACTCTAAAACTCAAAGTATTTCCCCATCCTCAGCAAGAAGTCAGAGGTATTTCGGGCATTCACATGGATGGAAAGTTTTCTGCTTTGTTACAAAAAAACTTCAGTTAAGCTATTCAGCCATCAGCCCACCTGTATTCTAATAAAGTAACTTACTACTCCTGTTTCTCCTGCTCAGCCTCTTTTTTTGTCTCCCCATGTCTTTCCCTCCAATCCATAATAATTTTGCTGTAATTCTGATGACTGAAAGGGACAGAAGCAGCAAATGTGACAGTACCACAGAATGAACTGCTAACAGGTTGAGGAACATAATGGCACCTAGAAAAGGTGAAAGTGCAGATATTGCCAAAGAAACTGGCTTCTAGTACTGTCACCTTTAATAACTCTCGCCTTGGTTTTTGCTAAAAGATTAAAATGAAGCCATTCAACTCAGATGTCTGCTGCTGGTCAGTCTGCATGTCAGCCTCAGAGAGCAATTTGGTTTCTGTATTTCTCTGCAGCAGCACAGCAAAGTCATTGAGCTACTGAATCCCATATTCTCACAGTACCCACAATAAAAGGGGCTTCCAAGGTAGAGCAGCATACCTGGGAAATCTGTATTCTCACTGAACAGACCCAGATGGTATCACTGTGATAAAGGCATGCCAAGAGCAAAAGAAATGCTGCAGGAGCATGTCCCACTCCAAAAACTCTCAGGCAAAAGCAGCAGCTGCTGGCAGGACCATGGAAAGCACGAGAGGAATGCTGCAGCTCTTGCAACCACAAAGAGAAGGTAAAGCTAAAACACAAGGAAGGTCAGGAGCTGCCTAGAGACCCTACTATCCTTCATGTCATTCCCATGTGAAATGAAGCACATGAGGGACAGAACATGGGGCAGACTTTCCCACCTGCAGACTTTCCAGTCTGAGGAAAGGGCAGGAGCAATCTGTACATCTTGTTTCTGGTAGTGTTCAAGTTAATTTTGTGGCACATGCATCCAGCCACAGGGTCCCAGCAAAAGCCCTGCACAGATGACCCCAAGCATCGTTAAGGTAACAGATTTTTAAAGTTTACTTGACTAAAGCTAAAGAGTGTTTTCTGAGAAGCCACAGCATATACAGAAGAGAAACCAAAACATTCTAATTAAAGGCCTTCTCCTGTTATCAAGGATATTGGATTAGGGTAAACCACATCAGAGGAAACCAGTTAATCCATGTTTCGTTGATTCATACACTGGGGAAGACAAGAGATTTTAGCAGTCACTATTATTTACAGCAGTAAATGTCAGTTTGATGACAGAAAAACCAGCATTCTTTTTTTCACTGAATGATGAGGATTTTCTTGTTTCAATATGTACACATTTTTCACTCTCTGACTTCTAAACCAGCAGTATGAATATACTTTGATTTGTGATATTAACTTCTAGAATATCTATGACACGTTAATTAATGGTACTGATAACCTCCAGAGACTTGCAAATAGGAAGACGATGTAACAGACATGGTAAGTCATTTCAGGAGTACTTGAATTTCACATGACTACAGTTCTCTTGGGTGGAGGAATGGGCTAGGAGAGCCAAGATTTGCCTGGGATTGCTCTAGGATTACTAGGATGCATCCTGGTACAACACCTACAGTTATGTTCAACAGGAAAGCATGAGAACTCTGTCATGACCCACTGTATGCATAAGCCAGAACAGCCTATTCACCTTTTAAGTTGCTTTCCAGACAAGCATACTAAAAAATAATGAGCACACCTCTAGCCACACTCTTTGTTAAAATGAAAAAGGGGTTCTTCATTTATGGTCCCAAGGTTTCCACATTCCAGGTGGGTTGTTTCTGGCCTTTTCTCTTGGAACACTTTTTAGACAAAGAAGTGTTTGTATGTTTCACTAATCCTTACTTTGTACTAACTCTGTACTTGAGCTTTCAGGCTAGGTGATATTTTTCCCCTTGTCTAAATGAATGCCTTGTTCAACACATTGTTGATACAGACAGAAGAGAGGTATACTATACCATAAGGGAGCAGTTTACATGCAGCAATATACATTTTTTTATTAATGCAATCAATTATTTACCTTATCCTCCCTCTGAAGAAAACAAAAGGATCAAATTTATATGTAACTGCCCAATGCAGAGATTTTTGTAAGACTTGTTTATGAAAAGAGAAACCAGCATGGGAGTAAAATATAATTCATATCATAGAAATACTTCCTAAAGGTACAATAAAGCTCATGGCATCAGCAGAAATAAAAAGCATGGCAGAAATAGTAGCATATCCTCATGTTAGAAGGCATCAAAGAAAGGTCAGGAGGGGAGGGTAATGGGGAGCTGGTAGCACCACCCTGGCCCACAGGGCCAGCATTATCTGGGCAGCTTTATTTGAGCAGGAGGGAAGAGAATATGAAGGTTCTGTCTATGGTAATTGTGTTAAGATGCTGTTTCTGGCAAGCAGCATCTCAAATACCAGCTAATACAGACATTTGATATTGCAGTAATGGCATCTGCACCAATTACAGTTCTTTTGTATGCCTCTTCACATAACCTGAGTGAAACTAAGGTCTGCTGCTTCCATCTATAAAAAAAAATTAGACATGATGCATCAGGCACAAGCTACTACTAGATCTTAAGGAGATGTGAGCATAGATCAGCAGAGCTGACATCACAGAACTTTGCCTTGATCTTCTCACTCTTGTCTTCAGCTGTGTTTCAGGCATCTCCCTCCACTCTTACAAGAGTATGGTTGGCAGGACTGCGGGGAGAAGCTCATGGGAGTGAAGACACAGACTGGTGTAAAAGGAAAAGTCAGATTCCAAAAAAAAGAAGCCAACATGGAAGGCAGTCCTGAGTTGAATGTTGGAGGATGAAAAGGCGACAGTAAGTAAAACAGCATGGATAGGTCATATTTTGGAAGCAAAGACATAAGGCAACAAGGGGCAAGCTGTAGTGAGGGGCTGAATCCTTCAGTGGTATTGCAGTCCAGAAAACTGGAGACAGTGAAAAGGGCAGGCTGGAAGAGTTAAGTATCAAAGTCATTAATGAACTAAAATTAGACTATAAATCCTTTCGAATCTCTCACCCATTGTGGTAATGATGCCTTGCCTCTTTATTTCACTGCAGAGACTATTTCTGCTCATGAGACTGTAAGCAATTAGAAAAAGAGGCCTTTCACTGTAAAATACCTCAGAAGATACACAGATCAGAAAACCAGCACACCTCAAAATAAACACTTGTACAACCACTGTGAAGTATGTAAGAAATGCAATGGGATAGAATTTGGCAACTGATGTCAGTTAACAGAAGAAATAGAAAAGATAAAAAGCAAATAAATAAAAAAGGCAAGAAGCTGAAGGCAAAATTTGTATATCAGAAATGGAATGGAAAGAAGATAATGACCTATTTCACTCCATCAGGAGGTGATCACTTCTCTTGTTATTGGTGTAAGGACAAGCAATCCATACTTGATCCTGCTCTGGTTTTATGTACTCTGGGCCTCACAAACCTGTTGGACCCGTGAAAAAATGTATTCTGAGAAAATACACAAAAAATTTAGGGAAAAAAAAGTAACAGTTTTTACAGCAGCATAAACAGGTGTTGAATTCCAGCTTTGTAGCACTGCTGTACTGTGGGCTGGCAGCTTTCAGAAAGAGAAGCCTCTAGGTCTGGGGTTTATAAGCAATTTGCCACACTTGTCATCCTTGCTATATAAAAACCTTCCCCGAAGGACATTGTTCTAACAAAATTATCCATTGCAAAGGCCAGCAGCATGCTCATCGTGTCTCAATCAAGGCTGCATAAAGAGGAAAGTCAACCATGCATGTCTATCATCTGGACAATTAGTCTTTCTGACTGCAGACACTATTCTAAAAGGCTAGTCCTTAGAAGCACCTAATCTTTCAGTCAGAAATTATTTCTCTTTGTCTGGCAGAAGCATAGAGCTAAGAACGTCCTGTGAGAACAATATTCAGAGGCTTAAAGCAGAATCAATATAAATACATCAGAAGCATCTTTGTAACCTCTCTGTGACCAAACAAAACAAAATTTATAAATTGTGCATTTGCGATATGAAGTAGCTAAAAACTACAACAAAAGAAAAATAAGCACAGCACACTGATCCCTGTGCATCTCCATTTACGTTTTTGATACTGCTCCTTTGTTTAGCCTATCTGCCCTCTGCACATCATCATCCACTCTATTAAATACAGAGGAAAAAACTCAGTCAAAGAAAAGGAAGAATTATTTACAAGGAACTCTTCATAATTGCAATACACTACCTGAATCTCTAAACTGCATTCTGTATCTGATTTACATGAAATTACACTACCTTTCCATTATCAGTTGCATTCTTTTAGCATTGTCCCAACAGCTTGTACTGGCAATTCAAAGGAAAGAAAACACATGAATTACAAGTAACATCCTTACAGGTCCACAAGTGTCAGATGAGTGTAATTGACAAAATACAGCAATTTACACAACGAAAAAGTTGTTGCTTTATCTGCAATAATGATTTACCTACCACGTTGTGTATTTTCTGTGAAGGCAAAGCTCTCAGTCAGGCAAGGTCTAAGAATTTCCAGTTCATTCTTACTTGTCTTCCTTCATTCTTTTCTGACATTTTAACATCTGCTCAAAAGAAATTCTTCAAAGGGACCAGATCTGAACCATGATGACAAAGGCATGTCAAGATGGAAGTAGGAGTAAAGCTGGGGATTTTTTCAGTCTGAATTGACAGGAAGATTCACTTCTCCTTATCTATTTTATCTCTTAAGTTCAGTAACACAGAGAGAAATTGGCTTCCTTATGGGAGGAAAGAAGCACAAGCAAAAGCATTTTTACATTATGGGGTTACAATAGCCCTTATTTTCAAGCTCAATAGCATCAAATGAAAATTAACATCTCACTAAATATGAAGCTCTTGCCAGTCTACAATCCTCCTCATCCTTCTACCTTGTCCTGCACACTTGGAAGTGATGTGGTCTCTGGCAGCTATTTGGTTTGTGCGAGTTAAAAGGCATCACTGCATGACAGAGATGTTTTTGTTTGACTTTTGCATACAAAAGCTGGGATGTGAACCAAAAGTATGATTGTTGGGTCAGCCTGCCCAACGTGCATAAATGAAGATTTATTTTGGGGTTTTTTTGGTTTGTTGGGTTTTTCTTTCATGAAGTGACTTAAAAACTAGGAAGTTGCCATGTTGACAATTTTGTTCTCTAAACAGACTGGGTACGGCATCAACCACATCCAGATCATTTTACCCATTAACATGCCTCAGCTGTATTTGACTAGGGCCATTTCAAAGGGCAAAAGGATTGTTTATTGCAAGTGCCTGTTTAATATTAGGCTCTCAGTCAAGACTGCTAACTCACATACTGGTTTTCCTGATATATTTTTCTATTCATTGGGAGACCACTAACAGCCTTCCCTCCACAGCTCTGAATCTCTACCTGTCTGAATTTTGAAAATATCAGGTGTAAATAATCTTTTAATAAACTATCTCTCCATTCTGCTTCCATTTTGGGGTACAATAAC
This sequence comes from Taeniopygia guttata, assembly GCF_048771995.1. Lineage (NCBI taxonomy): Eukaryota > Metazoa > Chordata > Aves > Passeriformes > Estrildidae > Taeniopygia > Taeniopygia guttata. The sequence goes on from NC_133027.1 coordinate 83,307,895, forward strand.
AAACATTAAAATGAAACAGGCTCCCATGGCTGCTTTCAAACTTTGATTTATCCAGGACAGCATCTCTCTGAGAAGGGAAAGAACAGAATTCCTGTATATTCCCACACAGTAACAAGCAGTTGACAGAGGGACTTTTGCCCACTGTGAGGCAACTGATGTCCTAAATAATCCTTAAACTCCATCACCACACATGTTGCTCTCATGAGTGGTGTTTTTAGGTGGAAACAAGGGCAGCAGATCTGCAATCTTCCTAGGCTTGCAGAGCAAGAAAAAAGCAAGGTGAAATTTATACCTCCATTCTTGAAATCCCAGTAGCAGAAAGGCAGCACTCATGAAACATTCAGGTCTTCTGCCTGTAAGAGTCATAGCTGAATTGGTTTATAGAATTTCTCAAAGCAGTAAGCCTTACAGAGCTTTACATCCTTTTGCCTTTATTCAAAAATCTGTATTGATATCTAGTTCTGAAGAAATTAACTTCAGAAGGTAACATTTACATGACAAATAGTCAATTCATCTTCTGATTCAAATCTTAGTTATTTGTTGCATTACCATAATTTACTAAAACATAGCTCATGATGAAGTATAAAAGGTCAAGTCTCCAGAAGTATCAAAATAAAATCAATTACAAGTTCTTAACTGTTCACAATTCGTTTTTTATCAGCTGGAGCTTTGAACAACCATTACAAAATTGGACCAGAATACTTTACATCAAAACAAGTAAGCATGTTGCAATGTAAGGCTGTGTGCATTTTCCTCAGCTAGTAGGGAGGAAGACACAAACACTCCTCCAAGGAGATGACCAAGGGGCACAGATGGGCAACAGTGCTGTAAGGATTAAGGTGTCAAGAGCAAGTTACTACTGTGTGGGAGCAGCTGGACTGGAAGCACAGGTCTGCTGGATGATTAAAGAAAAATTACTGAATTAATTATAGTTTTATCTTTTGTACAGATTACGGCCAGCTGAATAATTTTAGCATCCAAAAGTTTATAGCAAGAAGCATGCAAAAGCCATTACAAAATAGATAAACAAAGCTTATGTTCTTGCAAGGCAGGCTTCCCCATATCCCTGCTCTGGCCCCACAACTCCCCCATTCAACAGGGTTTGTTGTCCTTCTGGCTGTGGACACTTGATTTCACCATTACATTAGAGGGTCACCATCTGATTCCAAGTACTCCTCACACAAGGCACTTTTTGTGGCAACTGAGAAAGCACGAGTCAGTATTTGATGCCACACTTTGTTCCCTTGATTAGCTTTTATAAGGTTACACGAGGGGATCCAATGATTCAGCCAGTAAGATTTCATACACCCATGCCTACTCACACACAGACTGCTTTTCCAAGTTGGCACATTCCTCAGTGGTTGTCTTCCAGCCCAAGGGCACACACTCCCTTTCGATAACCTTATTCAGCTGGTCATGATCCATACAAAAGATAAAATTATAATTCATTTATTCACTGTTCTTTAATCATCCAGCAGACCCATGCTTCCAGTGCAGCTGTTCCCACACGACAGCTCTGCTTTATCCTTCTTGTCAGGTCACTTGATCCTGGACTAAGTAACGGACATGTTTACTTGGGAGCATAGTGTTAAAAGATTTTCAAGGGGGACAGAGAAATTGGTGAATAGTCTTCTATTTCACAGGAATAAAAGAGGCTCAACAATAAGGGTAAAAAAAAGAATTGCTCTGCGAAGGTGCAGTTCTTTGCTTAGCTGCTGCTTCACCAATGTATTGGGTGTTCAATCAAGATAGGTTTATCTCTCAGTGGGCCAGTGTTGCTCAGATGCAGCTGTGTGAAATGACTGTGCATTTTCGCTAGCTTCAGTACTATTTCACTGAGAGCAGGATTTAGTGTCCTGACAATTTCTTAGCAAATAGGACTTGAAATCAAAGTGACAGCAGTCTCATGCCCTAAGTAAGGCACATTTTGGTACACACCAAGGGACCAAAGTATAGTTCTGAGTCATTATTTTAATTATATGGAAAAGAATCATGCAGAGGCCTGACAGGTCAATAACAGACAGATATAAGTAGTGCAAAACATGGCTTGGGGGTAGCACAATCATCCAGTGCCAGAGAACCAGATACTTACATTTCTGTATGCCCAACTAACTATTACACCTCAAGAGATTCAGGGACTCTAGGGATTTCATGCCACTGCAACCCAAAAGGAGCTCACAAACCTCTGGGGAACAATTGCATCCATGTGTCCTGAAGTGTGAATATCTGACACTTGTAGTGTCTTGTCTGCCTTTATACTGTGGGATGGGAGTGGGAGGAGAAAATGGTAAGGGGTTTCTGTAGAGGAAGGCTAATAACCAGAATACTCTTCTTGTTCAGCATTATTAATTCCTACTGAATTAGATGCATTAGCAAAAGGTACTTCATTCCTTTGGAGATAAAAAACAGTCTGAATTCTTGAGGAAATATTCTGCCTATTAGTGTCTATGCAAAGCCCTAGAAATAATGTTCTCAGAGATGAAATAAAGAATAAGAAAATAATAAAGGCAAATTTCCCTCTATGTGCTACTCTGCAATTAACTGTTTGAAGCAAATCCCAATACCCTTAATCTCAAAAACTCTGCTTATCTGCTCATCACGTTATTTTTAATTTGTACTTCTGTTATTACTACTGCATTATTAATATACCCTGATAAGATAGGAAATAGCCTGGTGGTGTTCTGTTTCAGCAATGCCCTGCACAGCATAATAGTCTTTATGATTAATAACTCCTTCCCATCTGAGGAGATTCATTATTCCCTCTGCTCACAGACTAGGAGGCCCTGGGGGAATCCTGTTGGCTGCCCTGAGTTGGTATTCCATGTCCCCAAAGCAGCCTGGCCTCCTTGTGCTCTCCACATGGTGATGCCTTCTCCTTCTGTGGGGCCAAGAGAGACGTGCCCCAGGTGCCTCTGTTGGAGCTTGTGCCAGCACAGCCTCACCACGGCTCCTCGGAGCTGACCATGTGCAATATTTAAGGTGTTTTAGTAGGAGTGGGTAGAGAAGGGAGGGAGGGCAGCTTTTCTAGTCACACTGCCTCCAGAATCTGGGCTCAGGTGCTGCAGCCAAGCTAGCCAAGGATAGACTTCTATTGCAAATCAAAATTTGTATTTGGAGGAAGCTCCAGTAATACCAAATGTCGAAAAGAAAGGGTAAGGTATTAAAGCAAAGATAACTACTCTCACACCATATGGTTTGGAGTACATACACCATATTTTTTCATGGAGAAAAAGGGGGCAAGGAAAAAAGGAACAACAGTTTTTAAGGTTTCCCACATCTATTTTTCTGTAATGGCATATGTGATACTGTAAAGGTTATTGTACAGCTTTTCTCCTGACATTTCAATACATATCTCATTTTGCCAACACATCTTTTTCTGTCTCTCCTTCAGTATAAGCACTGTAAATTGAACAGATCTGTGAAAAAAGCCAGCAGCAATTAATAGGGGTGAAAGCTGTTAGGATCTACAGAAACACAACAGAGCCTCACACACCTAGATGTTAAATGCTGCTATTTGTATAAGCATTTTCAATCACTACATAGGAGAAAAAAGATAATGTATTGTATTGTATTGTATTGTAAGATTGAACTAAGCAAGAAAAAGGGTATTAGACTGGATTAAAATCTGTGAGTTTAATGGCAATATCTTAAGGGAATGTTGAGTTGTCTTTAAAAAAATCTGCTCATTTATAAAAAGAAACTAGTCCATAGCCAGTTAACCTTACATTTTTTTTATATAACTTCCTCAAAATGTCCACATATAGCTTTTTCCTCTATATTTCCACTGCACTGGTGAGGAGGAGGATATGAATTTACACACATATATGCACCTATAAGTTTATAGATGCAAATAAATACACCTCATGTGTAGTGAGAATTACACAAACACCTGCCCATCCACACCCATCACAAGGTGCATCTACTCAATTTCTCACTTCTGAGTGTTTCAGGAGAAGTTTTGACCATCACAGGCCCTAAAAATGTATGGACATACCTCCTGATTTGTCATATCAAACAGGTCAGTGATTTGATCAACACTTTTTTTCCCCTTTACTATACAGAAAGATTCTTTCTTAATGAAAACAGGAACTGTTTTGTTGAAGTACTATTTTTCATACCTGGTATTTCATATCTCACTATCCAATGAAAGATAATTTAACTGCTAATCACTTTGGGAACAACACAGAAAAGAAAGTCTATTTACATTTGGAAAACAAAATGGCATTTTGTTATCAGGAATCCTGATAATCACTAATTAAATGTTTCCAACCCCAAGTCACACTGCCTACACATCCGGGAAGGAGCTCTCCCTGAAAGTGATGTATAGGTCACACGACAGAGCAATGAAAATCTGGCCATCCAGGGCCAGAGGCTCTAATCTAACAGGTGTGCACATTATGATCATCTTTACACAACCACCCTGACAGAAGTACAACTGCACATCTCAAGTCCTTTACTCAATAAAGAGCAGTATGCTTCACTTTGATTTGCCTAAGGGTAAACGTGGAAAAGTCTGCTTGGTCCTTTTCCACAAAGGTCTCTCTGCTTTATGCAACCTGCTCGGTTGCATGCAGGTCTGCTCAGCCAGACCTGGGTGCCATATAGAGGAAAGCAGAGGATGCAAACTTCCACCTGAGAAGAAGTCAAAGTACCTAGAACTTTCTGCAAGCACCTTGTTATTTGTAGCTCACAGCAGCTGGTCATCTCTTAAAGGTTCCGAGCAAAACACAAGAAGAGCCTCTGTTCCCATTCAGGGAGAGGTTAATTTCACCTTACTTGAGCCAGAACACAGATATCTCATTCCAAGGCAGCTGGGTATGTTACCTCTGCGATCAGCTGAAAAAGAGGCAAGTCAGCCCAATTGTTTCCATTTCTCCATGAGAGGAATACATTTGAACAGCCTGGATCAGAAGGGTAGTGGTCACCTAAGCTAGCAACATGAATCCATCCTAAGGTGGCAATAATGGCAACACTAAAGCATGAAGGAAAACATAGGAATACAATGACTTGAAACATGGAGATGCATGCTTCACAAAAAAATGGATAATAGGGAGATATTCCCAAAAATGGGTTTGAATCCTAAAGGAAAAGGCAAAAAATGGGGAGACAGTGAATAAGAGGAGATACATTTAATGGTATTCTCCATATTAAAATGCAGTACACGTTGGCTCTTACTCAGCTAGCTGATCTAGTTATCTGTTGAAGTCAGTGTTGTACCAGAGAAATGAGGAAAGGCCCAGACCTTTAGCAAAGAAAAAGCATAACGACCTTGCAGTTGAACCAGGAGGCTCAGACAGATCATTAGCCCATGATGTTACAGCAGTGCTACAGCAGAGCCTCCTGCCGTGTCACCCTCCCGCCTGCGCCACTGCTCTCCGACACGTGCTGAGAGGAGTCAAACACAAAAGGAAAAGGCTGGGAGGAGAAGAGCTTTAGGAAATTTTAAAGAAAAAAAGAATTGTAATAAGATCTACAGCTGACTACTCAAAGTACAGTGCCTGTTACTTGTCTAACATCTCAGAAAACTCACCATGGTCCTGGATTTAGCAAACTACTCAGTATTTAAACTCCTTCTTCAGCATTGAGCATGAGAAATACTCATTAAATTTTCAGTTTCTGTCATCTTGACTTTCCTGATTTATATTAATCTCTTTTTCATGAATTTAAAAATCAATTTAATAAGGTGAGATGCAGAGGAGACAGCAGGGAAGAAGGGGCCATTTTTAGAAGTATTAGGGAAAGCCTTAAAAAAGAAATGGAAGTTATTAACCAGAACTATCAAATTGCTCGAAAATATCACCTAAATTAAAAAGCAAAGTAAATTAAAATGCAGTATCTCAGAAAAACTTGGAGCAGATCAGTATTAAAAACAATGGGTTTTTATCCTAGAAAAATTGAGTAATTTTCATTCAAATTGCATGTCCTTCAAAGTTTAAGAGACTTTAAAATATGTGGCCACTGTATTGTCATACTATTTCAATAATAAGAGAATATTTTGAAAATGTACTTACAAGGTGAGCAAGAGTAAAGGTTTCTGTAGCTTCATTAGGTTATCAACATTTATTGACCAATGTGAGCCTTGTGTATAAGGCCCATAGCCAAGTAGGAGCCCACAAACCACGGTCATTCCTGCCACTAAGTGAGGCAAGAAAGCAGTCAGCTGGCATAAAACTTATAGATTGCTGGGCATAAAATCATATGACAAAACAGAGGGTGCTGGATAAATAAAATCAAATGTACAAAACCTAGTACCACCAGCCTGAAGTGTTTTGAGCAAGCTAATTTTCCTTTTTTTTTTCACCAATGTTTACAGAATTCATCAAAACAGGCCAAGGTAAACAATACAAAACTAGACTTTGTCACTCTCTTCCTGGGTGAAACATACTATATAAGAAGTACAGAAAAAATTGATTCTTCTAACACATAAATAAAAAATGCCATCAAAGTGAGTTGAGGTACAGCCTTTTTCGTATTTTTTCTGTGCAGTCCAATTCCACCTGTAAATCTTCAGCCATCTCTTGTGCTCACAAGCTTATCAGTACAATTTCTGAATACATCTAGGAAGATGTCACTACAAGGAGAGACATTTCACTATTTTTTGATGGATGGCTTTTTAAAATAGAAAATCAACAGAGACAGAGGAATTAAGAGAAAGATAGGTGCCTACATTAGTAGACCACTTCCAATGCTCCCAGTTCCCTTGAAGTAGCAGCTTCCAGAAGCTTCACAAAGCAAAGAAACAGAAGTTACGGCTGTTCTTTAAATCATGGGAAACATGACTGCTTATAAATTTATTTAAACTACATGTTAAAATACACTTTAAACCTCCAAGTCAACCAAAATGCAATCTGACAGGCTTCTGGCATGCTTGGGTTGGTACTTCCAAATCCAGAATAAGCTTTACTTTACAGAAAGGCACACTAAGTGTTCATAAAAAACATGATTGACAAAGGTAAGAGATTTTTGTTAACAGCAATTCTTCCAGATTCTAATAATTTCACCTTTTATTTAAAGCAGCTTGATTTTAAAACTCCTCCTAGAAAATCCCATCTAGCAGGAATGTAGGCAAAGTGCAAGAAATCTTCCATCAGGTCCAAACAGTGCATTTCATGAGAAACACAGTTCTGAGCAATTCTGACTGTAGGGCAAAAGGCCACCTGGATTTCATTCCAAGTGGAACTGGGTAATTTGTACAACAATCATGTTGACAACAAAGATGAACACATATGTCTCCTTTAAATGCCTCAAGGGTTCATCCTCTCACCTTTCAGTAGCCATGGTAACTTTGGGGGAAAAAAACCAGCTCTCATCTCAGAAATTGTTTTCTGTGATACAGGGTTTAAAATCACTTTTGTCATCTATCTGTTAACGTTTGCCCCTACACACCTGAAGGATGAAGGTTTACAAAGGAAGGATTGTGGCTTTACAAAGGAAAGAGAACCTCTCCTCATTCTTTCTGGAAACACCTTAAAGATGGCTGGCAGTGAAATGAAATACAGAACATATTTTGCAAGTTGGGCTGGGGACTTTTGCTGACCATAGCGCAGGTTTTTATAAGCTCCTGCTAAATATATGATGAAAACATAGACAAAACTGTATGACAATTGTCATGTAGACAAAAAAATCCTGACATCCATCAACCAGCATGTTAAAATGAAAACTGCGATAGTAGAAAGGGAGGTTTCCTATACCTTTTGGACTTAAACAAGATGTGACTCAATTTTGTTCCCTTCAAATCAACTTTGCAAATCACGTAAGTGTAATAACATCTCTTCCCTGCACTGATACAAACAGTTGACATTGTTATTGAAAATATCTTTCGACAAGGACTACTATTCACACCATGATCCATAGAGGCCATAGCCAATATAATAGTTACTCATTGTTAACACCCTTGTTGCACTCTTATATAGCTCTGATTAAAGCATGTCAAAGACAGTGCAATAATTGTTGCTTGAGTTAGTGAAAAGTAAACAAAAACTATTTTAAGGCAGTGGACAGCTGAAATACTAGTAGCTTGTGAGCCCAAAGCATTGGCATATGCTTCTGTCCCAGCCAAAAAATAGTTGTGCATCTACTCGTAAATCTAAACTGCTTGTGCATTAGAGCTTTCTTTACTGTTACTTTTGACAAATACTGTGTTGGTTTGGTAGACACACTTTCAGGTTAGACAAAATGTTTCAGATGCTTCCATACACAGTTTTATGTAAATCAATGTGAGAAAAAGGTAAGCTGCAGACCTGTGTGAAGTGAATAGCAGATTTTGGTCTCATTTCAATCAAATACTGTGCTGTGTCGAAGATTAGATTCTTCAGCCAGGCACTGAAAAATTATTTTTAACTGAATTTTCTTTACTATATGACACAGATCCTTGGGAAAAAGTCGTATGACTCAGGAGTATCTATCACACTGCCAGCATCCTGCTGCCACTCCTGTAATTTGGCTGTGTCTTGATTCCCATTGAAGGCCCCTCCCAGCCAAACTCCATGATCAACCCTGTGCTTGATGAGCTATCAGCAGCCATATCTCTCATTCACTCATTAGACGACTCTCAAACCCTCCTCTCTGTGCCGCTTCCTGCTCTGTCCTACACACTTGGAAAGGGCCCCTCACGAGCACCTGCAGCATAATCTATTATTTACCCTTTAATAATCTCCTATACCAGCTTGAGAATACATATCTAATATTACACTGCTGATGGGTTGAGGACATCACTACCAAGATGACCTAAAACACCTCATTGTTTCTTCCTGCTTCCCATCTCTCTGCTCCTCTTTCCTACAGTGAGATCATAACTGCTCTAGACAGAAACAGGGTTTTTTTAATCTGAATTTACAAATAATTTAGCAAAACAGGTCTAGGCCCTGAAAATCAAAATGCTGCTGTTCCAGAAAAATAAAAAGTGAACAGTGAACAGAACCACAAATTACAGTTGTTCTTTTAATAGGTCAAAAAGACTACTTGAAAAAAGTTCAATGGTGACTTGCTTCTCCCAGGTACAAACCTGGTGCATAGGGATGTTTTTCGTGCCCAAGCATTGCTATTTTATTTTGAGATTAACAAGTAGCAAATAACAAAAATCCACATCAAAAAACGACAACAAAAACAAATATATATATACATAAGGAAAAGTAAACTTATCTCTGCCCAAACATAACAAATACCTCTCACTGACAGAGGTTTATAAGACTGCACACAGAAACATAATAAATGAAAGAAAGCAGAGAGACCACATTCATTTATCCTAACCCCCTGCCACCTGAAAACCTGTTTATTCAGGCTGGCAGAAAATTTTTCATTCCAGCTGTTTTTCATGTCAAATGTGGGATTCAGCAAAACAACATCGTTCACAGAAAGAACATTTCAGATTTTCATCAAAAGTGTTGGTTTACTTTTGATTCTGTTTGACAGAAAATGGAAGAGGAGGTGTAGAGGGAGGACAGAGGGAAACAGACTGGGGAGCAAATCTAGGCAAACCTTACTAGAATGGCCTTAGAGTAGTTAATCTTAGTGCAGGTGTGGAATAATCCATTATTTCTGCACAGAACACTATTTTGCTCTGTTATTGGCTTGTTGTTAGGAAGGACACAACAGACTTAAGGAGTATCTTTCAGAAAACTGAGATTTGGGGAAACTTCATGTACAGCCATCCAGAACAGTAGCACTCTCTCTCTCTGGATAAACTCAGTAAAAGCAATCTGTTACTCAGAATATGAGGATCTAAAGACAGCAGAGAGAGAAGAAATGCTGCTCAAGCTGTTGCAGTTTATGGAACAGGATTTCTTTTGGGCACTCAGCTCAAAGGAAAACTCTCAAGAACTGACTGCAGGGATGCCACACTACCACTCAGGATCATCCCCCTCTACCAGCAAATGCAAATCCAAAGTACACAGATAAATTCTGATCCATAAAAGCACTCCTGTTAACATATTTACCATAGGGTCACACCTTTGTATTTAGCATCAGGAAGAGCTATTTGGAAATGAGTTCAACAAAGAATCTGATCCTTTGCTTGTTTCTTTGACAATGTGGTACTTCTGCTAGGCTCAGTGATGTATCTAACATCAAAGTAAAATGCTGATTATGCAGTCCTACCATTCCATTATTATTATCATCTTCCTGCTTCTGTGAAGCTGAACTTCAGTTTTCAAATAATAGTTCTTTCTAAGTCCAGGCTGGTACAGTTTTGATTCAAAAGGCATTTTGTAAGAAAAGGCATGAAGCATGCAATCTGAATATATACTCTCTAACCCTTTTCATTAGTTTAGATGTTTCAGTGGGGGGTTGGACCCATATCCATCCTAAATGTTCTGCTTACTAACTTTAAATATATTGGTGATAGGCAGATCTTCCTTTTAACTTATAAAAAAAAAATTTATGCCTACACAGGAAAGATAAATTCTATAATTTTCAATAAATCATTGTCATTAATCTTGCAATCAGAAGTAGATTGTTTGAAATTTCTAGTAGAAGTGAAAATATGAAATAGCAACTGTTTCCTTGCAATTTCGTTCTAGAAAACTGTGAAATTAAATTTACCCTGAAAGTCTAAGCTTTAATGTACTAGCCTTTCTATCCTTCACATCTTGGATACCCACCTCCCCTGAAAAACTGACAGATCTCCAGCTGACACCAAGCCAGTAACACCCAGTGTGTGTGCCAGGGCTCACAGCCTTCCAGGCAGCCTGAGCACAGCTGTCCCCTGGAGTTTCAGAAATCCACAATCCCTGGCAACAGCCATTTCTCCAGTTCTGGTGAACCAGAATTTCCAGTAACAAATGGTCTCATTAGAAATTGCCCAGCCCACTCAAACCCAAAGTGAAATAGAGTTTCATCACACCGAGATTGCTCGCAAAATGCTATTTAAATACAAACAAGGAAAAAACTCTAAAATATTGAAAACAACATTTAGCTTCCCTGAACTCCCTTCCTCCACATGGGTTCACATTTCATAAATTTATACCCTTGCAGAAAACATTATATGAGAATAAATGCTGAGAAAAGTAACTGGTTTTAACATACTCCTATCAAAACATATCCCAACCTAACTAAACAGAATACATAAACATGGGAAATTAAAAGCAAATAAGCTGGAAATTCCATTACCTCATCTAAAGTTTTCCCAGTCTGACAGATAAATTACATTGCTATCCTGAAGTTATTTACTTATTATGCCTCACAACAATTTCTGACATATTAAAATGAAAATTGTTCTGTAGAGGTAAACTGATGGAAAACTTTGATGAAAGTATACAAGCTTCAGGTCATAATTATAAGGTGACTCCTAAAAGAAATCACAGGTGAAAAATGAAACTGGCTTCCAGAAACTGCAGGTTAGACGTATTTTTGCTAATGGAAATGCAGAAAAATTTCATTTTCTCTAGTATGATTATATGAAATAATTTGATTTACTGCTTTGAAGAAGAATGGGTGTCAATGTGTTAAAACCTCTTAGCTACTTGTATACTCTGATAGTTTGGGGACAGTAAGTCTTAAATGAAAATAAATTCCTCCTTCATCATGTGGGCTGCAAAATTTCAGTTTTACTTACATAGTTGGAAAGCCTGAAGCCTGTTCTTGTACGTGGTTTTGCAGAAGCAAATCACTGGTCTGTTTGGGAATATTGCAAACTGCTTCCCAAGCCCTCTCCACTGGAAACCAGTGGCAAGAGGAACAAGAAACAGTCAAATCAACTTGGAATGTTTAGACAGAGCTATGTTTGTGTCTCTGTACGTAGATCTTTTCCTTGGGACATGTGAAAATAATAATCAGGAAAAGTGCTAATGCAGTCCAAGATGGGAGATGAACCCCTGTTTCCAAGAAAACACCCTTGATTATTCCTCAATGGTATTTTTATTCAGATGTAACCCTCCCAGGAAGAAAGGTAAGACTTCTGAGAGGATGGCTTCTATTGTTACTCTATTGTGTCGCAGTTTCTTATAACAAGGAACAAGTTCAAGTTTACTCCTCTTTCCTCCACTAAAGTCAGAACACACATCCCTATTAAAGATTTATAACATCATGACAGATTTCTACATTTCTTCCCACCTACCAGGCCAGAGGAAAGGAAGGGAGCCCCAGGTGTAGGGAATCTCTTTTCAAACAGGCATTAAGCCAGCCATGAAAGTAATACCATTGTCCTTTGAAAGGAAACACTGGAACTGCACAACATAAGTGAGTATCCAAAATCAGCAGGGAAAGTCTGGAGCCCATCCTATGCTCAGCAGTCCTAGATCATACAGTGCAATTTCTCTCCTAAACAAAAACTTCCACCAAATTCATTGTCACTGCTTGGTATTCGAGGAACATGGATAAGCCACACACACAGATGCTTGATAAGAATCTACCTTGATTAAAGCAAACTGCTTTTCTCAGCAAGTGCATGCTCATATTCCCAGATGTAATATACCAGGCTCTCCACTTGTAACAGGGAAAAAGGGAAGGGCCACTCAGAAAAACTACAAAGCAATAATAAACTATATACACACCTCCTCCATCACCTCAACATAAGTGTGCGCCTAAACATCATTTTAAGAGGGAATGATTATGCAGAATGGGAGGAGAAAACATGACAAAAGAAAAAAGGAGCAATTTATCATTAAAAACATAGGTTTTGCTCTGGTAAATATACTGGAAGAAAGCCAGAAAACATAAGCCAGAAGCAAACTACAGTGTATCAAGTAAAGACACCAGTCTGGAAAGCAAAGGGAGCAGGAACACAAAATATACCACAGAAAGCAATCGCTATGCAGTTTATTCACAGCCACAGAGACAACTACTCCTGTGACCCAGAATGGATATCACCTCCTGGCAGAATGGACATTAACTCCACCTAGCAGCACTGTGATCCCAGTGCAGGTGCATTTGTTGTAGCTGGGCTTTGAAGTGTATAACTGCTGCACAACTAGGTATGTCTGTGTTAACTCAACATTATTAGAAATTCACTTGCATTAGTTAACTTAAGTTGTTAAGCCTTCTAACACGTGCTCAGGGACCAGATACAGCAAAGCCGACTGAGAAAGGACATGTTTTTCCAATTCCCTTAATATTTTGCACAAGGGTAAAATCTTCCCCAAAGAAAATCAGTATTTTAGTGTATTTGCAAGGCCTACCTTGCCCAAACCAGGAGTGTCTTTCACTTTGCTGACTGCCCTCAACAAACATGGTGGCGCAGGGGGTGGGGAGGTCTGAAGGATGCTGCTGAAGCAGGTAGAGAAGAGAGGAGATTCAGGAACAGATGATGCAGAAGGCCTGTGCTTCTTCTTTTTGGAAGACAGGTTCAATTTCTGAGCAGCTCTGTGGGAGTAACAACAATAGTAAGCTGAAACAACCTCAAACTCATCAACAAGAACAAATAAAAATATTATCGGATTACTATTTATGTAGGCTCTCCGTTTTGACCTCATTGATCCCAATAGTTTTATAATTCTTGTTCTTCACTCCTTAGTACTCTTTTAATGCCATTGACCACAAAGTTGCTCCAAATTTAGAGTCTTCATTAAGCAGGGTCACAATCAGGCCTCTTGCCGCCATTTTATCTGTTGAAACAATTCAGTCTGCAGGAAACCTCCAAATCCAAACCAATGAGCTATACAGCAATTCCTGTTTTAAAATTACAAAAGGTTCAAGCAGAATTGTGTCTAATGCATGGGTCACTGATTATAAAAAAAATACTTGTGCAGAGTTAATTAGTGATAAACTCCCAAGTGACTGTGCTGAGGTGTAAGAAGCCTTGCACTAGCTGTTCAAAATTTTTATCACCTCTTAAAACATAAGCCAGTCTAAAAGTTGGACAAATGCTGACCAATGAAAGTATTGCTGTTTGTGATGAGATGAAGACAATCATACAAACTCCAGCTGCATTAACCACTAAGCAGGGGAAACAGTGAAGATGTTTTAATCAAATGTATAGCATTTGATTAAAAAGCTAAGCTTTTCTGGAGCAGAAACATTCAGTATTTTTGTTATGCAAAACAAAAGATTTATTTTAAGAAATAATACAACATTCAAGTCTTTGTTGCAGCTGGTTTGTTCCAACACTTTTGTATCTTGCACTGCACAGGGATAACATCAATATTAATCATGCTGTCCCATGGTTTCTCTTTTGCAAAACAGAACACTTTAAACAGAGCAGGTCAGCAGGAGTACCAACTCAAAGGAGAGATGAATAGAACAATTTTGTTTGCTTTGGCAGACAAATTGGGACTTAATATATGTATAAAAGCAATCTGTGCTTACAGTAGCTCTCCTTGCTTTGCTGCAGTGTGACATTCAAGACAAATAATTTTAAATCCTTCTAAGTTTTAAGATGCTTTAGCTGTACTGGAATCAGTTTATATGACCCAACTCAAAACTTACAAAAGTAATGACATCATTTTACCCAAAGGAGTCAGGGAAGACAGACTGAATATACACATACACACACACACACACACATGCACACACATTCCAATATGCAAGCAACCTGTGTTTATATCAGGTGTCTCAGACACGTGGACAAATTACTGCTTGGTATGATATTGCCATATGGCAGCTGGTCATAAGGACACTGTGTGCACCACCAGAGTGTATTCTTTTAGCATATGACAAATGCAAAGCACTTCCAGATATATTCGTTTCCAATAAAAGAAAAACACTGGGAGATTTTAACTGACCTGACACAGAATTAGAATTCAGAAGTTTCTGCACCATCTCCCTATCCTTTGTCTTTATGCTGACCTAAAGACTGCAGTTCATAACCTGTCCCTCTCATTTAAGCATACACTTGCTTTTTCATAGAAAATATACTCAAAATGTGTTGGTCAAAACCATTGTTCCCTTTCCTTGCAACATTTCCATGGTTTGAGAGGATTCAATAATGTCAGCTTCCACACTGTCCATCGCTAACACTTTTATGAAGTTGTCCATGCTGAATCAAGATCTTCTGTACATCTCAGTTTTACTATAAAATTATTTTAAGAGAAATCTTGTACTCTATGTTCAACAACTGAAAATTTAAGTGTTGGTCAAACATACTGAAAGCTTTACCCATGTATAAAAGCTCACTAGTCCAGTCTAAAACATAGGAAGTGGCTCCATCTACTATGGTCATCTATCTGGTCTCACTAACACATGCCCTGGTGAAAAAACATTTCCTAAAAGCTGTTTCCTGAATTGACTGACAGAGCTATTATCCCTCTTGCCATTAAATGCTCCTCCACAATTTCTGTTCTTTTTACAAACCTGACCGTGTAATACAAACCACTTCTTGACCCAACCAAGCACACAGCTGATATTTTCTTAAAGAAGACACATTGTTGGAGGTACCTAGCCTTTTCAAAATCTTGGAATTATATTATAGTTTGATAGTTAGAACCTTTGAGATAGCATACAAATGGAATAACCTGCATTTTCCCTTTATTTTTGGCCTGTGACTGGCAAAAATGTGTGAAAAACAATGAACTATTTCTCACAAGTTCATGTTTTCTTCTCTGTTTTCTCGCGAGTAGAAGAAATCAATGCATGGCAGGCTAGAGAATTATTTACAAGCCCTATCAAGCTGGATTGAATTTTGAAGGGGATGAAAAAGGCAATAAGCATCAGTTAATTCCCAGAGCATTTAATTAGGAAGAAAAGGTAGTATAACCACATGTAGGCTGCAATGTGACACAAATAGGTAAAGTGTGGCTTTCTTGTGAGTACATTTGAGTGAGAAAAATCCTTCAGCCTGAGTGGCTAGCATTGCTTCAAACACAGCTGGTCATCCCAGCTGATACTGATTTGGCCCTATGATCTAGCACAGGAGGTTAGAAAATCACATATTTTACCTTTCCAAGCAAGTCAGAGGCCTGGGTCTCTCATACAGCTTCTCTGGATCACCAGACTCCTCAGGCAAAGCACCAGGCTGGACCCTGGGAGACCTGAGAGCAGTGCAACTCACAGCCTGCACAGCTCCGCCAACAGCTCTTTAGGCTCTACTCTTTGTACAGAAGCCAGCTATTTTATTTCTTTCATTTAATATCGAGCATAATAGGCTCTGATTTCCACTTGAGACTCTGCACAGTGCTGCAGTAATGGTGATGGCAGTGATGGCAGCATGGCTTTACATACTGACAATAAGCTGATCACACTCCAGGTTGTATTAGCTCCCATTTGAGCCAAGTGATATCAGCCATGGAATATGCAGGGCTCTGCAGGGAGCCCCAGTGCCTTGCAAACCACTTCCCCACTGTGTGTGGTATGGCTGTGGTAGGGATTGTGTCCACAGAGACACACATGGAACTTGATCCAAATTCAATTTTCGAAGGGCATAATTTAAACTGCATTAGACCACTGTGTGAGCATACTCATTCACAACAGAACTGTCTTTAATGTCATTTTACTGAATTACCTTCCAAATGAATGCATATTTAATCCCGTTTAGCTAATATACTTTGGATTAACGCCTTCAGATAATTTGGACTATTTCTTTCCTGAGAGTCCTGATGCAAACAAGCAGCTGGAGACTTTTTGAAGGCTTACAAGACTTCTGGCAGAGGAAATAATCACAAGATCAAGAGTTGAAATTGCAGGAGGGACATTAGAAAGCTGATTAAAGTTCAATCCAAATAAAACTAATACATTGCCCTGGCAGGAAAGGGGAACTGATCTGAAAGTCCACCTGATCCATAGCAAAGACTGAGATAATTCCTTGAAAGGATATTATCTGCTTTTTGTTTTTTAAAATAAAACTTTAATTGTGTATATCTTTATATAACCATCAGAATTGTTTTCACATCCCATCTATGCAGAAATGATAAATTTTTTTTCCCCCTTATCACTTTACAAGCAGGCTGGGATTTTCAAACCCAGGCTTCTAAATTAATGCTTATAAAATTCAAGGGATGCTTGTTTAGCTTGAGAAAATAATTTTTTTTTTCAGCAACACATTATCCAAGACAAAGTTAAAATTTTAGGACTGTTACTGTAGAGGTCAGTAGGCCCACTAGGTTCATTAGATTCAGAAGGAGGTGGAACATTAAGTGGATATTTAAAATATTATTCACACTTGTGTCAGCAAAGATCATTGATAAGTAACACTGACTGACACACTCCATCATCAGTGACATCTGAAGAGATTTCCTAAGATGTGTATCTCTGTATAATTTATTTATTCTTTACTGGATGTTCATACTGCACTAAAATGCATCCAGTACTTATTACCCTTGGAAACAAAATTCCATCATAGAGGCTACTACAGCTGGCATATCAGTTTCTCTGTCAAAATAGGAACTGAAATTTAATTTTATATCCTATATTCCACAGAGGAGATTACTTACAATTCTAATTTGAACTAAAAATCTATTTTTCTTCTTTATTTGGAGATATACACTACATTTTATAATAAAAATATTCTTGGCTGGGTATACCATTCAAGGAGTAAGGTATGAACTTTATCTGTGCAAGAGATGGCTTACCAGAGCCTTGATTTGACACTTTGAACACTTGAGTTGACAAGCCCCAAGGAGGTTAATGACCTTCCCTAGAAATTGAAACACCATGTTTACTTACCCAAAACTGCCTTGCCTACTGTATCTTAATTTATGTTGGAAAGTAGATGGAAGTTTCATTTGGAAATCAGTCTTTGAGCAAACTCCCTAAGGATATTTGTGCATCTATATCACCAGTTATAAATAGACCTGTATATCTGTGATATACACATGGTCACCCAGCATGAAATATTCATATCTTATGGTCTCAGGTTGAGCTCCTTCAAGTGAAAGACACCTTTAACCAGCCACACCCTCAAAACAACAGGTGTATTGATGTTCTCTTTTTTTTTTTTTTTAACCCAAGACATAATTCCTCCTGTAGAAAAAAGCAGAAGATATTACTATCACCTACAAAGTAAAACATAATCTGTGAAGTATTTTAGTTAACTGCCTGTGCTGGTTTCATCAGGGATAGAGTTAATTTTCTTCCCAGTGGCTGGTGTGGGGCTGTGTTTTGGGTTTGTACTGAACACAGTGAAGATAAAGTAGTGTCGGAATCTGTGGTATTGATGATTCCAAGATTGTAGAAAGTCTCTGTCTTTCTGCCCCATTGCAAAAGAAGAAGTCATAATTCGTCTATGCTGGTTTTCAAGGTTGTTTATTCTTGCTTATCTCTAACATGTTCTGCTGTCCTGCCGCAGGTCTGTCCTGCAGGGCAGCGTGTGGGGCTCTGCCCCTCAGTGGGATGTTACAAACATTATATACCAAAAACTACCTGTGCTATATTTACAATAATGTGCCAATATCTGTCACCTACGTTGAACAGTGTGTCCCCAGCCTAAACCAATAGAAAAATGCCAACACTACAGTGAAACATGGAGGGCATGAAGAAGGAGAAAAAGGACAAGATGCATACAATTTCCTCCATCCTGTCCCCTTTGAACCCCTAATCTAGAATCCTAAAATTTTACTTTTGCACCCGTGCCACACTTAATTATTACTCATATCAAACACTCAGAGCTTGTAATTCATCCTGTAAGATTGAAAACTCTTTTCCATGGACAGAGATCAGAGACAGTGTCTCTGGGGGCTCTGTACAGGGGGGGTTCCTGACTGCCTGCCAGGGTCCTAGGCTTTCTAAGGCAGCCAGAGGGAAGCCCTGGATTCCCAGAAAGTAGAGATGTTTTTGTTGTTGCTGAGCACAGCTTACACAGAGTCAAGGCCTTTGCTGCATTTCCTACAGCCACACTGGTGAGGAGGCTGGGAGTGCATGGGAGGCTGGGAGGGGACACAGCTGGGACAGGTGACCCCAAATGACCAAAGGGATATCCCAGACCATATGACATCATGCTCAGGATATAAAGTAAGAGGAAGAAGGACGAAGGGATGGAATATTCAGAATGCTGCTGTTTGTCTTCCCAAGTGACAATTACGTGTGATGGGGCCCTGCTCTCCTGGAGATGGCTGAACACCTGCCTGCCCAAGGGAACCACTGAATCATTAACTCCTTGTTTTGCTTTGCCCCTATGTGTGGCTTTTGATTTCCCTATTAAACTGTCTTTATCTCAAAGATAAAGACAAATCTTTTCACTTTTACCATTCCCATTGTCTTCCCAGTCCCACTGGTGGGGGAGAGAACAAGTGGCTGCTTGGGGCTTGGCTGCTGGCTGGGATTAAACCACAACACTGATAGAATGTCAAACAAAGGTATCCTGGAATTCTGCCATTAGTTTTGATTATTTCCAACTCAAATGTTTGCCAACATGTTTTCCAAGTGTGTTTTCTACTTTAGGTAAATATGTTTCTACGAAATGAGTCATCATATCATATAAAAGTCCTCATGTAGCTGGAAGGAAAAACCAATAGGATACAGAAAACTTACAACCATGCAGATTCCTTTTCTGTGAGAAAAGCCAGTCTTGATTTTCAGTCACACAGGGTCACTAAACAGTGTTTCATCCAGGATCTTTCATTACTGAATTATATCACCTATATGCTGGCCATACAAACTGGACAGAGTGCACTAAATGGGATGCTCACATTTTCTTCTGATTGTAGGGATCTAACCTATCCTCTCTGAATTTTCAGCAAAATTGATTTTATTTCTTCCATTCATCTGCATAGGTGATGCAGGCTCAGTAAGGTGACATTACAGCCAGGCTGACCTGACAATTACCACCAAAAGGGGAGACCCCACACCTGCCACTGCCCTGTCTGCATGCTTCTTTTCCCTCTCTTGCTTCTTTCCTCACATTTATTTTGGCTTGGCTGCTACTGCTTTAACCTCCTGAATGGGCTTGTGCCAAGAGTGTTTTAAATCATACTTATTTGACATGGCTAATATGCCTGAATTACTATGGCAAGGTCTTTCCCAGCCTTAAAATCTGAGGCATGTGGTATGAAATGTGGTTTCGTATAAATCTTGTATTTCTATCTGGAGGGCAATGAATTGGCCGGGAGCCATGGCTTCCTCTGTGCCATGCCTTACCTTGCATCTCCCAAGGCAAAGAGCAGAAATATGCTTTAGAGGATGTTTAGCCCACAAGCTAACAGCTTGCTCTGCCACCCCTCCACCATCTGCTGTGAACCAGAGGTACCACCTGGGAAGCTTGCTCAAGATGCAAGAACAGCCTCCAGGAGCTTTTCCTCATACCTCTACATGGAACAGTTTTTCTCACCCACCCAGAGTGAGAGCAAAAAGAGAGAGTGATAAATCTTGCCATGTCCCTCCTCAGTCCTCCTTCCCTGCCTTCTGACAGGAAGCTACAAGCTACAAACAAGAATCAGAACAACTTTATTCCACTTTAATTCTCGGGGTGGCCAAACCCAGGGCTGTGGTGTGGCAGCCTAGTAAGATATGTAAGGAATGAAATAAAAATCCTCAGAGGAACATTTTCAGGATTTGTAGTTCCAGTAAGATTCTTCGTATTTGCGTTTAATTATTTTACAATGCCTTTAAAATCTGGAGATAATTTGAGTTTTCTGCTTATTCTGTAGAAGGTATAATAAATATGTCTCTAATGCCCAGTAAACACTTGCCCCTTATTGTTCTCTTTATTTTTATGCATGCATTCAATTTCATAGCAACAATAAAGCTGTCCCAGGCTGTAATCTTGCACATCCTGGGTGGCAGTTCAGATATTTTGGCCACAGTGCTTAAGTGACTGTACTCTCCCCAGGAACTCTACTGTAACTGCCAAGAAACTCATTATTTTTTACTTATTTAATCCTAAAAGAGTCAAAATAGGACTGCAAACTTTAGGCTAGGTCTTATAAAAGCTGAGGTACACAGGCAAACTCTGTGAAATTAACAGCACAGATGCTCTTTTATTAGCTTCAAAGTTGAGTAAAATCACTGGCAACAGAGCTGCTACAGGATTGCACCAGAACAAAGACGAGGAATATTCTTGCAGACCAATAGCTTAATGAAAAGCTTGAAGTTCTGCACAACTGTACTGTGGGACAGAGGACTCATATTCTATGGAATATAGAATGTATTCTATATTCTACATAGCTGTTATTTGTGTGGAAACTCCGCATTTCAGAGAGAGGTATAATAATATCTGAAACAAATTCCTTCTCGTATCATTCCTGTTTGATTTACAGCATTCTCTTCACCAGGTAGCACTGTATTTCAGCAGAGATCTTTTTATCTAACCTATAAGTTCCTGGGAAACTGTTTTGGTGACAGATGTCTCTCTGGCTTTGGCAAAAGAATAATTTAATAGCACTCATGCATAAAGGTAATGTTGGCAAAAAGCGTAACAACTCAAATGAACCTTCATATCTGGAATTTCTACAAGAGCTCAAGCCCCTGTCTTTCAATACTACCTACCAAGAAAACTACTTGACTCAATATCTTGATACATTTACAGAAAGATCATGTCTGATTACTTTGATTTCTTTTTCTCCTTATTCTCTTCTCTTCTTAGTCTACTTCCTAAATTTCAAGCATTACCAACCAAGATAGTGGTCACATACATGATAAAAATTACCAGATTCACCTTTTCTGCTGTGTTACTGACTGCAAGCACACATAATCAACCTACATTTTTAGAGAAAAAAAAAAAAATCTTGGTAACCAGCAGAAGAACCCAACCATATGAAAAAATGCTGAACAATCAAACAACAAAGAGAATCAACTAGTCAATTTTTAAAAATAGTGGGTAAAGGTTGTTTCTATTATTAATCTAGCTTATTTTTCTCAATGAACAAAGGTTTAATAAAAATTGGTAGTCAGACAGATGACAGTGCCCACATTATCCTTCTTTTGAAAAGATCTGAGGATCAAATGGATATGTATCACTGCATGCTTAATGCATGAAGCAAGCTGCCCTATTATACTTGGATAAAATAAAAGTAACATGTTTAGAACAGATATATTTACTGTAACTCAAATTAATATCTTTATCACTTACCACCATGGTTACTTGACAACCCATTTTCAGACCAGAGTAGCCTTTATTTCAGTCACACAGAGCTGAGGGGAAGGGCTCTAGTATCTTCCAAAGAAGAGTCAGAAACAGGCTCTATCCAGCTCAAGCCTTTTGGTGTTAAGAAATATTGCCTTTTTATACTGAAAATTTATTTTGCAAGGTGCCAGCATTGCCACCAAGTACTAAGGAAGGAGATGTGCACTGTTTTATCCTTGTAGTGTTATTGTGTACAACAAGAAATATACACAGACCTTACAGTTGTTAGCTGTAAAATATTAAAGGTATAAATGTACAGATACACTGCCTTCTCATGAAAGTTCCTGAAGTAATAAGCTGGTAGATTTTCCCTATGTCTGAGCTAACACAAGAAATGCCACACCATTGGACTGGACTCCTGGTTAGTCAGCCCCTAGCTGGCTCTCCTCATGAACAGTTATGACAGCTCAAAAACATGGCTAACAGGAACTTTGCAATGTGGGGCCCATAAACCACTGGTCATTTAATAACAGTCCTCAAAATCACATAAAGAAAATTCTTTAGCTGTAAGTTTTATGGAGCTTATATGATTACAGCTATTCTATTACCTTGAATGCTAAAGCCTGACCACATACTGTGCAGAAAGCTATTCTGTTTCATATCTGTCCTATTCAGCAAAAACCTCTCATAACACCAGGAGAAAAAGCAGCCAGCACACAGATTCACAGTCCATTTTGTCATTGTTTAACTTTCCGGTTGGCAGAACCATAAAAAGGTTAAAAGGCAGGTATGTTGTACAGGGAGTTTTGCCTCATCAATATTTTTGAGGTCAGCACATTTAAAATAACACCAGCATACAAATGGTAAACTATTCTGACAAGGCAGATGCATTGAAACTCAATGCACTTAAGCCCAGCTCTGACAAGCCATCTCCTGTCATAGCAAAAAATATTTCCTCTAAGAGTTCCTGTTAGTTTTGCCTTGGACTTATTTGAGCCCCCACCATGAGATGGTGATGATTCTTTGATACAAGTTGTTTTCAGCTACTGGAGTTACTATAAATAACATGCTACAGTCCAAATCTGAGGTACTCCTCTTTGCAGACTAAAATCAGTCCAGTCCAAACAGTTTATAAGCAAAGTAGACAAAACAAAATAAAGAAATTTTATGATTCTGCCTTCCTAGAGATAGGCTGAAGCACAAAGAAATTCATGAATGGTGGGAAATAATCAATTCATTTAGATTTTCTTGGCAGATTCACAAATAGTTACAGTGGTTTTGGAGATGCCTAACAGCATCCACACCAGTATCTCCAAGGAGGGTACCCAGATGATGGACTTGTGCTCCATACCAGGGTATGAAAGGAGAACAAGAGCTAGTGGGCATACATTGAAGACAGAGGAGTTTGAACACAATATAAGGAAAAGCTTTTTCACCCTGAGGGCAACCAAGCAAGACTGTGAAGTTTGTGTGCTTAAAGGCCTGGGCAATGTGTCTAATCTCAGAGCTGAGCCTGCTTTGAGCAGGAAGTTGGTGGAAACATCCTTAGGTGCCCTCCAGCCTCCATGATCCAATGATGTTAAGAAAAAAAAAGTTAATGTAAATCTGTATTTTTTCTTTCAGAATGTACTTTCTCTGAAAATTTTCAATGGATTCACTTGGCATCAGTCTCAGAAATTTATGAAATTCAAAATTAAAGCTTTCATTTTTAGAATATTAATCTAAATATAAATGGAGACATGTCAAACTATAATTCCAAACTGGAAAAGGTAATAGCTACTTTTTTTGCAAGGCCGTAACCAAAACAGATTAAAAACTTTTTGATTTTCTGTCAGGTCATTAGCTAATCAGCAGAAGCTAATGAACTAAGCTTGAATGAAATCCACATTTCTTGCTGAGAAAAAAAAAATTGACACAAATTTGACCCACATAACCTTCAATGTTTTGTGATAAGACTTTCTCTCTCTGTCTACTGAAGACTCAGGCAGTAATTCTATACAACACTAAATGTCCCCCATTTGCAGGGGGCAGTCCCATGTGCCCAGCCTCTTGCAGGAATGCTCAGCATTCTGCTGGCTTGGACCCCACCTCCTTTGGGAGCTGACCTTAATATTTAATCTACTTTAATCATGCTGCAGAATGATTATAAAAAATTATGAAACTGGAAAACACTATTAGTCTTGGCAATTGCTGATATTTTTTAAATAAACCTTTTGTTCTTTTTTTCTATTTCCAGTAAAGTGAAATTCAAAAATACCATTTAATTAAATTCACCACACAGAGTAGTAAGGCATTGCCAGGAAGAATTGAACTGTACAAATGTGTGGCACAGACACCATCAGAAAAATAAAAAGAAAATAAGAATTTATGACATGTAAAGCTTTTAATCTGAAGCTTTCTGCTTATTACCTGTTCAAATTTCAGTGAAAGTAAATTAATTTTCATTTCTGAGGGCACTTCTCAGATAGTTGGATAAACTGAGACACTGAACAAGTTTCTCAGCAAATGCAAATTTTTGAAAATACCCCTAGAAGGGGAAAATAAATTATTTAAAAATAGCTCTAAATTTTTATGCAAAAATGTTTCTCTAAACTCATCCTGTCTCATATAAAAAAGGCAGGAAAATGCATTTGCTGTTTGATTTTACTTGGACCTCAATCTTTTTTTATGATTTGTTGATAAAAGCAATATTTGCAGCTCTGTTCCACCTGAGTCAAGTGCCAGTAACTCCTGTTCAATATTGCTGAAATATAGCTGAGAGTGGGGGATGCAGGCAGGAGGGATATCAGAGGAATTAGCAAGGATCTTGTCTGCTCTTCCATGACACCAAAAGGACTGCAGTCTCTGAGCCTCCTGGGTCCATGGTAGATATTACAAATACAAGGGGTAACACTACCCAGAAAAATCATTTAACTCTTCAAATGTACATGGGCCCTTCTAAGAATAAGACACAAACTTTATTTCTTACTGTATTTCTTTTATACCAGACAGAAGTCAGGAGAAGAAGAGAGCACTTTCTGCATACAGAAAAAGTTGAATATACTTTGCTTTCCAGAGCAGATGATAACAGAGAGATTAATCTGTTTCTTTTGCCCTACTACAGCCACCTGCAGCAAGGCACAAGCACATCAAACGCTCCCTCACCCTGCGTTTGCAGAAAGAGAAGTAATTATTTTCCATGCTGGAAATTTGCTCACACTCACACATTTGGCATATTAGGCATTTTAAATAACCTAAACTAGCCAGAAAATAAAACTCAAAATTTTCTTTCCAACATCACAAGATTCTGCTCTTGCTTGAAATGCTTTTAGCTGATTTAAACAAGAGAGGATGCAAGCCTTATTGATGGGGTAGTGTTGTTAAAATTAAGCTGACCAACTGATCTGGCATATCTGGGGTTGCCTCTTTGAATTAGAGAATTCTCCAGCTCCTTCACAGTGAAACATATTCTTGTTGAAGCTTCAGAAAAAAATGAAGATTTCATTCAATCTGGAAGATATTGATCTATTTGGGGACTTATTCAAGCTGCCTAGCTTTATCAGTTTAGGCCTCCTGGGCTAATAACAAACCAATGCAGAAACTCCCTGAGGAGCCTCCAGCAGACTGTTCCCTCATGCTCCCACCCTTCTTCTTTTGTGACCTAGTACCCAGCAAACTCAGCTTGCAGTCAGCCCTCTCTAAAAGGCTTTTTGCAGATATCAGTGTATTGTAACACTTTGATTTCTCACAACCAAAAACCCCCCGTGCACCTTGTCACTGAGCCACAGAGTTAAACACCAGTCCTTTGTCTTTAACGGGACCCATTAGACTCATAGTAAAGTGTGGAGCTCTGCACAGCTTTGTAAACAGCCATACACAAGGTCATGCTCTCCAGAATTACGTTATTTTTAGTAAATCTTCTGTTTTACCCACTTGTAATATAGCCATAAACTGTGGTCATCACTGAAGTGGCCTCATTCAAGCAACAAGGATGAATGTTACAACTCAGAAGACTGACAAATATTGGGGAGCAAGAGGGGTGTAAAGACTTTAGCTTGAAGTAGCTGATAACACAACCTTTTTATACCACAAGACATAATAGATTTCTAAATATAAACTTTATGCTTTTCCCTGATACAGTGCTTCACTGGCAAAGCCATAGGCATACACTGTGTGTCCAGAATACAAAAGCACTGCAAAGCTGACATAGAAAGACAAGCCACATAACTGCATATTTTTTTACCACTGCATAAACATAAGTTATCCCACTGTAATTTCAACAGTAGTTACAGCAAATGGCCTTCTTAGTGTGAAAGCACTTATTCTGGTCAGTTTATTCCTAAACAGCATGGGGAATAAGGAAATACAATGTAAAATACTACCTAATGATAAATTTGCAATTACTGAAGAGTGACTCTGCTGATACAATTATTTTGGCAAGAAGAAATATTCCCCAGAACAAAAATTGTTGCTTTGTATACATATGAACATGTAATACAGCCAAGTTCACTTTCCCTGCAGAGATCAACACCCACACCAGTCCTGCATGCACAAACCAAAGAAAAGTACAGGGACAGGGAATCAGTCTGTGGCCTTGCTAGCATGAGCAAACACCATCACAGAGCTTCACATCTGAGCTGGGACATCACAACTCTGCGCCAGACAGAGTCACTGGCCACAGATCTCTCCATCTCAGTCATCAATATCACTGACTTCCTTTTTCTTCCATTTTATTATGCTTACTTGTAGCTGGTTTCCATCTGTTGTGTTACCTGTTTTTCTCTTTTTCTGGTTACATCCATTCATTTAAACAGGTACTTTCAGAAACACAGCAGGCAGATGAAATGCATTTGGCTCATCAGCCACAGTCCAATGCCCACTCACGGTCAATGTCACAGTCTTTATTTTACAATTAGCACCTGCCCACTGCACCAGCTTAGACTTTCATTTGCTATTCTGTTCCCCTGGCTAGAGAGCATTTATACTCCCCTTTGGATTAATTTTCTGTTCTATATACCTGTCTCTGAAAACAAAGATATGGAAGGAAGACCCATGGATTATGTGACACAGTACCAGGAGAATCAGATTATCTGTGGGACCTTTTTGCATGGTTGTATTTCACACATCTAACACTGCAAAAAGAGATATTCTGATCACATTAAATTCAAATCAATAACATAAGGGGCAGTTTCAATGACTCTCTGGAGATACAATTGTGTTCCAAAGCTCACTGAGGCCAATCTTGGGTCACTTGTTTCTGAATGTATAATAAATTTCCCCTGCAAATTCAATTTTGCAAGGATCCAGGCATCTCCTGGGGTATGCGATGCATGCCTTTAGCTCCTACTGAGACTAATGGGACCTTAAGGGGCTGGACGAATTTCAGGAACAGGCATTTTCCAAATTATAAAAGCAATTCCTGTCTGAGGTCCGGATCCAATACCATGATGTATTGGATACAAGCAGCCTTGTATTGCTGCTGAAAGAAAAAAAAGCACAAAATATTCATTCTCTTGAAGAAGGAGACAACAGAAAGCCCTAAAGTTAGAACACAAGGCAACCAGCTCATGTGTGGAGCTCATCAATATGATTCTTAGGAGGCTCCCAGGAAAATTGGCTGGAGGGGCAACCAGCCAAACTGGGGTTACCACGATGTGTGTTAGGAGGGCAAGACATGATTACACTATCATTATTTGCCAAGCAGATACAGAATTTTTTCAAGCATGACTGAATTGCATCTGCCCTAGAACACCTGGCTGGGAGCAAAACTGGCTCACCAGCAGAAAGAGGATGGCTGCCTTTGCAGCAGATAAACTCACTATCATGAGAACTTCAAGGAGCAAGGCATTTAGTAATTAAAGGAGAATAAATATAAGGCATGTGACTATGCCATTTCTCCTTCTCCATCTGATGCCACAGGAAAGCATGAAATGACAAAAACAAAGCTTGCTTTCATGTTCTTTTCTACCAAGACGAAATAAGATTATAGCAGAGGCAGACAGGCAGTCACATTGACAGAGCAGTGATATTGTGAAGCTGGCTGGGGGAGGAAAAAAAAAAGCACCAGCTTCTCAGCCATCTATTTTAAGGAGGCATCTTATATAACAGGAAACAAGCACAGTTATTCTGGATTCTTGAACACCGTCTGTCACACTGCCACAAGCAAAGGAAGTATAAAGAAGTATGTGACACCATTTGAAGATTGTTAGTTCTAATTAGTTTGTAAAATATTGGTTATATAAATCCTTGTAGGTTGAACTAGAGGAAGAAAGTGCCATGGAGATTAAGCCTATATAATATCTAAATCATTACAAAGCTAAGGGGAAAGTAGGTCTTTTTTTATTCTTTTGCAAATGGCAAGCTCAGACATGAGGGTAGGGATCGGTGTGTGGTATTTACAGGCACTAACCACTGATACTGCTCTGAATTCTTCAGGGCAGGAAGACATTCTCTCAAGGAGGCAAGGCACAGGTGGCTGCTTGGCGAAGGAGAGTTTTCTGTCCAAAAGCTACAGAGTGAAGCATCAACTGTCCATGCACAATTTAGCAGGAACACTGGAAGGGTCCCTCAGGGTTGTGGTACACCAGCTGGCTCCTCAACCACTACCCAGCGTAGCCTGCAGGTACTACTGTGGTGTCCAGAGCTACTGGTGCCAAGAGCTAACACACCTTCTCTACCTTTTCTCTTTACAAGAACAGCCATTGTTATATACAGGGCAAGATGGAATTCTCAGCTTCATAGATTTATAGTTTAGGGCTTAGAATTTGACTAATAGCTTTGGTCACAGATGGTGTTTAGGATGTACTAGAATATTAACAAGACCAGTGAAACATTTCTATACCTTAAAACCATGCATGCATATTTTTTTAAGCTTTATCATAGATGGAAAGAGAAATAAAATTGTCACTGGTTGAAAGGAATGCTGTTGTCTAATTCAAACCAGAATTTTGATAGTTTCATTTCTGATTCCAAAAAACAAAAAAAAACAAAAAAAAAAACAAAAAAAAAAAAAAAAACAAAACAAAACAAAAAAAAAAAGAAAACAGTGATTCATATAGCATTACCCTACTAGCCTGATAAGAATTAAAGGAGGAATTGTATAATTGTATGGTTTATGGAGCTTTACCCCCACCAACTGCTAACTGCTTCTCCCAAGGCTGTGCAGGTGTATAGATCAGGTATATCCCATATCCAGAAAAGCAATGCCACACAGAAAATTTGCAAACCTCAAGGAAAGAAAACATAATTTCAACATTGAGATGTAACTGTGCATAACACATCTGGGGCAAATTTTCAGGAAATCTAAGTTATCTTTGCTTCAAATATTTCTGTGTGATTTCACAGCAGCTGGTTCATGGAGAATTTGAAATTTACACCACTCTTTATCCCTGTTAGATACAAAACTAAAAGCTTCCTAATCCACGAAAGACTGCTAAAATAGCAGAAGAAAAGATGAAAGGATGAAAGTCAGGTTCACCTAATAAAAATATAAATTATATTGAAACTTGCAATAACTGAATATTACTACATGTTAATGTAATGCTTTACCAGTTTTTATCCATTTAGTTCTTGGTATGCTGACTCAAAAAAAGAGCCATTTAGGCACATCTTGTGCATGTAATATTAAACTCACCCTTCATGAACATACATCTGTAAAGCTCAGTGTTAGGAACTTTTCATAGTGACTAACGTTTAAACCAAGGAAACATATTGTTTTGATTATACTTTTTAAATGGGCATATTGAAACTTATAAAAGAAGCAAAGGTAATAAACTCTTCCCGTTCCTCATCCAGATAATTATAATCCTGTAATTATATTTCCTTCCATTCCATCATTATCCTTACTACATTATGGTTAGAAAATGAAATGCAAGAAACTTTTCTTTATCTCTGAAAACTAAATAGTTTGCTCAGATGTTCCTAGTTAGAGCTGGAGTTTCCCTCACAGAAGTACAACAGTAGGGAGGTGAGGACATGAGGTTCCCCAAATCCACAGAGATGGCACAAAGCTGGAAGGAATGGTGGATTGCACTACAGAGATCTTTGTTCTGACCCAATAGAACAATTCCCTGGGCAAATGCTATTACTGCTTAAAAGACTTAATCTGAGGAGGGGTCTCATCTGAATTTTGCAATAACTTCCCACCCCACGAGGCACCCACTCTAGGAATACTTTTCTCCTTTATAGGAGATTTTGAATAGTGCATTACAAACTGCTCCCTGCAGCTTTCTGTTTGAGCAGCATCTGTTTGGTTCTTCTGTGCTATCCAACATGAAGGAGTGGCTATGAAAGAGCAAAACACACAGCATGTGTGTAACTGGGAGAGGCAGAGAGAGATGCAAACACCTGCTGGGACTCCATTTAACCAGTAACGCAAAAATTCCCTTGCAGAGGGCTGAAGAGGTTAAGCCTTTACCCATTTCTTTACACATACATGCACAGAATGTAATTTTTACCTCTGTAATACAATGAGAAAAATATAATAAATATATAATATATAATATATAATATATAATATATAATATATAATATATAATATATAATATAATATAATATAATATAATATATATAATATATAATATATAATATATAATATATAATATATAATATATAATATATAATATATAATATATAATATATAATATAATATATATGATATATAATATATAATATATAATATGATATTATAATAATATAAATAATATTTGCATAGCAAAGTACATATAAACATAAATAGACATAGCATATATCTTTATTGTATAGATGGAAACTTTGGTGTTGGAACAGCCGATGGAAAAGGCATGTCCAATTGCTTCGGTTCAAAAGCCAAGGCTCACATGTAACAGCCGAGATGAACCATAGTTCCCTCTGCTGCCCTGCTGGTCATGGCTTGTCATGTTGAGAGAGCAAGCACACCCCTGAAGGGCTGCCTTTTTAGCCTACCAGTGATCCAATTTACAACATTGATCCACAAAGAGTTACATTGGCACAGCATCCAGACGGAAAGGGACAGGAGGTCATTAACTCTGGCATGAAATCAAGACGTTGCAAGAAGTATGAAGTCGAGTGATTCTTTATGTCACACTCTTTTTCTGTGCCACCATGGTCCTTTCTTTGATCTTCCTTCCAGCTGTTGCCATAACATGGCTTTCAATTTAATTTCTCTAACTTCAGTTTGATTTAAGCATGTTTTCTAAAACTCTCCTGAGATTTTAGAATCACTGCTGCATATCTACTTATTCAAATAAGAATGGAGCCTGCTCCTGAGGATCTCAGGCCTGATTTTTCATTATCTTGCAAACTCATTACTTGTTTACACCTGCATAAAATTCAGATGTTAAAGCATTATAAACTCAGGTGGCCTCAGTAGAAATGTTTGCACAAGAGGCAGAATGTCAGAGCAAGTGAAGCATGCCCTCCTGGAAGCAAAGAGACACCCCAGGCAACACTGCACCACGTCCCTACAGCTGAAAGAAGCTCCAGTAATGGCATTTGTGTAAGCTCCCAGTAGTACCAGATTTCTACAGCACACACAGGAAGCACACTGCAGTCTGCACCAACGCAATGTACTGCCAGAGGCAGCACCAGCACAAAAAGGGATGTGACTGAAAACAGGGTCAGGAATATGTCAGTAAGGGACAGTGGGAAGCCACGTGCTCCTTGGACACAGCTGTGCCTTAGACAGGCAGAGCTGTCTCAAGGACTCCATGCTGTTTATAGTTTCCCTGAGGCTCCCTTCTTTTCCAGGTAAAAACAATGCTTCAGTACAGCCCCAACAGAAGAGGTTCTGTTCAAAGCAAAATTGTGAAGACCTATCCAACAATACAAAAAAAGGTATCATCATATATATTACGTGCTCAAGGTGCTGGTGGTTCTGAAGACTAGCACTAGGTTTTTTCCAAATAAAATAAACAGCAGCTGTCCTCCCTGGCACAGCTGCTGCCAGGCAGCCAGGGCCAGCCTCCTGTGGCACGAGTGCAACTGCACCTATTCAAGTACATCTGCCAATATACTTTGGAATTTAAACTGATTCCTCATAGAAAAAACCTTCAAACATCAGGGAAGAAAAACAGGTCCACGGATGTGTTATTCCTTCAGATAACATAAGGGTGGTGGATCCCCAGACCTTTTCTATCCCCTCACACTAAGATTAAGATTGCTCCACTTGTATGTTGGTACTTTTACAGACAAGTGTTTAATACAGGGAAAAGTCTGGCTCCCACACTTTTGAGGATGATTATTCCAGGGGGTAATAACTGAACTCTCATTCAGGAAATTGTTCCCAACATTGAGATTAAGTTCTTTTTTGTCTGATTTCCTCCATTTACTTATAGCTACAACTCATCCTTTATGCTAAATAATTCTTCTCTCTCTTTGCAGGAGTTCCATCCCTCAGATATTTGTGGGCTGCTCTATCCCTTAGGCCATATTAGTTACCACTTAGCCAAACTATACTCTCTTAGCCCTTTTTATTAGGACTCCTTAATTATTATTAATCCCCTCCCCTGAACTCCCTGGTTTCCCAATCTCTCTCACAACACTGTAGCCAGTATTGTATTCCCCATGCTCCTGCATCATAACAATGTAGAGAGGAACTGTCCTCTTTCCAGTATTCCCAGAAATACAGAATACAGTTTAGCTCTTGCATACTGCATCTCTCCATTCCTATGTCTTCCTTAGTGTTATTGCTTCCCAGTGCCAAATCTAGCTTCCCTTACACACACAGCTAGCCCAGCTGGAGCAAAGCCCACAAATAGGATTAAGAGATGGCTTTTGCCTCCATCTCAAACTGTGTTCACTTCTCTTAAATACATTTTTTCTTTAAAATTCATTGCTCTCTCAAGGTTTAGTACAATGTTCACTGCTGCAGTAATAAAAGGGCCCAGTTTTGAAAGGTTTTTTTGCATAGTTTCAGTAGTATCTAAAGCTACTGGAGTTTAAGCATCTAAATTCCTAAAATCTGGCTTAAATACTATTAACTACATACTGTGCTCAAGCAAATATGTTTGAGTATCAGAGACTGATATTTAAGAATGAATTTTCTTTCCAAGAATGGTATTTTCAGTGCTGCATAGTTTAGTTCCAATAACAAGGTAGGTATAATTATGTCTCACTACTGCCCTAATTATTTTTAGAATTTCAATGATTCTGTCACCATGAGTGCTTTTCAGTAAGTTTTGGCTGCAACAAAAACCCTGACTTTTAGAAAATATCAGCAGCACCCTGATGCACCTAACACCCTTAATAATTGGCTAGTATTTAACAAAAACACCGATTTTGAGTATTCAGTGAGGCACTGCCTCACCAAAGTAATGTGAATTCACTGCTGGTATCAGTGGCTTTGGCTTACACCACTAAAGGCTCTGAAATGCTAAAGAGATGACACAGAATCACACTGACACAAAAGATGGGTATAGAGGCAAGGACTGGGGTGCAGGTACAGGAAATATTTATAGAGTACATCTTACCTCCCACAGAATGAATCCTTCCCAGTGGCTATGGCATACATTGAGAGAGTAAGAACAAATTCTTGTCCCTTTCTCCACCCATTGGGAATGGGGTGCTTCAGAGAGGTAAAGAGGAAGCAGTGAATGTGAACTGAGTTTGCTTTGCCCCTGTCTGAAGGCAAGGGTACATCCTGCCCATTTCTCCCATGGCTTTAGCCTACATCTGCATAAATGAAACTCAGCCAGAGACCTCTGCAACATAAGCAACAAGAGAAGGCAAACCACAAGCATGACAAGATGAGAGATGGTGACATAAATACTCATCTGCTGAGTAGCCCTGGTGGTTAATAGAAAACATATATCAGAAAAACAACTTCCACTCTTAGAGAGAAGCTTTGGCTGAGTACAGGAACTGTATCTTGTGCACAGGTGTCCATAGCTACTAAAATAACAGTACCTGACTAGGGTGAAATGATGAAACACTACCTAAAGATATATTTATTAGATCTAAATTTAACTGACAGGTCAACATATCCTTTACCAGGTGCTATGACTTCAGAACATGTCAGAAAGGTGATAAAGGTCAGAGGAGATTTGATTACATCACTGTAGAGCTTTGTTTTCCAATGACCATCTAAATGTTCTCATCACTATTTAAATTATGGGTCAAAAGATCAACAAAATAACACTGGCTAGCATAACATTCTCTCTGTAGCAGGAACCTGACTGTCCTGACCATTTATATTATGAAGTCCAAATGTCAGCGACATATCCTGAACCTGTGCTCAACTGTCACTAACCTCTGACTTCCCCTTCAGATTCAAGTCACATTTCATCTTTTATGTAGTATTGTCTGTCTCTAAAAAAATCTCATAGGGCTTTTCTAGATCCTCCCTTCCATGTCTACAAAGTTTACATCCAATTTGACTGGGGTTTTCTTTAAGTATGATGTGGCAAACTATAACATATAACTGATTTATCCAGCAATTGTTCAATTGCAGTTGGCTAAGTTGCAGAAGTCATTTTGAAAAATGTTTCCTGTTAATAAAAACAAGTAGGCTTTTTCCAAAATTAACATTTTTGTAGTGTCTAAAGTTTAGAGCTTTTTTTTCTCACCACTCCTATCAAAATTGTGGTCAATTTGTTTGCTGAAAATCTACCGTGAACTCAATTATTAAATAAAAATAGCTAGATCTTAAGGAACAGGAAGAAATCTAGTTTGGTGCTGTTTATAGCTTAACATGTTCTCTGCAGTTGAAGTATTATAATGGCAAACTTTGTTACTAAGGTACTAAACTCAGCACTAAATTCAGACTGCTGAAGAAATGCCATTCCAGCCCAGATGAGGACTTGCATGACAATATTTCCCAGTAGTGTGCAGCTGGCTTGGCCAGGAAGACACTGCCTCACGTGACTGGCCAAGCTGATGATGCCTGGATTGAACCAGATCCAAATGAACCACATAGTTCTGTACTAGAAGTCAGAAGATGTGCTATGCCTGGCTCCTACAGAACTTCTTGCATTTCCTCAGAAGCTACAAGCTGCTCATTATAAAGAGGACAGTGGAATAAACAAGTGTGAACATGATCCAGAAGTTATTTCTTTTCTGCAGTAACTGCTGCTTAACTCACCAACTCTTGCACTTGATGACGTGCTAGCATACATCCTGTCTTGCAGAAACTCTTGACCTTTTGATCCTGCTTTGGCTCTGCATACTGCAGTCATGATGTGAGAATCCAGGGCTCCCCTCTGTCTGTCCTTGAAGGCCTGGAAGGCCTGGGACCCTGACAGGGGGTCAGGTACCCCCCTGTACAGAACCCCCAGAGACACTGTCTCTGATCTCTGTCCATGGAAAAGAGTTTTCAATCTTACAGGATGAATTACAAGCTCTGAGTGTTTGATATAAATAATTAAGTGTGGCACGGGTACAAAAGTAAAATTTTAGGATTCTAGATTAGCGGTTCAAAGGGGACAAGATGGAGGAAATTGGGTGTGTCTTGTCCTTTTTCTCCTTCTTCATGCCCTCCATGTTTCACTGTAGTGTTGGCATTTTTCTATTGGTTTAGGCTGGGGACACACTGTTCAACGTAGGTGATAGATATTGGCACATTATTGTAAATATAGCACAGGTAGTTTCTGGTATATAATGTTTGTAACATCCCACTGGGGGCAGAGCCCCACACGCTGCCCTGCAGGACAGACCTGCGGCAGGGCAGCAGAACATGTTAGAGATAAGCAAGAATAAACAACCTTGAAAACAGCACAGACTAATTATGACTTCTTCTTTGGCAGCGGGGCAGAAAGACAGACTTTTTACAATCTCGGAATCATCAATACCACAGATTCCGACATGATGCGTCCTTCGCTTCTGCAGCTGAAGCCATTTCTGCTTCACGCGAGCGCAGCTGTGATGTGGCAGGCATGACCACATAACATCTAGTGAGTCATGGAAGCCCTGTAATAGCGTGACCATCACGGGGCTCCTCAGACGTGCTGTCCTAAATCACAGTCCATAGCAGACCTGGGACATTTTGCATTGTGTGTGGGTATGGACAGCATTTCACGTTCACCAGTCAAGCCACTTAAAACCTAACACCGATAGATCTTAAAGACCTTTTATTGCAAGAGGCTGCTTTAGCCTTTCTACTCAACAACATAACCAAGATGTGAATAGAAAAACTCCAGGGCTTGGAAGATGCCAGCCAGAAGTATCATGGGGTGCCTATACAATCCTTTGTGGCAAGAAAGGCATTCCATGATATGAACATGATCGCTGAATAATTAGATTAAAACTTTCTGCTGACAATCCCCATGGAAAATAAAAAAAGTGAAAAGAAAAAAAACAAAACAAAGCTGTATTCATAGGAAATTAGGAAAACAAGCAGAAATGCAACCTAAGGCAGTGCAAGATATCTAATTGTCACTTGCAAAACAATACCTCTATTCCATCTTTCTTCTTTTTTAGTTGGCAGGATCTAAGGCAAACAATTATAATAATCTAAATTCATTTACATTCTGAAAGGACTATTAGAAAAGAAAGCAATCTTACAATGAGTAATGTAGTAACAATCAGTGAAGACTCTGTTTTGGGGCAACTATTTTAACTACAGTCTATGGAGAACATTATTTTGAAGTTTTCCATTAAAATTGATATAATTTCCATTCTCGGATGCCTTTCATTTAAAACAGTGGGTATACTGTATGACTAGACTGAGTCTAGCTTCTCAATGGGTTGATCTGTTAGTAAATAAACTGGCCCTACACAATTCACTATACTGTCTGAGTTTCAAAGGATAAAAGTGCTGTTTGCAAAAGGACTTTATATGTAACTAGAGGAGAGTCCTCGGGCACCCCTCAGGCAGCAGAGACATGTGCTAACCCAGAAAGAAGCCCAAGAGCAAAAGCCACAGTTAGGTTCCTTCTAGAAAGGTAGTTCTGACAGCAGCAACAAATAATTTGCCAAATGCTGAATCAGTAACTTTCTTTTGTCTTTCCATCTGCATAGAAATTCACATTTATGTCAGCTCCGATGAGGGGAAGTGTACAGAAAACAATTAGGTATATACATAATGCTGAATCACCTGAACCTGATTCAGCTGTCCAAACAGTATGTCTAGCCTCTATATAGTTGTGGAGAGAGAGAAACTATTCTAAGACATTGAGAGCATCTTTATTAGGTTCCCATTTTAAGCTGATGCTTGTAGGAGTTTAACTTCCCTATAGATCAAGAACAGTAGGTGGTTTAGCAAAAATATCCTTCATTACTGTGCTCGTTTCAGCTGGGGTGGAGTTAATTTTCTTCCCAGTAACTAGTACAGGGCTATGTTTTGGGTTTGTACTGAACTGAACACAGGGCTGATAATACAGAGATGGTTTTGTTTTTGCTG
Organism: Taeniopygia guttata; assembly: GCF_048771995.1. NCBI lineage: Eukaryota > Metazoa > Chordata > Aves > Passeriformes > Estrildidae > Taeniopygia > Taeniopygia guttata. Next base: position 83,345,070 of record NC_133027.1, read on the forward strand.
AGCACAGCTTACAAAGAGCCAAGGCCTTTGCTGCTTTTCCTGCAGCCACATGGGTGAGGAGGCTGGGAGTTCATGGGAGGCTGGGAGGGGACACCGCTGAGACAGGTGACCCCAAATGACCAAAGGGATATTCCAGACCATATGGCATCTCATTCAGTATATAAAGTGCGGGGAAGAAGGAGGAAGGGAGGGATGTTTGGAGTGATGCTGTTTGTCTTCCCAAGTGACCATTACGTGTGATGGGGCCCTGCTCTGCTGGAGATGGCTGAACACCTTCCTGCCCATGGTGCGGTATGCTCTCTTTCCCCTCCCTTATCCCAGCTAACTCCGGGGGGAAAGGGGAGCGCGGGCAGCTTCCGTTCCTCCCGCTGAGCCCTCGCGGGCTTCGGGCGGGGCTGTGTGAGTCTGAGAGCAAGCGGCGAGTCCCACGGCGAATAAAAGGAGAGAGACTTTTCTCCCGGGCGCAGAATTCCGATTTATTGCAACCCAACTGGGAAAGCAAAAACTGAAGGGGCCACGGCTTGCCGTGTCGGTGTTTGTCTGTGCCGCGCTGCCGAGCGGGGCGGGGCGGCGCGCTCCGGAGCTGGCTGAGAGAAGTGGTGGGATGCATGGACAGAGCGGCGGCGGTAACGCGCGGGTGCCAGCCAGGAGAAAAGCAGCGGGCGTGCCGCGCCCGCAGATTAAGTACAGGACAGGGGAAAACTGGGGCAGCCAATGGGGTAACGCCACGTGGGGTCTGAGGGCAGTGGGGTACGGGGGTACATCCAATGGGGGGCGGACAGGTGGAGGGTCCCAGGTCGTCTGCCTATCCCTCAGTGTCCTGAGTAGAAGATTCTAGGTGGGGGGAAGGGATCCCGAGTGACAGACAGGCATTTGGGGGTAAACACAGTGATTTTGCAATTTCTCGGGGACAACAGACTGCGGGGAGAGATGGGAAGACCCGGGGGGTTGTTACAGAGCGCGGGGGGTACATGGAACGAACTTATACATAATACAAATGTGGTAAAACATATAATAACACAACCCCACACCATGGGAAGTGGTGAATTAATTCCTTGTTTTGTTTTGCTTGTGTGCACAGTTTTTTGCTTTTCCTACTATGCTGTCTTTATTTCAACCCATGAGTTTTCTCATTTTTATCCTTCCCATTCTCTCCCCACTCTCCCTGGTGGGGGAGAGAGTGAGGAGGTGCTGGGGCTTGGCTGCTGGATGGGGACGAAGCACGACACATACAAATTAGTTACTACTGATATGGCCTCCTCCAGAGACTTGCAGAAAATCACAAGGCTGTAACTTCTGTTCTCAGTTGCACCTGCAGGTTTTCTCTGCATCTTCAGGTTTAGAGGCAGCTCTAAGTATCTGCTGCCCTTTACAATCATTTGTTTTCAAAAAAATCTGTTTTCATTTTCTGACTCAAAACTATTTTTTTCACATTGGCTCCTTAATCAAACGTACGTCCACATCTCAAGAAGTAAAATATTTAATTTTCATTAGACAATCAAATATTTATTCATAAGCATACCCATCAGGAATAGGAACATACCTAACCACTGATTTTTATCCTAGTTAGTATTTCCACTCTCAGGCCACTGACAACTAACCAAGGAACTTTTCCAAAGCATCAGAACTAGATGTAGATGTCATGCTTTTCCACAGTCTGGTCCAGTCCCACTGAGGTTTGGACTGCCAATGCTAACATGGGGATCACAGAATATTTATAAGAAATGTAGGGTGAGGGGGACATTGTAGCACCTGGGATGGCAGCGACACAGAGCCTACCACATTAGGGACATGCAAAAGGCAAGGTGACAAACCGAATACACCAAGAGAGTAAGGGTAAGAAGTGTAGTGATGTGAATGATAAATCACAATAGAGGCAAATAGAAGCAACTCACTGAGACTGAAATCATGAAGGAGCACTGAAAGAGTGTCAAAATGTAATTCATCATTGAGCGCCCTGCTACCCACCAGAGCTGCCATTATCTGCCTGATCCAGAGCAATTCATCTGCTGAAGTTATAATGCATATTGCATCCACAGCCAGAAAACACTTTCTCTGAAGAGCTTTCCCAAAACAGGAGCCCAGAGCAGCCCCTCTGCAGAAACTCCTTCACACAGAAATCCTTTATCATTAACTTCTTTTGCATATGGAAAAACCCTTCAGCAGCAAAATACACTCACAGTCAATGAACAGATTTGCCAAAAGTTTGCAAAAAATCCATTTGCAATTATCTGCATCATCAAAATAATTCTTTGTAGACAGCCAAAGCGGAAAACCACTCAAAGTCAAATAAAATCTCCAATAATGTTATTCTTAAGCACAAGTTTCCCTCAGTTATAGCTTCATATTCTGGTCACTTCTTTATATGAATAACAGTTTTGGCATATGGAACCTATTCATTTATTTTGTATTCTGAAAACCTGCCTCAAAAAGTTTCAACCTTCAATCTTCTGTGTACTGACAGATTCAAGTTTTCCAACCACAGCTGACTGTGGTGCATTTATTCTGTATTTGAGTATCACCCTGACAGTCTTTTGGAATTTATAAACAAAACAAAAAACAACAATAACTGTTTTATGAAAATACCACTTTTGAAGCACTCTTCAGAGCTTCAAGACAGTAAATCTAAGAAGAAGAACACAATTGCTGCTTGAAAGATTAAAAACAGCTCTACATCTTTTCCATTGACAGTATGCCTACCAAACAAGCACAATGAGTTCAGACTGCAGCATAACCCAGTGTGGTAAAACCTTACTTGCCTCAATGGATTACATACCAGTGAATATTTCAAATACAACACAACACTACATTTTTCAGTTGCTTTCTTTTTTTCCTAAGTGGGCAGCCTCAGCACAGCCAAATGCACTGTTTGTAAACAGAAAACTCATTCCTGCTTATTGCCTGCAAGTAGACACAGAGCAGCCCTGGAGTAAGCTGTGAGCCAAGTCAGAAAGCTTTTACATTCAATTAGCAGCTTCACTTTTCCTCTTGGATTTGTAATGGCAGAAACCAATTTCTGATGAGAATGAGCAGAATCCTTGGAGCTGTCAGGAGCATGTCAGGGTACTGAGCAGAACTCTGCTTGATAGAAACCACACCAAGAAAATTCAAAAGTCACTTCCCTGCCCTTGGCTCTCTCAGTCACCTTTGCATGCCCTGTTCCCAGGTCCCCTCTCTTCTCATATCATGCTTGATGAACAGCACAAACACACCTACTGTGGAAAGGGAACTAGGGAAACTGATTAGAGGGATGCACATCATTATCTGCTTGCTCACTTATCTTTTATGTATTTTTCATAAAATAATTATCTGTTTTGTAATTTGTTACTTAACTACATGGGAACATACTCCAGTGGACACTGAGAGCTCACAGATGACAAGCCATGATAAGAAAATAAAGGGTGGATAAACCGCAACATTTAAAGGCCTTGTATTACTCTTAATCTTTCAAATTTTAAAATACTGTTTGATTTTTGTTTAAATGAATGGTGAAGTAGTAATACTAGTATTCTGGGGTATCTTCAAGCATAAGTCTGAAAGGACCTTTCCTCCCTCAGACCACAATAATAAGACTTTCCTCAGTATTAATTGCTCTCAAGCACCCAATCTATTCACTTACAGAATTTATCATATTAGACCTCTGTTTTAATCTTACAAATATCTGAAATAACAGTAGATCTAAAAGGAATAACTAAAAAGTATGCCATTTAGCTCTTTAGCTCATCTTTCTGAAGATGACAGTAATTTATGTTTCCAGAATTCCAGTTATACCACTAGACTTCAATTAGCCAATACAGTGGAACAATCCATAACATCCATATGGAGAAATGCCCTGAAATTTCATTTCAGATCAATTTGTACCCTTGAAATAATATTGCTAGGATCCTCAGCACTCACCAAGGGCATATTTTCCAGAACAGCCTGTGTGTGCTAGGAATAACTAAAGTGTCAAGGATTTAACATCTACAAGCTCTCTTCAAGTGTTTGAAAGAAGAAAAGTAGGGCTCTTTACCCCCTCACTGAAATTGTGCACTATTTGGTACAATGCCTCCAGTTTCCTGGGAATTCAATTTCAAGGAATGCTGAGGAAATTCCTCCTGGGAGGATTTTTTTTTTTTTTAATGCCTTTTGTAAGCATGGTTGGTCAAAACAATTCTTGTGGAAAAGTTCTGACACAAAATTTTACTTTAAAGAAATCTAAGTATTTGGGAACTTCTACCAGAAATTTTTCCTTCATGAAAGGCACACACAGCTTTCTACCATCAGTAATGCCTAGACCAGGTAAAGAATTTAGCCCACATAAAAGATTAATGAAAAAAATCAATATTCTGATGAGGCAAAGTTCCAACTGGTTTCCAGCATCAATTTTTTTGTTGAAAATCTTTATTTTCATAGGTTTGGGGTAGTTGGGGGGTTTTGGGTGTTTTGCTTTCTTTTTTTTTAAGAAAGAGGTAGGAAATGTTGCTACTTCTGTGAAATAAATTTTGTAGACACCAATAAAATGTTTACATTTTCATCAAAGCCATCTACATGCATTGCTTTTCAGACAAGCCCTGTTCACAGTTGTGCTGTAAATAAAGGTATGCTACAAAAAAGTCCATTGAGAAATCTTTTATGTACTACACTTGCTTTAAAGCACAAGATCACATCACTCTTTCCAGTGGCTCAATTTAAAATCTACCTCTTCTACACAGTTAATAGACTAATTCCTTTAGCCTCAAGCATCAAAACAAGCTTTCTAAGTTCAAACCTTCTAGTGCTTAGTCAACACTCTGTAAATTCAGTCAATCTTTCAGTATTTCAGGACAATTTAACCATGACAAATCAACAGTAGCGCTGATATAGAGACACTCACAGAGACTTTCTGCCCTGATGCCAGGCCTGCCTAAATTACAAGCCCTGGAGCTCCATTGAACTCATTGTCATCAACCACAAGTGGCCTTGAACAACAGTTCAGGTATCAGGTGCTGCTGGAAACAGTCACAGAAGGACTCAAGCTGACATGCCTCCACATGAGCCACTCAGACAACGCTTCCCGGATCTGTAGGTTCTTGGAAACAGTCTTACCTACAATGAAGAGCAGCACAGATGGATACTCTGGCATTCCAAATAACACTGGCCTCCTCTCTGATCCACAGAAGTCAGCATTTGATTAGTAGCTCTAGCACAAAGTTGTCCAAGTTGTGAATGACTTCACTCAGCTATCACCCCTCAGTACTGCACTATCTAGATTTTTTTCAGTTTTCAGTTCCCCTCTTTCTAGTGTAATGAGGAAACCACTATTACACAGAATTATGTCAAATGCTGGTAGAAGCACTCAGGAGCTACGTAATACCTTTTCTTACTGTAAGATAGTTTCCAAAAGCAGCAAACAATGTTACTTTTCCCAGAACACGTATGCATAAGGTGAGAGGCTGGTTCATTGAAGGATGGACCACTAAACTGGATGTCTGGGTCACAAGCGTGTAACCAGAGTGAATGGCTGTATGCACATGCTTGTGCACAAGCTCATATGCACAAACTCGTGCTCTGTAGTTAATGAATTTTCTCAAAACTAGCTCATTAGATTGTAAACTGTGCTGTGCTGACACTAACTAACCATGGCAACTGCCAAATGTATAAAAAGCATACAAACACTCCTTTCGAGCACAGTCTGTGCTTGAATCTGTCTTTTTAAAGCTTGTATGAAAACAGTGGGATGCAATAATACAAGCTTTTGAATTTGTGAAAATCTGCAAAATAGAAGGGAAGTGTTCAGTAATCTTCTGAAGAAGCTAGTTTTTCATATTGAAGTCAAAAGCATCATCCTACCACTATTTCTGACCTCCAGCATAACACAAGCCACAGAAACACACTCAGCCAGTATCACTATGAGCCCACACCTTCTGTTGAGATAGTGTATTGTTTAAATATGTTAGAGAAAAGAAATTCATTCACTGCAGAAGTCTCTCCCAGTCTTCTAAGACTGACAGCACTAAGCCTCATTTTTAAGCTCTATGCATCTACTTAGAACATTGATGGGACACATATGTTACCAGGTAACTAATTAATATGTATGTAAACCAAATCAAAGGTGACATTACCAACAAACAAAAGAAGTGCCTGCTGCAATACAAAAAAATGACTGTAAAATGCATTTTACTGGGCTTGAACCATAAAATGCACTATACATGAATTTAAACACACTCAAGTATTTGCCTAAGATATTTTATTGATAAAAACTTCATAATTTCAAAAAGAAATAATCTGTGTCCAAAAAAAGTTGAGTCTTCTATATATGGTGCACAACGAAACAGACTGAACACATCTGTATGGAGAGTGTTACCCTTTCTACACATGGAATCTTTTTTATTAAATAGAAAAAACTGAAAAACTTGCCAATGGAAAGGGAAGAATTTAATTTCAAGTTCATTAAAGTGTTTCCGTTCATAGCTAAGCCTTTTGGAAAATGGCTAGTAGTCCCAGCTGTGTGTACATTATACAGCAACAAAAAAAAAAAAAAAAACCCACAAAAAAAAAAACACCAAAAAAAAGTAATCATTAAACTAACAAATAAAGGAAGAAGTATGCCAGCAAAGCTAACATCCTAGGCATCCAATCATCATGCTTATAAAACATGGAGCAATTACCCACTCTGTCACTTGGGGCTACAGCATCTTTTTGCACCTTCATGAGCTCACAGATGCTTCAGAATGTAACAACTTAGCTTTTCTAATTCAGCACTGTCACAGACCTGGGCTGGAGCCTGTCTCTGCTGTGATGGAGTTTGAGGATGACATAAGCCACAAGGTACTCCTGGTATTTTTCTGAGCGCCCTAAAAGAAGGTCAGCTGGCAATAATGAAGCTGCTGGCAGTAACACCAAAAGCATTGCCAACATTGCATAAGGCATTCACTATGTTAACAGGTTGTAGACCAGATGCATTCACACTACTTCTGTTGAACTTACCTTTGACAGTATTAGGTGTTCAGCAGAAAATTGTGTTTCTCTCATTGCTATCATCAGGACTATCAACTTCACACCACTGCCACCAATCTAGAAACTTCAAAAAGCCTAAGCAAGGAACAATCCCTAGGGTATCAGCAGGTACCACTCCTACAGACTGCAGGCAAGGACCAAGCTGTCAAGATAGTTCATCCACCTGTAGATGATTTCCTACCACCCTTGTTTTCTTGCAGGGCCTTCAGCAAGGGACAGGGACTGGGCTGTAGAAAGACCAATTGTCCTGGCATCATCAGCTAACTTCTGTCCACTCTTCCCTCCACGGGCTCTGTTGCCTCTCCCTGTCATGCAGCCTGATGCACATCCACTACATGAGCAAGACACAGGTCAGCACTGTGAAATGATGGACGAAATCTACAGGATCATCTTGGGATAGAAACATGTTCAGTTACATGAAGGGAGACCTTCCATCAAGTCACAGGTACCTGCAAAAAAGAACGGGCATCGCCACAATCTAGGCAGCAGCAAGACATGATAAAGCTTTTGGATGCAGATACTTGACTGCTTTGTGTGTTGTCATCTCCTCAGACTGCTTTACACCAGTACAAGCTAAGGGAACAAGCAAATCTCTCTGCAAGTTAAAAGGCTTCACTTAATATTCTTGCTACGTTTGTAGGCAAACCTTCTCCAGGAACACAAGGATACAGAGAAGGACTTCATGATACTAGTAAGTTTTCTTGCTCATATCAATTAGTGGAGAAAAATATAGTAAGTCTAGATCTCTGAAGCTCCAAGGACAATTCACTATTTTTTGGGTGAAATACTGATTTTTAAGAACAAGCAGCAATTACAATAAGTGAGGCCATTACTTCTCACAGTGTCTAAAACAATTACACATCTAATCACAGAACACTTCCACAGGACTTTCATCCAATTCCACTGCTCTATTCAGAAGAAACCCCTTTTCTTCTCTATATACTTCTATATTGAAATGCTCCTGTTAAGCTAGTAGCAGTGTTAGCATTAGGAGCCGAATTGAAATCCAAATCACGTGCTCAACTCCTGTCACTCACTATTTTGAAAAAGCATTTCCCGTTGTTCAGAATTTCTTCACTAGCACAGTCTGTACTAAGGGAAAATGGGGATCTCCTGCTGTTGCTAATACATACCAGAGATCTACCACAGATAAAAGAGACACTAAAAAACCATGATGAAAATTGTCTGGCAGTAGACCTCTCATGAATTCAGTGGTTAATGATTCTAACTAAAATCTCCTTTTGCCCATCTAAGCCACTAGAGCTTTCTTAGTGACTGCTCCCATCTCTCAGTTAGCATTATTTAAATAAGTTATCTGATTAAAAAGCACTGGAGTAAATCGGCTGAGGGTGGAAAAGCAAAAGCTGTGGCTATCAGAGCTGACAGAGCCAGCCTGTCTGCAAGCCTCTGCACGCACAGCAGGATGAGATGCTCATCAAACCTTGGGAAGGGTCCATTGTGTCAAGCCCCAACAAATTGTGCTCCTTCATTTTCACCATTAATGTTCAGGGTGGTTTGCATTTTGTTGGTTTTTGGGTGGTTGGTTTTGGGAGTGTTTTCTTGTTTGCTTGTTTTTAAGGCAATAAAATACCTGAACAGGTATTATGAAGCTTGCTAGCTGCCAGCTATAAATATGGTACTGGGAGTCTGGGGAGCTGGCTTTTAAAACTCAGGCTCCAAAGAGATATAGCATCCCTGCATTGAGAAAAATCACATAAACTCATCCACAGTCACAGAACTTGATTGACTTTGATCCCAGTGTTTGCATCTGGACATTGGTTCCTCATTAGTCTCCTGTTGGTTTTGTCCAGTTTTTAAATTCTTTGTTTTAAGGAAAAAGGAAATGCCAGCAACTGAAAAGCATAATTTCTCTAAAACCATTTCCTTCCCTTTACCCCCACCTCCTCACAGCCACATTTCAACAGCTCCACAGAAGTACCAAATCAAATTTATTCGCACAGCATAATGCCAGCCAAAGCAATCCTCTTACTCTCTCCAGTGGCTGCCCCAGAAAAACAGGCCTCAGGTAAGGTTCACAGACTTTTTGCCACACGTTCATCATCAATAGTTTCATTTCTAATGAAGGTTTCGACACTGCTGATGTAAAAGATAATCTGCTACTGAACTTTGAATTAAACAGACAGAGCTAATAGTGTTAACCTTAGCGTCTCTGCCTGACTTTTCACTTTAGAGACCCTTGAGGTTTCCAGTTCAATTTCTGGCTTCTCCAATCATGCAAGAATAATGAGATTGAAAAAGCAAGCAGTGCAATATGGCACATCCTTGGTGGGACCACAGTACTGAGGGTTAACATGCAGGGGGCAGAAACAAAATCTTAGGAAAAAAGATTAAGACAAAAGAACTTAAACCAGCAGAGATACAGGCATATTTTCATTTCCGTCTCTTATTTCACCCACGTTAAAATATTGGTAGTCCTACAGTCATTGCATTTCTCTTTGTTCAATAGCCACGTTTTCCATTAGAGAGGGTGTGTAAATTGAACTGCTGATCTTTCTGTGCCTGGCTGCTCCATACAGGATGTATACAAAACTGCCCTTTGCATTTTTACTGCATTAGCATCTTCTATGTTCTTTAATCTAAATCTTCTCCTATACTTGTTGATTTCATAAAGTTTTATGATGTTAAGTGTTCTGTAAATTCCCTCATTTCCCTTCCAGATTAATCGGCCATGAAGTCCAACTTTATTACTTGAAGGGACTGTAAATAACATGAAAACACCACCTATGTGTAGCATAATTATGTTGAGAAGCACAGTTTGGAGTCTTGACATAATCAGAAAACACAGATAGAGGTTTATGTGTTTTCCTCTACTAGTTATGTTCCTATAAGGTTTTTAAACTGTTGAATGCCCTGAAAACTTTAAGGAATCTTGAATCACAGGAATTGATACCGTGGCTTGCCTTGCAAATTCTAAACCTGATATGGGAAAGCCACTCTTACTGTTCAAACCTCTTTTTCAGCTCACAAGCCCAGTCCAATAGCTGGCTTTGCACAATGGCCAATACATGAAGGAAGTTACAACAACCCTATATTAGGTCTCTTAAAATGAAAGCAAAGACAAACAAATTATATTTTTATATTGTTGCTATCTAAAATATTATCATACCCTAGGTCAGTGAAAAGCACTATGGCATTGCAGATACCACTGTCTGGAATAGACAAACATATGAAAAATATTTTAACAGAAAACACTGCATTTACAGCTCCAGAACCCTAGCTTGGTCATATATTACTTGAATGCCCAACAGAGGTGCAATACAAACCACCAGTACAGGAGACAGACTGTATTTGTATCAAGGGATGGAGGGATTTTTGTGCTCCCATCCACAATCCAAAGCACTGATTAAATTTTAAAAGTCAGTAATAGCTTCAAGCTTGATAGGACACTGTTGCTGTGCTTTCAGAATTTCAGAAGAAAGTGCAACAGACAACAAAATTCACCGCTTTTAAGAAAGGCACTCTCTACATTTCTGTTTACATTGAAATGTATAGAAAAGAGTAAGTCATACCAATACCAGAGTGCTATGGTCTGTATTGTTGTTTTGTGTTTCACTTACTCTGATACAAAATTTTATTTTACAAAGTACATATTATTTATACTATGGTATATCTAATACTATGCAAATGTATTAAAGCTCAGAAGCTCAGAAAGTGGAGAAAGCAGAGAAAAATTGTGCAGACATCTCAATGTTACGATAATGAATGTTTTTTTAAAGAAGGTTTTACTCAATCTTGTAGTAAGCCTTTTATATTTTGAAAAACATTCATAATTTCACATTTTTTCCCAAATACAGTATAAGCCTAAGAGAATGCAGGCACATACATCAGTTTATTATGTTACCAATTAAGGACACAGTTCTACATCTCTTCTACAAAGAATGTATACAACTAAGATGGTATTTTTTTTTCATGTCATACTTCATTGGGGTTTTTTTCCCCTTCTCACAAGAAATTCCCATCAAATGCAATAAGGATAAAAACCAATAAAGTTTAAAAGAAACTAAACAAACTCTATAAAAATTATTCTAAATATCATATGGGTCACAGGAGAGTTCAAAAACTATTTATGTAAGTAACTGAATTCTGTAGCAGAGGGGCATTACTAATAAATCCCATTAGCTACTTTAAGAAAGTTATGAATAGGAGACAGGCCTCCATCAAATTTTTCAGGACTTTTTAATGAATGAAGCAAATACCTCAGATCTCCCCTGGAGAAATCTAAGAAGAGAATGTGCACAAGAGCAGTGGCAGGTTTGCAGAAAAATAACTCATTTAACTTCATATTTTAGTTGGTTTTTATAAAGGCAGGAGGGAAGCAGGGGGAAAAGCAAATCTTGTGATTGTGATTGAAGGCTCACTCTCTGCACCCTAGCATCTAATAGGAAATGATGAAGTACAAACTAAATGAATGAAGAATTTTAAAGGTTATGGATGGAAAAGTACCAATGAAAAGGAGGGCACAATGAGATAAGAGGTATACTAGCATAAGAAAATACTGAATAGGCAAAAATACAGAGGCATTCATCCTGTCCCTTATTCTATGGGTCCCAGTCAGAGAAAACTCTTAAGAAAGAATAAAAAATTCTTGCTAAGTGGTTTTTAGTAGGTGGAAAGTTGAACAGAACAGGGAAGGGAATTTTTAGTTTCATTTTTTAGTTGGAAAAGTAGGTTTGACTAGCTGTGAGTCAATACAACCAAAGGATATTTTAAAGGAATTCAAGTACACTATGAAAATGACAGATGCTAAAATGAAGCTGTTGAAAGAACATTTCTGAAGGCTTTCCTGCTTCATTTCAAATGCAAGGTGCTTGTCTTGGAAATGATAAATTGAGACACCTTCAGGCTCCCTATGTGCCATTATACCAAATCATACAGGGTGACATTTCTTTGATTTCCACTCCAATACTTCATTCTATCTGGTATAATTTCCCACCAAAAAGAACTCAGAAAGGAATAATTCAGTTAGTGTACAAATATATTTTCCTATGTCTATATCTTTGTTCCATGTACATTAATAATTGACATGTTCATGTAATTTGACAAAATGATCAAGCATTCTCATTTTAGCTTCTGACTTTACAAATCAAACTGCAGTCTTTAAGTTATGTTTTAAATAAATTATGACTAAAATGACTATATAGCCTTGTAATAGGAAGAAATTGCATCTGCCAGTATTAGTTCTGGTGCTTGAAACTGCCAACCCAACCTTCAGCTACCTCTCTGTGAGTTTCTGGCCTAGCCCACTCTGCTGAACACTCAAGGCTGAGTACCATAAAATCTGTGTGGCAGTACAGGCACTTTCTCATAGTCTTATTCAGAAATAATTGTCCTATTACAAAGTTTCTGAGTGAAACAGCCACTACAAGCAACTAGAACTAGAGGCCCCTGTAGGGTATTGATCCAGCCTCAGTACTATGGCATTATGAAGTTCCTTCTTCTGGACAGCTCTTAGAAATACACTTGAACAGATCTCTTGTCCAGTTATCCACTAAACGTGTTCCCTGCTGGAATACTTCACTGCCTCTTCCATCCACAATGCAGGCTCCTGGTGTTGTGGAAAATAAATTGTGTTATCCATCTTCAAAGCTTTCGCAACATTTTTTCAAAATCCAGTGGAGCATATATTACAAAGGAAAAAATGTAAAGCAAGGGTGCTGTGCTGACCACAATCACAGTAGGACTGCAATTCAGAGAGGATTACCAATTTCTTAGCACTGACTTTGCAGACACTGTGTCTTACAGCATGTTACAGAGATTGTTCTGAAGCCTTCATGGTCAAAAGCAGACATCCTGGAAGTAAAAGGAAAGGCATTTACAGCTGAGCTTGCCAGTAAAAATATTCACACTGTTTCAAAAAGAAAAAATCTTCACTTTGGTTTTGCCTAATGTTGTGTCTCAACAAGCTGATTGTTCTGCCTCTACCTCCTAACATCCTACCAAATGTGCACAGCAGCTTGCACACAGTTCTCTTTTCTAGGACTTGTTAAATACCCCTACTGGGACAGCAGCAGACCATGACACACACCAAAGAAAAAACCCAAATGGTGTGAAAATTCATAATGTCAGCAAATATCCAAGATGGTATTGGTTTTATTAGCCTTTTTTTTCTTTTTCTCTAGAAAAGCTTCACAGGTGTTTCCTCATTCCACGAGAATTATGTTGCTGATTCATCAGCATCCTTTTACCCCTGTATCCCTCCTGCTGTCTCCTGTGGTGCCACTGTAGAGGCCATGCCAATAAGGCCAAGATATCCTGGGCTTTGGTACATATCCAGTTTCTTCTGTGGTTGTGTACCACCAGGGCAGCCTGCAGTCCTGACTGGGAACAGGTGAACAATGCAAAATTTGAGTCAGCTCATCAAGTTATTTGGTTCTACGATGTACTTTGCAATTTAGCCTCCATATTTACTTCTTTCTCTAATTTTCAAAGGTTAAAGTCATGGTTCTACATTGTGTGCATATTTCCCCTTTACTCAGCAGTAAAATTTGTTGTAATGGGGAGGAAAGCATACAATTGAAATTCTCTTGATCTAGCTTAATCACTATCTAGAGAGTTCATGCTGGCATTTCTGTGACTGCTGGGAGCACAGATTATACTCAATTTAATTAAAATAGTCTATAAAGCCAAATTAGCTCTTCGCATACCTTAAACAAACATGAAATGGCAGAATGGCTTGACATAATTTCAAAGATATGCACTTTCTACCTGCTGTTTTTCCGCTGATTCCGGGTGGCCTTGAAAAAAGTTTACCACAACAAAAACAAGTATTTGTGAATCCATTGCCTGATGCACTTTTTACTCTGTGCTCCCCTCCCTATCCAAAATAAACACTTTTCATATTGAAAGATTCAGGTCCAGAAATCACTGAGGCACATGTTCAACATTTTAAAGTCCAACTACAAACTACAGCAAGTGCCTGATTTAAAGTCCATGCTTCAGTAGACTGAGGTATATGAAATATGTAGTGCCTGATGCATGCAGAGTCTGAGTCACAAAAAAAGTAAAGAATAAAAGCAAGTGATTTTAATCCCTCTGCCTTTGATACATGCTTATGCTATGCCAAGAGTTGGAACACCATGAACACAGATACTCCAGTGCAAGATTTGAGAGCCACAAGATATGATGCATACAAAGGCAGTGCATACATATTCCTGTCTGTTCAATGCAAACAAAAGACGTGAGTTCACACAAAAATTAAAGTGCTTTAGCTCATGTACAATTCCAGCAACAAAGATCTAATGGCACCACCTTGCAGCAGGCTGATAGAATGATTTGTTGTCACTGTTCAATTGCCTTAAGCTGTCATTGAGAGAGAGAGGTACTAAATATGTAATACAGTATATTTCATTTATTTTTAAAAACAACATTAAAATTTGTTGAGCTATCTGGTTAAAGTACTGAAAATTAGGGCAATACAAGAGTTCAGATTCTTTAAGCTATCAAGAGCCCTCTGTTCAATTGTTAAAGTCACTTTCTCTTTTGTACAGAGTGCACGAATACAGGAAACATATCTCTCCATAGCTGATAGCTGTCCTGCAAAGAACAAGAGTGACAGATCACTGCTCCTTTTATGCATATCAGCTTTATATTAGAGATAGATCAAGACAGCAACTAATCTGACCGTATAGAACTAAATCAGGGGAGCAGGAAGGTGCAAGAAGCGGGGGAAGAAAACACCAAAGATAAGGTACTATCAGAAAAATCAGGCTCTAGTAAAACAAGAGAAAAGAAGACCTACTGAAGAAATGCCAGTCTCCTCAGATGCAGGTTCCTTCCTTCAGAAAATCCAGAATGTAGGATGCAGTGGAAGTCAATGTATGAAAGACTTTGATCTACAGAGAAAGCTAGAAAAAAATGGCAGTAGGTGCCTAAGCAAGATCCTAATATCATCATGTGAACAAGTGTGGCAGCTTGGACTGTGTCTTATGAGTAGGAGGATAAGCAGCTAACTTTAAAAGATTTGCAAGGAAAGGAGAAGATCTCAGGAAGAACAATTAGAGACCTTTCAATGTTTTATCTATTTCTTACTATTTATTTTTGAGTGAATGAATAACATACTTATCCTTCTGGATCATAGTGAACCTATGCTCCCAGAGAGAAGATGCTTCTCCAATGCCCAATACAACCAAGGTGTAGCTATGACTGGCAGTATCTGGGCCTCAATCCAAGGAGCCCCCCTAGCAAAATTAACCCATAGCAATTGACCTGACACTGACAGTTTTCATGACAGAAAACTGCCCTCAGCACCTCCCACTGCTGATTTTAAGCATTATTTTTTCCTTCCTCTTACTCTAGCATTGCACTCCCTCCTATTCTCCAGCACTGGCTTTGGTGCTTGATTAACTTTCTGCTAGCATGGCCCAGTGCTAAGACAGCAACCATTACAAAGAGAAACAAAGATTGTACTTCATATTTACAACCCACTGTTCTGCAATTGCTTTTTGTCTTTGAAAGACTCACTACTCTGAAAAAAACCCCACAGATTTTATTATTTATGGCTTGGCCCTTCATATATTTGTGGGGCCCTTCATATATTTGTGGGTTTCCTATATACATTTAAAACAAATCTTTAGACATCCTCTGGATAGATAGAAGATTTTTTCCAGACTGTTACTTGACAAAGAGTCAAATGCTTCTTTTGATTATTTTGATGGTGATTGGAATGGGGTGGTGTGCCAGCACTGGCACATCATGGAAGTATTCCATCACCATCTATGGACAGAAAACAGGACAAAAGTAGCAGCATATTGGATTCTTTTTTTCCATTTCATGTCTATTCTTTGAAACTCAGATTATACTTTAGACATTCCATTCCAGACACTGTCCATCCTTACAAATATGACATGTTTTTCATAGGTTGTTTGTTTGTTGGGGTTTTTTTTAACAGACATTACGCATACATTGAAACATGTCCCTCTCTTTATCAAGGGTATTGGGCCTTTTTCTTCAGTAACTTCACAAACTAGTCAAGTTTCAATCTCTTGTATGCAGTCTGTATAGTTGTAAAGTGCAACATCCCTGACTAAACATTACAATGAATGCACACAGCATACATGCCACCATGGGACATGCAAAGAGGCATGAATCCATTTCTGCTATTAATTAAATTGAAAATGTTGGGGGGTTAAGGTATAATTGCAGTTTTCCCTTCAGATCTAATAAAAACAAGTGTTACTATTACCCTTCATTTGCCTTTCTCTTTGCTTCAGAAACACCATTTCCACTTTTCACAAAGTAGTGACAACTGAGCCTGATCACCACATAAAACTTCAGGTTTAGGGATCAGAAATATTTAACCTGTAACCAGTTTCTAAGTGCTGCTTTCTCCAGCCGATGTGTCGTTTGTAACAGAATTATTGATTAGTTCCATGATCCTGTCATAACTAGATGATTCAGCAAGTCTCACTCAACTACTTGCAATACTGTTTAGGAATTGAATTTCCTAAATAGGTTTCTTATTCCCTTTAAATGGCTGCATAACTAATATCTGAGTTGGCACTGAAGTGATTGGAAAAGGAAGCCCTGTAAATGAGGTTCAAACAAACATCTTATACAACAAATGGACAAGTTAGCAAGGAGTAACAAGTACCATTTAATTTCTCTGCATACCATCCAGATGGGTAAACCCTGAACCCTCCAGCAGTTTTCACTCTGAAATGCTGGTAAAAGATGCATATTTTTAACTGTCCTCCACTTATCATGAGCAAATTACTTCTGCTTTCAAATTCACAAGATTATTATTCTCCCATTGCTAACCTCTGCTGCTCAAGCTGAAAGAAAACTGTGTCATTTGTGACTCAGTCATTTGTACTTTTTCAGTGCTAAAGGGAGCTCTGGCATAGGTGAGCAGAATTGTTGTGTGTGCAACAGGTGCACACACAGTTCTGTGCTTCCAGAGGGAAGGAAATTGGCATGTTTGGGCCAAAAAACCTCTGTCTCATGTGGCTTTATGGGTTTCATAATGCTAATGGGCCTTAAAATGGGGTTTAGTATTTTCAGTCTTAAGTCCAAGATAGCACATTTCTAAAAAGCAGTGTTCAACTCTTCAGCAATTCTGGCCATAGTTTCTTGCTGCTCAGTCAGTCCCCTCGCCACTGCAGGGGAGGCTCTGTGAAAGCCAGGCTGATACAGACAGGGTTGCCTAATCAACTCTCAGAAAGAGCTGAAGCCAGACAGGGCTCTGTCAGTCAGCAGAACAATGGCACACAATGTATTAATAACGAGGGCAGAACTATATAATCGCATGCAAATAACATGCTTCACCATACACCAGCCCACAGGTAAAGAGACAGCAATAAATCCATGGTATTTTTAAGAACTTGTCTGCAGAACTGTAATGTATACAGGAAGGACCCAGACATGTAGTGCAGAGCCAGAAATTGGCAAAATTTCATATTTTAACAATTACAGGATGAATAAATAAATAACAAACTGGCAAGATGACACATCAGCTAAATGCTAAACAAAGTACTATTTATATTTAAATATGTATATATCCAATTTTTTTTCTTGTAGACCAAAAAAAAAAAAAACCCAAGAGATGTTAATGCTGAGATTCTTCAGTGCTGAGCTGGCATTGAAGCCAGAAGGAAATTAAGAATAACCTTGTACAAATGAACCAGCAAATGATGCTCATTAGCAAGCAGCCCTAGTAAGGCAGGGTTGGAGGTAACTGAATGTACAGCGAGTAAGAGTTACCATGGCCACTGGTTCAGGGACACTTAGGAGGAGAGAAGAACAGCAAAGAAGAGTGTATCAACAGCATTAAATATATGTGATGAAAACCATGCATTAAGAAAACACTGAGCTAAC
Source organism: Taeniopygia guttata (assembly GCF_048771995.1). Taxonomy (NCBI): domain Eukaryota; kingdom Metazoa; phylum Chordata; class Aves; order Passeriformes; family Estrildidae; genus Taeniopygia; species Taeniopygia guttata. The sequence continues at coordinate 83,362,881 of NC_133027.1, forward strand.
ATTTATTTAACAGAGAAAGGAGCTCCCCTAATGCTATTCAGAATGCCATTGTGCAAAAAGTATTGATTTGATACTACAGATCAGGCAACTCTTTCCCCCTCCAGTTGTCAATAAAGATCATAACACAAAGGCAGTACAAATGGTGCCAGAACATTCTGTGGTGGAGAGATTTTTTTTCTCTTTCTAACTGACAGATTATGCCAACTGAAATACCTCTTAATAATTCAAATTCATTCCTTTCCTGGTTTTTAGTTCAAACAAATTTTAAATTAAAAATTATCTATGTAAAGGAACGAGACTTGACTAATGCTGTTCAGCATCATTTATTCAGAGCAAGATGCACTCAGATGACTGTCCAGTGGTCCATGACATTGTGTACAATTTATAATCCATATGCCAAAAAGAAAAAGAGAGAGAGGAAATAAATTTCATTTTAATAGGAATACAGAGTTAATGACTTCTTATTTTATTATCTAACTACCTTGTCTGGTATTGAGTTAATTATTAACTATGCCTCACAGAGTGTTCTTTTAAAAAGTTTCTGTAGAGCCAAAGCCTTCTTTCTCCACCAATAAACTTATTCCAGAAAGATGAAGACCTAAGCTAAGGTTATCTTTCCCAAAGAAGTGATGTTACTTCAAAAGTGACAAGTATCACCTAACAATTATCAGACACCTTACAAAGAACCCAACCCAGCCTCCATCATATTAAACACTTTTACTGGTCTCAGTGGGAACTGGATCACTCTCCAATATTTATCCATGTACTGTCACAAATAATCTGTGATGACTGGATAATGCAGGTATGTACCAGAGACAAAGTGGGGAACAACATGTGGAAAGGTGAGAAGAGCAGAAAAGCCTTGTTAAAGATAGGCCTAATACTTCTGAGAGCCTTCAGTCTGTCAGATTTATTAAAACCAGAAATAAAGAAGGGCTTTGCATTACTTCTAGCTTCAAAAACTTGACAAAAAGTTTGACAGACAAATATATTTTTCTCTCTGAACTTTTGAATGAGGTTGCTTATATTACAGATGAGTTAAAGGCATACATATTATCACAGTGTGGGGGGGAAAGCCACTAACACCCACCATCCTGAGTGGTGTGGCACTGAGGTGCTGAGTTTGCCAAAAGACTGAAAGAGCAGCCAAGAGCATACCTGGTTTATTCCTTACCCTCAGGAGCCTTTAGTAGAAGGCAATCACACAGAACAAAACACAGCATGCTTATCACTTGGTAAATTTAAACATTACAGCTTGTGTTTCAGATTCCTCTTGCCACACTAAGTTGCAATTTGTGCAGACCAATTATCCTGTTTGGTCTTGGCAGGTCTAACTGGCTTCACACTAATGCAAAGACAAGATTCTGTTCAGGACACTATTTCTGTTGAGAAAGGCATTTAAGTTTAAAAAAAATCATCAGAACTGACCCTTTTGCACCACAGTAGGTAGGCAAGGACTGGATAAAAGATGGAAGAAAGGGATTATTTCAAAAGCTACTTTTTCCTTTGGTGCAACTGAGATGATTAAGGGATATTAAAACATCATGTAGGAAGCTTGTCAGAAGGAAATTACAAACTCTAAAATCTGACCTCGAATAAGGGCATAGAAAGGAAGGAACTGTGTCCTAGAGGAAGCTCCACGATCCTTCCAGCTCAATTTCACTTGAGTTTAAACTAAGAAAAAATGCTTCTTGTACTTGTTCTCAAAGAGATGACGCTTGAACATCATGTCATACTCTGACCAATGTCTTCCAACAGATTTAAATGGTGCAATAGTGGTAGAAGGTACTATATAATGTAAATAGAAAGTGGCAGCAACTAAATATGTAGCTGTGTAAATTTTTTTCTCCTTTTTTTTTTTTGTGCAATGGTCACCACAGTTGCTCTTTTATATAACAAGCCACAGATCTGTATTGCCCATTTATAGAAATTACCATTAATTAGCTTTTACCAGTCTTCAATGTGTGATGGTTCACTGTCTTCAAAGTAAAGACCTTATTTCAACTCTGAGTCTTTCTTTATTCCCTAGCCTTTGCCTGTCTTTACACACCCAGTAGACTTAAGTCATAAACTACCAATTTCTCATCAATGCAATTATATTTAATCAACTCTACTTGATTTCTTTTTGATGAGATTAGAAGTCATTTTGACAAGTGCTATTTTCCACAGGTTCATGCTGATTGGCATTAATTACATTGCCTTCTTTTAATTCTTTATTAATTAATCTTTATTAATTTTGATATGCTGCTGTTTTGCTGAGTGAATAACTGGATCATCATAAGCAACAGTGTGCTTTCAAAATGGTAGAGAAGTTTGAAAAACACTGTAGAGAACTCAATTGTAAAAGCTGCAGGTCAAAACTAAACACCATCTACCTTTAAGCTCGCTGTCCAGTCCTGACACAGCAACTCAGACCCACTTGGCAGAGCAGAGAGCTCCTTGCAAAAGTGGGTGGGGAGAAGATGGAAAACAAGAGTGTAAAGCCTCACAGCTTATGAGGGAGATGCAAATGTCCTGCATCAAGGCAAGGGTGAGCACAAATACAATTTGTCCTGAAGGAAGTAAGGAAGAAGAAAACTGAGAGTGAACAGGGACATTCTGTGAGCACTGTACCACTTAAAATTTATTTTCTTTCCTGTGCTTGCCATGGCAGATGTTGACTAAATTTCAGCAGATCCAACTAGTCAAGAGAGACTGGCCAAGCAAGTTAAACTCCTATTCTGATATCCATACTAAGGAGGAAAAGTCTGAAGAAAATTTATAGACAAATATGTATTTGCGTGTTTCGATACCATCTATAGGTCTTGCAAACAGACACATAAACACTTAGAGCTCAACTTAGAAAATATATTTATCACTTCCTGCTGTTTTTCTGTGGCTTGTATGCAAAATAAATTGTGCCTGGGCTAAATTTCTCTTCTCTATTCCTCCTTTCACTAGTAGCTGAATAAGAAAAACATAGCAGTGCTAGTTAGTTGTCAATGTGATAAGGTCCAGGGAGATGATTGTCACTCCTGTATTCATCTCTGATGACCCTCCACAGGGGGAGTAAAAAAAAAAATTGAAAATACACTAGTTCCAGCACAAAAATAAGGAGTGCTAAACAAACTGAGCTTTCCAGCAAAAAATTACAGTTCAGACAGGTCTATGTACAGGTGTGTTTCCCAGGAGCTATGAACACAAGATTGCTTGGGGAACCTGGTAGATGCTTACAGTACAGCGAGTTTTGCAGGCAATGCAGAAATTCCTCTCATCTCCTGTATTAACATGATCCTCAGCTAAATTTCTCTACAAACCACTGAGGGAGAAATCTTTGCACAGACCACTCCACGATTTTGCAGCTTCTTTGCAGCCCCATGACAGATGCAGCTCTAGGCTTACACCATCTAATCCTAATCCTAGGCTTTGGTAAACTTGAGCTCCGCCAGCGCCGAGGCTCACACGAGCCAGCTGACACGGGAGAAGCCTTTGCACAGCCTGCCCTGATGTTTTGCAGCCCTTTCCAGCCTCACACCCACGGCAGCTCAGGTTCCCCACAGCTGTGGGTCCTGCTGAGCCGAGCCCACAGCCCTGCCTGTGCCCAGGAAGGAGCCCAATGCCAGGGCTGCTCCTGCCTGTGCTGCGGGACTGGCCCTGGCCACCTGCTCCTGTCACCCACCCCTGGCAGCACCTGACAAGACCTGGTGTTAGCTGAGCCTTCATCCCCCATAGCCCATGGCAGCAGCCTGCTCAGAAAAGCTCTCCAGGCAAAAATCCTTCTGTGGCCTACACAGTCATGTGGTGCCCAAATCGGCTCAATCTGCAATGATGGCTTTTTCCAAGAAACATCAATATTTAATACTTCCTGAGCATGTGAAACAGAGGCTCAGCTGTCAGGGCTGCTTGACTTCCAGCCAAGGACTTTGCAAAGCAAATACGAGTGATCTGCCATGGGTGTTTCACAGTATTGTCCATATTCACTACTGAAAGAGCAACTAAAACGCTAGCTATAGAAATTACTACATCTGAAATCATACATCCTCTTAGCAGATATTTAATAAGTTCAGTCTCTCCTAACTATGTATTGTTCAGGTTAAAGCAATGGAAAATAAAGCCAGGGTCAGAGATTAAAACCTCACTGTCAAAATTCAGATTTGGAGCATGGTTTTTAAGTCCAGTCCCAGCACAAGCTAAACGGCAAAGCAGCCAGAGCTCCCATATTGATATGTCTAGAAGCGTACCTTGCTGAAGGCACGCCTCCATGATATTCTCTCCAATGAGACAATGATCTCTCTGTTTACTAAGATGAACATCCAGAATGGTGAGGAGCTGGAGCATGCATTGTGGGAAGAGATGTTGCAACAACAGGATTTACTCAATCTTAGGTAGATGAAGGAGAGCTCTTGGTGTTGTCTACAAATGAGAGAGGGTTTACAGAAGATAGGGACAGGATCCCTCTTGGAGGTGCAAAAGGTCAGAATGGGAGCCAAAAGGCACAAATTGCAACATGAGAAAACCAAATTATACATAAAGAGCACCTTTTTCTACCACAAGCAGAACCAGCCACTGGAACATGGCCTCAGAATTTTAGAAAGTCCATCCAGAGATAGAAAGCTCCATGAAACATAGCCCTGAGTAACCTGATATAACTGGATCTGCTCTGAGCAGGGAAGAAAAGATGACCTCCAGGTATGTCTTCCAATCAGAATTTTTCTGTGATTTTACAAACCTTAGATTTTAAGAAGCATGCAAAATACTGCTATATATATTTTTGTATATGGCTTTAAACATTTGTTTGTTTGACAAATACAAAGCCAGCAAGAGATAAAACCAGATTCTGCTGTAAATTAAAGAGGAATTTTGTTTCCATGAACATCTGGAATATGTATGTGCAATTCTCATACTACTAAAAAAAGAGCTGGCATGAAGAAAAAGAAAAGGATCTGTTTTCATTTAGGAATTTGTCCCTTGGAGCTAAAATAATGTATAATGTGTTTGGGGTTTAAGTGTAGTGATTTGTTTGGAATTAAATATAAACATAATTTCCAAAATACAAGAATAGCACTTTATGGCAAAACCAGAGATAAATCTGAGTCAGAACACATCTATAAGAGCTGTCTCCTGAAAGTATTGAAAAAGCTATGATTGCTTCTCAGGTACCATTTCAGAAGTTACTTATGTCTGCAGGTATCTGGATTCCAGTGATAGTCACTGTAACTTAAGCTCATAAGCACTTCAATACTTTTTGAAAATGGTTCTGAATTATTCTCATCTCACTGCTCTTGGAAACCTGACCTCTTCTGCAATCTTGAATTCTTTCTTTTAGGAATACATTGTTTTGTATGCACAAGGCACTTGTCATTTTTAGTGCAAGCTAAACCTGAAGATTTCAGTCTGTACATACTCTTCATATCCAGGTGTGAACTTCAGCCTAGGTGAAGTTTCCATCCTTAAGCATGGAAATTTCTTAGCAACTCTGTTAATGGGATAGTTAAAACCTCAGTTAGGTACCTAATTTCTATACACAGAGAAGATTAAGGCACTTGGCTTAATGCCACCCCAGCTTCCTGTGCTGCAAACATATAAACTGACCCACAGGGAGCACTGAAGACAGACATTTCTGAAACCATGTCTTTTTCCTAGAGTACAACTCTTTTGTAGCTCAAAACTAGGTACCTGTGTGGAAAAGGGAGTCACAGATGCAAATTTCTTCCTGGGTTTAGTCACAAAGTCACCAGTTAGAGCCAGTACCTCCCTTTTCTTTTAGAAATTCAATTTCTTTTAGAAATTCAATTTCTTTAGAATTGAAGCTACAGCACCTGCTGAACCCTGCTCTCCTCATCTAAGGAAGGGCTCATTCCCTTTCACCGACTGCCCTGTGGCCCTGTGGATCCTGCACTCCCTCCCTCCATATCTCACCTGACATTATTGTTAATACAAGAGAAAGCACCTATTCCACCCCTGCATATTATTTAAATACATTCTTTTGAGTTGCATGAGCTGTTGTTTTTCACTCTTTTCAGGTTCAGGGATGCTGATAACCCAATTCTTCAATTTTCTGAAGAAGTGCATAAATCTCTTGGTCACTATACAACTCCAGGACATTCATAAAATATAGTGTGGTTATCTGAGGCACGACATATATATGTTACCACTTTTTACATGTCTATATGTGTGTGTGTGTGTGTGTGTGTGTGTGTGTGTGTGTGTGTATAACCTGTGTCCTAGCATGAAGGTAAGCTTCATTCAAGCACAGAGTTGTACTCAAAGGCATATTGGGTTTGACTGTCCTTGAGGTTGAGTCCATCACCAGCCATAAGAGAAGCAAAAGTTTTACATGTTCTCTCTATTTTCTCATTCCTACTACTCATTAAGTGAAAACAATGTGCTGAGCACAATATAAATGAAAAAACTCCGTGCTGTGGCTGTGCCCATGTTCAAGACAACCTAAACATTTTGCTTTCTTTGATACTAGATGTTAACAATGTGTAACAAACTTTTACTTAATTACTTACTCTTACAAGTTCACATAATGCAATAGTGTGATTACTGCTTACACACAGGTCCTGTTTTTAGAAAGAAGGCAGCTTTAGAAGGACAAATGTGATGAAGCCAGAAATACCTGAGACAAGATCTGATTTTCTTTCTCAATGATACTAAATTCACTAAGATTATTCATAAAAGGCCCTTTATATTTCCTGCTCATATTTGTGGACAGTTAGTTAACTGATCCCCTTGTTTGAATCCTCTGTAAAGCACACAGCCTCTGTGAAAACCCTCTGGCCCTTCTTGCCATAAGTATGCCTAGCTTACTTTCTTTGACTGATTAATCTTATTGACTCAGGTGTTGCCAGCTTATCAGTCCATTCTTCACAGGTGAACAAAGGAAATTTTATGCCAGGGCTGCTCCTACATCTTACGTTAATCAAAATTTACTGATTCAGGTTTTTCCTCCTCCCCAACATCTTTCCAGCTTGCAGATAATGATATCACTTTAAACACTGCACACTTGTCTGCAGCATTTCTATGTGTTGTAAAGCTTCTCTGCAGCAGTCAGTGTGTTGGTGCCTGTGGAGTCTCTGAATTCCCAAAGATGGGAACCAGATGCTACTATAACTATGGATACAAAAAGTACTATCTTCCTATAAAAACGCTCTTGAAGGTCTTTATTCAGATTTTATGAGCCATCAAGTGGAACAGCTGGAATGTGTTTTGGTAGGGTTTTCTTGTTTGCCTTTTTTTTTCAATTCAATAATTTTCAAGCATAGACATTCACCCCAAAGCATTTGTCTCCAGATACAATATGCTCTTATTTCAGCTTTTGCTGCTAAACTGTACTCTTCATTTATATGTCAAAATATTAGGATGCTCTTTTCCTACTCTCATGATTTTTACACAAATACTTGTGTCAGGAGCGAAACAACCATCACTTTTTCTGACTGACATACTCAGTTCAAGAGGTAAAGGAAGAAGCAAAGCCTTTATAACTTCAGGAAGGCTTTTCCCTTTTTTCCCCCTAATGATATATACACTGAGGTACTTTCTGTAACAGACAAGAAACGGATAGAATTTCAAAGAAACAGGAAAACAATGCACCACTACAGCAGATGCGTGCCCAGAGAAGCTATGAAAAGACAAAGATTTCCACATCTTGTTGCATAAAAGCACAAAAATTAAAATCACAGCTAATGGCAGTTTAACAGAAACAAGCAAGCAAAACCCTCTGAAGTTCATCTACAAAAAAAACCCTTACAATTAAAATACTTACATTTAAATCATTCCTATACAAATTAAGAAAAATAATAGTTTACTCCTTTCTTCATGGCAAATTTTTCTCATGCTTTCTTCCAGTGTTGCTGTCTGAAAGAGCAGAAGAAATACTTTTCCTTGTTGCTGCACCTTCACACACAAGTGAGTATGTCTTTCCAGATTGTTAAGTGAGACAATTATGACTAATGCAGCTTCCCACATAACAAAAGCAATGGATCTTCCCTACATGAAACTCTTAGAGCCCACACAAAGTGTGGTTACCTTCAGCTTTTTTTTTTTTTCAAATATAAATTCTAATTTAATAAACAGACGCTAAAAGAAAACTATCTGTTGTTTGCTACCCTTGTTCACTTCAGCAGGTCATTGCCCTTTACTAAATGTACTTCCTAAACATGCACATTTCATTACCATTCAGAATTTGTCTAGATCCAACTTCCTGCCATTACATCCTGACATGCTTTTTTCTGCTAGACTGAAGTCCTCCAGTATCACATTTCTGTTCCTTGCAGAGGTTCCCTGCACACTGTCAACACATCTCTCTGTAAATCTGTTTGATAAACTAAAGTCAAGCTGTTTGAAGGCATGGTTTCTACACTGTTAATCATCTGAGGGCCTCTTCCCAGAGCCCTCTCCATTTTTTCAACGTCTTTCTTGACTGTGGACAGCAGAATTAAACAGAGTATTCTATCGGTGGCCATATCTACTTCTGATACAGAGCTAATTCTTCACAACCTCTCTTCATATGTTTTTCTAAGATATTTGAGAGTTGCATTAGCCCTCCTGGCCACAGTGTTCCACTGTGAGCTCATATGCAACTAAAATCATGACACAGACCGTTTCCAATAGCCACTTCTCAGTCCACTGGTCTCTTTTTCATCAATATGGTCAACATTCTTTGTTGGTTTTATGACATTACATTTGACACCTGTGGCTGGCACAGATCACTGTTACTAGCCATCTTCCCAACACAACTTGAAAGGTTTAACAATGTTTTTCTATTTCATGCTCTATGGAATTCTGTATCGCTACCGAATCCCAGCAGGAGCAGAGTCATTTAACATGATCGAGAATTTCACCTAGGTTCATCTATTTAATGCAATCCCAGTTTGTTTCATATTGCTGTAATGCATTAATCAAGAATTCACCGGGTGTTAAACCAAACAGCTCAGTGAGATATATCCAGATGGTATTGTATCAGTTGCACTTTATTAACTGAACATGCAATCACCTCAGGAGTAACATTTCAAGACAGTATTACCAACATATGCTTTCCATAATCCTAAACTCATTGGCAAGGTTTTTTTTTCTTGTTGTATCCCATCATAGGAATTTTCCTCTTTGCCCTGCATCAGTATAACGTCCAGTATGTTTTACGGGGATGGCTCTACTAAACTCTTGAATAGGTAATAAAGGTACTATTGCCTTAAATAGTGGCATATTATCTACCTGGTGTTTTCAGAATTTCATGATTTCATGAAATACTTCTATTTTTTCTTCAGAGGAAATAGAAGTATTTCCTCTTCTTTCTGGTCCCATCTCCATACATTGCTTGATGGAAAAGATACATGCATTTTTATTTCTATCAGTCCTCAACATTATTTCATGAGTTCTGTAATATCAAAGGTTTCTCTTTAACTTGTGGAATCACAGGAATACTCTTTTCAGCTTTCATTATGCAAGTCTACTTCTGAAATTCAGGCATACAGAGAGAAATTTTTTAAAAAAGAAAAAAATCAGGAACCCTACACAATCTGAAGACTCATAACTCAGAGATTCAAGGAATTGTTTTTCCTCCTGATGGTTTGCATCTCACTCATGACAGGTAATAGTTCAGGCTGATAGAAATGCTAGCTTTGGAGCATAAACTCTATTGAGAGAACCAAAATAAACCAGAATAAGCAAGTTTCAAACAGAAAGCCTAAGGCTAACTAAGTGATCTGAGCTAGAGGCCATGAGGTCCTTGGGAATCTCTGAATAGTGCTATCTTGCAGATTTTAGAAATAAGTAGCTCGACATAACTCAAGTGTCTCTTGCCTAGCACAACAAATCAGGTATTTCCATAACATAATATAGCTCATTAAAGTAGTTGTGTCTTAATACAAGGTTGATCTGCTGTAGGAAAGGACATACAAAGAAATATTCAGAGAGGAAAAAAAAAAAAAAAAAAACCAGCTATAATTTCTGCTAATGTATTTCTGTCTTTGCCTAGATTTCCACAGTTTTCATTTACTCAGCATTCTTTCTTAGATTCAAAGAGATTCTTGATGTAAGTCTCACAACAGAGTAACTATCTTGGTTCCTTCCTCTTATGACTGTTGGGCTGATAAAACCAAAGATCACATCACTAGTTAGCAGCAGTAGTTCTCTACCCTGGTTATTCCAAAAAAAAAAAAATGTACTAGTATACAACCTACCTGAATCTCTGACTAGACTCCAAGAAGAGATTTGAATCCACTGCCTAATTTTGACCAGAAGAACAGAGATATTAAAGAAATTAAGTCTCTATTGATTTCCTGAAAGTAGCCAGCTGAAGAGACAGACCCTGTAAAAACTTCGAAGATATCATTGAAAATTCTTTAATAAACAACAGAAAATACACTTGAAGGAAAAGCCTCTAAAACTCCCCAATCATACAAAAATCCCTAAAGCTACATCCCAAACTCACAAAATCTCAAGAAATGTGTTCACAGAGAAAATTGTGGTTGTTAGTTGCAATGTTCCTGTAATTACTTATGAATGTGTACATTTATATCTTGTTTTTTTCTATAACAGGTTTGTCTCGTGAAAGGCAACCAGTATTGTCAAATCAAGATGTGTGGCAGAAAGCTCTGGAGTCCCTGTCCTGCAGGCAATGCATTTGAGTATTCCTGAATTTAAGTAACTCAGAAGAGACCAAGAATTTGCCTGAAATATGCCAATGGACAGCTCCTGTGAGATGGGCATCATGTTCAATTTACAGTTGAGCAAAAAGTTCTAAATCTCTCTTTGCTATGAGACACCTAGTCATGAATACAGGTGTACTGTCATCTTATATTTTATAAGCACATCACAGAGATGTCTATATACAAGCCGAACCATCAGTTGTCTACCTAATTTGAGATTTTGTGGCAATAAACAGATACTTCAACATTTCAGCACCTTTTCTTGTTGGGTTTTTATTCTGCAGCAAGGAAAACAAAAATGGCCTGCATTCCTTGGTAATTGTAAGGAAAAGCCAGTCATTCAGCAGTTGAACAGATTGCTTTCAAGGTTCAGAAAACACTGACTGAGCAGGTGATGGAGAATGTTACAGACAAGGTAAAGCACAGCTGAATTTCAAGGCTGCTGGGGCAGCACTAAAAGAGTACTTGTAACAGTAAAGAAATAATCAGAATAAGAGTTTGCCACTCTGAACTTCCAGATGTTTAGGAAAAGGTCTCATTACTATGGATTTGTGGATTTATGATCTACTTGAGCAAAGGTTATTTTGTTTTTAAAAACAGAGAAAAAAATCAACTGGTGGTGCATATAATTTTTTTGCTATAGACAGTGCAACTACATCAATTCATCTTTCTCACTCCACAAATCAAGAAAGAGACACTGTAAATCAGAACTCTTATGTCAAGGTTTAAGGGAAGCAAGAAATATGCAAAACAGTAAATCAGCATGAGGTTTCCTATACTATGGTTGGCAGTCACAACTATACTAGAAGTCAAAAGATTAATGCTGACCATTTCCATTTCCACTGCCCTAAGAGTTTTAAAAAGCAAGATTGAACACCAGGAGTCTTTGGTAACACATGCTGAGGGATTATTGCATATGCTGCTAGCAGTTTTTCTCAATGTACATGTCAGGTTTCAGGGAAAGGCAATGTTGAAGAAGCAAATAGCCTTAGTTCCTTTTAAGTTTTTCTAAATCAACACAGGGAGCGGACGTTCAAGTAGCAAGCATTCTGGCACTCATGAAGCCCTGTTAGAAATTAGAAGACAAAACCTATGGCTAATCAGCCTCCCCCTTTTCACTTTTATTGAAATCAGCAGGAAATCACAAGTTGTGACAAGGAGTGGAAAAGAATTTACCTCTGTTTTAGCATAGTGTATGGAGAGCAACAGGAATTCAACTTCCATACACCTAGGTACTTTTGTAGTTAATGCTTGAAATTACCTAGAAGAATTAGGAACACAAATCCATGAAAAATTACCTCCTTCTTTAACAAACTACTAAAATAATCAGGACCTCAGTGCCAGATTATCCCATTCTCTTCCCTGCATGGAAAGCATTTATTGGTACATGGCATCTAAGACATGAGAGCTGCAGCAAGAATGGACCAGCAGAGGCAGCACAGTAATTTACAGGTCTATCTGTATCTGTAACAGCAGCAATCAGTGGGGTACAAATAGACAAAGCAAACCTTAAGCTAAGGGAACGTCTCAGAACATGGGACAAAGGCCATCGCTAATTACTGAACACAGGAAGTGTCTTGGTTACCTCCTTCTGCCCTGATGGAGGCTACAGAACTCTTAGAGCTTCTACAAAGCATTTACCTTGCATGAAGTAGATTAAGTAGGTGTTTGCATTACTGGCCCTTTTCATTGTAATATAATCAGCTGTTGACTAGAATCTCGGAGAGCAGAAGGGGGTTGCTTATGAGGTAAATGGGTCTTTGGTTATCATGCATTTTCATGGATTTGTACTTACAAAAATAAGCAGACAGGAAAAAAAGGAGAGAAAAGTATATATAAATGCATTGTATTCAAAATGCAATTTTTAATTTAAAAACTGAACATGACTGATTATGTAAAAATTAATAGAGCAAATGAATTCTAGACATAGGGTCAAATTTGTGTATCTAAGAAATTTTAAAAAAAATCATGCAAAATAAAGGTTTACAGAAACCGAATGTTATAACTAAATGTCTCTGATTCCTTCAGGAATAAGAAAAAAGCTGGGATTTTGGGTTTTAGGCAATATATACCAGGAAAAAAAGTATAATGAATTCTACTTAGGAGACAAGACATCCATATTTTAAGATAATCTCTTAAGCAGAAAAAACTCCACAGAATGTGTCCTTTGCTTTACAGAACCAGATATTCATTGCATCACAGAGGAACATTATATCACAACATTTTATAAAGAAAAAGGGAGAAAAGGAGCAAATTTTCTCAGAACTGTGAAAGGCTAGTTACACAAGAAACTGCAAATCTTGATGACTACTTCAAAAACAACATTATTTAGTGACTACCATTACCATCAGTACAAAACAAACCATATGTGGGGCAAGTGCAGGTCAGAAAACGCCTCATGCAGCGCATAGAAGCAGGTGTAGCATATTTCAATAAAGACATAATATCAAAGTAACATACCTTTCATGGGCTGGAATTTTAATTTTTCTCTTCAATGGCAAATAATTTGTTCCTGGATAGTCATCGTTACCTTTAGATTCTTCTAAATAGATATATTTTTAAAACATGCTTAGACCAGAAAACTACATCTGTTAACTTTAAACACACAGAATTGTTTACCTTAAGTGGATTACTTTGATACTAGGAACATGAGGATGATTTACATCCTTTTCATCAGTTACATGCTTTGAGGCTAAGCAGATGGCACACCCCTGTAACTGTAGTATTTTACAATAATCTAGGATAGTTTTAGCTTATTTCTTTTTATAGCTCCATGGGTCACTCCCGAAACCCTATTTAAAAATCAAGGTCTATTATCTGTATTTTAAGATGTGAATGAAAGCTAACAATCTGCAACCAACATATAGTGGATATAATCGGCATAAAGATTCAAATTAATTTTGTTCACAGCCCAGTGGCAACTCAAACATATCTCAAACAGATTTCCAACCCAGGTCTAAAGAGTGTATACATTTTCTTAAGCTTTTGTTTAAATATTGGCAGCATGTGATGTGCAAAGATTCAGACACCATTATTTCAGACATGTGCCCTACACAATTCTTTTTAGAAATGGACCTACTCTGGAATATTGCTGTTAAGCATTTAGGGTTTTTTTTTTAATCAAATGACATGAACTGATTCAACAAAAGTGTCATGGGAAATGTGTCCACTTTGAAGGAAAAAAAATCACTGGAAATTGTTTGGGACCCAAGATAGAACTACCGTGCAAATTAGAGATCATTGAAATACCTTTATTTTCCCTCTTCCAGATGTGGTACTTAAGTCTTAATTTTTTCATTGCATATCAGATCATTGTCTCCACTACCACATACTGACTATTCTTGCATGTAACTCTCATAGTCTTTCTCACCAAGATATTTTCATTTTGTTTACACTGAACATAAAAAAAGAGTATTCCTTATGCCTCAACTGCCAGATTTCTTTCGCTTCATGAGAGACACAATTCCCTTTTGACTACTATTTAATTTATATACATGAAATAACACCAATAACAGAAAGCAGAAACAGCTTGTTAGGGCTCTCAGAGCAACAAGAAGCACAGAAAAGCAGTGACTATGAACATAGATCTCTTGTGTTACTGAGGAATGTTGAGCAAGTATGAAAAATCAGCCACTGAAGTTGTGCACTCAAACTTAGGTGCCAATTTTAAACGTTTCATGGTCTTTCAGGAAGACTGAGATCATTGTGATTAAAATTTCCCCCACGAGCTAGCCCATGACAGACTTTGAAGGTAGAAATATTTGTGAAATGATTTACAGATGTTTCCAAACTTGCTGCCAGCATTCCTGCTGAAAGATAATCAGTGGATCTTTTATCTTAACATTCTTTTCATGTATTTCATATGCAGTATATGAAAAGGACGAAGGGAAAGAGTCAGAAACTCTGATTAGAGTTATTAATATATAGTTCTTCAAAATGTCCAAGAATCTGACCACAATTTAACTGTTAAATTTAGTTTGTTCAGTTAATGAAAGAAAGTCCTATAAGATTCTGCATAGTTCAGACAACAAAATACCAAAATGTGTTTTCATCCAAGTCTCAGAAAATAATTTTCTCTTAAGAAAATTTTGAGGTGACAACTATTTAAATTCAAGAACTTCCCAAGCAGTGTCCAAACTAGGGAACCACTGCAACTTGAAAGAGCAACTGATGAAGAAACACTACCATCTGAGTCATCTGCTGTTCAGACTAAAATATTCCTTAGAAAGGCACAGAGAGGCAGCTTTCACTATTTGACAATGTTCACAGCTACAGGCTCTTTCCTGAGAGGTCTCTGAGACCTCTGCAGCTCCAATGCCCTGGGTGTGCCTGCACAGCCTGATGTGCACCTGCCCCTGCCACAGGAGTTATCAGCAGCAGATTCCTGACCTGGCTCTCACATCTGCCAGTGGTAACCTTCAGCTACACCGGTTACAGCCACAAATCCATTGTTTCTCCTGTGGGCCTTCCCATGCCAAAGCTGGGCTCCATGAAACAAGAATATCTACTTCAACCCGTTGCCCTCTCTACTAGTTGCTGCCTCTGTTTCTTATCTGTTTTTCCTCTGCATGTTCTGACAAATTCTCCGTTGCAATGCCAGGAAAAATTTATTTTTGTAAACTTGCCCCAGACCTCCAAAAAACTCAAGATTTTATAATGGTGTACCTACAACACACTTTAGGGGAAAGCCCTTGTGTTTCAAGATTCCTTTGAGCTTTAAAACATACATATACACGAGGATTGTATCGACTAACTGTAAGGAAAAACAGCAAACATCAAAAGCTGTGTGATTAAATGAAGTTTTCCACATGCATGCAAAAAAAACAGGGAGGCATGAGATTCCAGGTTTCTGGAGGGCTAAGTAATCAAAACAGCACAGCAGCTTTAATAAGAGGCCCCCAACAAATACTGTCTTCATATCAGCTTTGTAGTTCATGCAAGAGAATTTTTTTAAATATTCAAAAAGGATTCTCTGGAACGGAAGGGAAACATGTGGCATATTCAGCAGTGTTCTGAACACAACATTCACTGTACCCCTTGGCCACAGTGCACTGCCTCACCTCCTCCTCCCCTGCTGCCATACCACAAAGGGATGGGGAATGACTGGGGAAAGGGTCACCAGCAGCTTTTCCAAGAATTAAGGTAATTAAGTTGAGCTTATCCCGCACTGAGGAGCTGTGTATGCATTATACATGCAACTAAGTTTTTCTATTCTTATGTTGTGTTAATGTAAGAGCTTTTTTTAAAAAATGGACATTCTGTTTGAAAAACATGCCTTGCAACATCTACAGCAGTAGCATTGTGTGGCCCTTTTTAATGTTCAGTTGCAAAAAGACATGGAAAATGATCCCTAGAACAGACTTTTCAGGCTACTTTCAAGATTATCTATATTTCCATTAGGCTCAATTAATCCAAATATGACTATATCTGATTTCAGACTGAGTCAGGTTTTTGTTCCAAATACACTGTTACACTTCCTGACTAGCAATAGGAAACAACTTTAATGACAAACATTCAAAAATATCTCCACCTCAAAAGGTTTTTTTACTTTTTTACACCTCAAGTGAAATGTGCTTTTATGTCTCTCCTTTGCTCTGATGAAAAGTTCTTCCTCTCCGATAAAGCAAGTTTACTGTGATGGAGAAAACAAGTAACACCACCAAGATCTCAAAAACTTTAAAGTATTGCCACGGACAGCAGAAAGGCTCTGGTCCAGTTTTGACTTATAGTTCCTGCATCATGCTATCACTCTCAGAGAGACTACAGAAACTCTACAGCCCAGTCACAACAGAGAGTTCTTATTCAGAAGGGCAGGTTTATTTACAGACTAGTTAGGCCAAAGGTGAAGTCAGAGTCCCAGAAATTTTCTCTATAATTTTTTCTAATCAGCATAGATAGGAATAAAATTACTATGCCCCTTGGCCTGATAAAGCTTCACAGAGACACCAGGGGAACAAGTGACAGAAGGCCCTTCACTCAGTTGCTTTGCAGTATCAGCAAGGAATCTACTAATCCCTTAGCTGGGGTGGCACACTCCTACATTGTGCTGGGAGGACATGAGGCAAGAGGCTGTCACACCTTAGGCTGCAATGGCCCAAAAATGCTGTGCTTCTTAGGACAAAGATCCAAAATGGAGGCAGAAGTTAAGGCATGAAAAAAAATTTCTAAAATGCTCTGTAAACAATTCATTATGAGTAAAGAGTCTTAACATTATTTCACATTCACTAAATGAATTATTATCATCATGAATGTGTACTGGTAAGAATCAAGAATATTGCTAAATTAGCATGATTGAAACATATCTGAGACAAAAATGAGTGATAGTCCTAAACAAAAAGGCAAATTTAGTGCTTGTCACTAAAAGCACAATTGATTGAATTCAGTTTCTGTGTCTGAATCACCATTAGAAATTCATTATTCATACCTGTATCATCTAATATTCATAAGCCTACCAGCTGAGCTCTTTGGACAGTTTTCAATGTCTGCTCCTCTAAAGCATTCACATACTGTCCCATGGGAATCCTGATGTGTCATAAGTTCCCTTGCAGCAATATCCCAACAAATGACAATTTGCAGGAGTTGCAGCCCTTATAGCTGTTTTGGAAATCTGTCAGCTATAGATCACGAAATGTAACAGTCAATTATTGAGGCATCTGATAAGTCTCCTGGTTTTTAAAAATACTGAGAGTCACTGTGGCCTGAGGATACTTCTCCATGGCTCAATGCCAGCTATAGGCAAGTCAAGGGACTGCCACTGTTGAACTATTAGTGCCTGAGAACAGAAAAATTATGAGCTCCCAGTATTGCACGCCTGGTATTTCTGAAGTAATTACAACCAAAAGTTCCATGGATGCCTTGGCATTTCCTCCATACTATAGTATTTTAGTTAATTGTTTTTTTCCTGATGACAGATGACTTATATCTAAGCCTCATCTGAGGTTTGCTTTGCTTGTTAGGGAAGTTAGAGTGAAATACTGTGGGTCATTATTCAAATTTCAGAAGAATATGTTCTACTCTTAAACTCTGAACTTCAGCTTCACATTGGCAAATTTCTCTGGCTTTGTAATAACTTCTTACTTACTCACTGTGGAAACATGGTATGTTTTCAAAAAATGCATATATAGCTGATAGTCACTACTCCATGTGCCACTGACAACCATAAAAAGCAAAACCTTAGAATTCACAGGTCTGGTACAAAGGACTGTTTCACATAGTAAACAATGCACCATCTTAATGAGTTAGACAACTGCTGCCTTCTACTTCACATCTTATAAATACACGTACAAGTAGGTCCCTACACTTCTTACCACAACTTGACAGAAGAGCAAATAGACACACATGATGTAAAACAAAAATTAATGATTCGGGTTTGGAAAACAACTTGGAGATTTTCTTGTTAAAAGGTCAAGCAGTGAACAGCTGACTTGAATTTGCTGTTTAATTGCCAGCAGATGATGTAATTTGAAATCCAGGACAAAACTGACTTACATAAATTATATTAAAGTAATTGTGCAATACCCCAAACTAAACCAGGCACTTTTTTCTTGCTAAGCACAGTTTAAAAATAAACAGTCTAAACATGAGATCTCTGCTGGACCAAGCACACCCAAGAATTCACAACATCAGCTAGAAGCTAACAGAGTTCTATTTAAAATGCTATGGTTTACACTAGGGATTTTGAGTAAATTTAATTAGTTTCCTACATTTCAGCAGAGTATATTAAGAGCAAATGAATTATCTCAGCATAAACAATGAAACAATGAAGAACAAATGAGTTAAGTCATCTTCATAAATCAATTCATTCTAAAAGATGTGCTAATCCCAATCTGCACTCCAACTAGATATTACCACGTGTGTACATTCAGCAATTTTAATTTAAATTGCCTGCAGTTAAACAGAAAAGGGCAGCAAACCAAGACCACTGTCATCATTCACATTTGCTATTGCAGCCTCTCATTTGCAAAGAAAAAATGGCAGAGTTGCCCCAAACAACTGGACCTTCTAAAATGCTACACTTAATCCTTTTACACGACTCACTTGCTGTATGACACTGATCGAACACATGCAGCCCTCATGTTGGTGAGGAAAAATAAGAGAGGAAAATCTTTTTTCCAGATATACAGAGTCCAACAACTTTATAAGTTTTCCATTTACCTTTAAAATAAAATAGAAGCATGTGGAATTACTAATAATTTGGCTCTCTCAGGGGAAGGAAGCTGATTGGAAAGTGCTTGAGGAGCTCGCTCAAAGTTCATGTTTTGAAATCAGGATCTCTCACTGCATTGGACTGGAAGTGCTATAATAATGGCTTATTCTCCTGTTATTTCATTACTCTTCCCAAATCAATCTTCTAATTGATAAAAAGCATTAAAAGACAAGGATTATTTCAATGTCTTTTGTTACATAAGGATTCAACTGGGCTAAAAAGATTCTGTTCTGTAAAGAGCACATTTCTGTACAAAAAAACCACATTTTTGTTGGTGATAATTAATACCTCACTTATTAGCTGATACGCTCATTTAACAAAACGTTTTACTAACAAATTAATCAAGATAGCCACAAGATTTTTTAAATTAAACTTTATCTCATTGATGTCTGAATATTCAACATAAAGCATGTTCCAAGGCTGAATTTAGACTCTCAAGTCAATTTAGTGGAATGACAGGGGCTGAAGCTGAAATCAGAAACCTTAACTTTTGAGTCTGAAAGTGAAACATTGATAATTTCCCTAGATGGAAGTAAAATTCACTAAAGAGGTCTGAAGATTGCCACCAAACTGAACTAGCCACCTCCACTTAGCTCTATAGTTAATTGCCTGTCTCTGGAAATTACTTGGATGGGCCCTTCCCATTCAGGGATACACCCATCTAAATATGTCACAAAGTCAAGTGCTATTCTGGGAGCACAA
This sequence comes from Taeniopygia guttata, assembly GCF_048771995.1. NCBI lineage: Eukaryota > Metazoa > Chordata > Aves > Passeriformes > Estrildidae > Taeniopygia > Taeniopygia guttata. The sequence goes on from NC_133027.1 coordinate 83,382,420, forward strand.
TCACATTTTAACCCAAATCAAGCATTGAAGAGATATTTTACAGAAGAGGGAGTAGTGTCATCCCATTGTACAGATAACTGCATGTAGGTGGATTAAACAACATTTTCATGGTAATTCCTGCGAATTTGTGATAGATGTATATCTATACCCAGGTTTTGACATTATATCCTTCTTCACTATGGAGTTGCGTCCTTCAAAAGAAATTATACGTCCAGCAAAGGAAAATCTGAGAAATCTCTCTTACCTGGCAAAAAATGATGCTGCCACCGAGGTGCCTGTGGATACTTCACTGGCAACATATGTGCTCTGGGAAGCAGGGAAGCTGTACAGGGAGGGTTTATCTGCATTGTAGCGGTTCAGTGCTGCTTCAGTCAGGCCCTCTCGACTGGTCTCTGTCATAAGCTGAGATATCTGAAGACAGAAAAAAACCAGAAGTGTCATCAGCTAAAGCTCACTGGCTGCCCCATCCTAACCCAGCAATGCCTCTGGACTGGAGACGGAGTAAGAGAGAGGTGCTTCCTTCATTCTCTCTTTGCTGCTCTGTGAATAAAAAAAATGAAATGCTTATTGCTGCTTTCATACTAATCTACAGTACTTAAGCTCAGCTCTAACCTTGTCTGTGTTAATACGAATGGGACAAATTCATCCCACCACTAAAAATGTCAATAATGCATATGGTTTTCTATCCACACAGAAAAGAAAGAGTATTCCATAAACCTTGCTTCGTCTTACCTCAAGATAAAAGAAAGATAGATTAGATTTGTGCAAAGTAGGTATATTTTACTTCAGAGGGGGTTGGGGGGGGAATTAAAAGAACAACATTTTTTGTCTTTGTGAAATAACACCTCTCTAGTGTATTAAACATTTGTGTTGACCTTTCTCTAGCAAACTCAACAGCTCAGGAGAGAGTTCCTCGGGATTTTAGACAATTTATCATCTCTCTGCAAAATTTGGATCATTAATATTCACTTTCATTGCCTTTCTTAAAAGGTTTTAAACATTGTGTGATTTCATTCTTCTGATGGTCCATCTGACATTTTTTTCTTATTAGGAAGTCACATCTCAGCCTTTCATTGCCTGAAAAGAATCCGAGTTCCATCAGACTTGACCCAGTTCTCCTCAAATCAACTAAAAAATCTTTGACTTTAGAGAAAGCTGGGTAAGCTCTACTGAAGCAACGCCTCGATCGTTTGAGTTCAGTTTCTTGACTTACTCTGCATGGATTTACAATGCTGTCATGTAATTTCCCATACTTCATGCAATTCCTAGCAAATTCCCTTTCCTCCTTCCTCATTTCCATGACAAATGGCTTCTGTTCACCAATGCATGTCACAAAAATGCAATATATGCCTAAAAAGAACCCTCTCAGGTTATTGCTAGCAATCATCCACGGCATAGGTTTCCTCCCCCTGCAGGAAGTTTCCAAGAGGTAGTCTCTCACCTGTTCAATTTCATACCTCTACTTAACACCACAAAAACAGCAAAACATCTTTGTGAGGCACATCAAAAAAAGTATTTGAAATCATCCTGCAGTAATTTTTCCACTTAGGCTTGCTTTATTTCACCTGTTAAACATTTCAGTAATTAAAAGCAAAGTTGAAGAACTGATTTTTATTTGTGAGGGAAAAAAGAACATTTATTATAAATTATAAACTCCCCATCTTCTGCCAAATAAAGATTTGCAGCTCCAAATATGAATTTCCACAGCCACTGCAATACACTTCTATTGGCATCAGCAGGTCCCCTGAGTTGTGAAATTATGGGGCTTGAGAGAGGCATTTCAGACAATTGCAAAACAGGAAAGTATTTGTGTGTTTTGGTGTTTAGGACAACATAAAAGTCACATTGGTGATGTGGTTTCTGCAATTGTAGAGACTTTCTGACGATCCTTGTCCACATCCACAAGTCTAACATGAACTTCAGAACAAGAAAATGCTTCAAACTAACTGTGCACATTGCTTGAAAAACTCTCAAGCGTTCCAGAAATTGTCTAGATGCTTAGTTTCTGAGTTTTTTTGATAAGTAGTCCTTATACACAAGCACTCCAAAATAATCACTTACCAAAAAGACATGAGATTCCTTTAGAAAGATATAAACCACTGCCCCTCACCTATGCACTCAGAGAGAAGTGCATATTTGTCAGCAAATAGAATGTTAATGCTTTTTAAAAAATGGGGATGAAGATTTTATAAAGCCTGTTATTTAGGTCACAGTTTCTTATTGAAAACTACAAAGTAAATGAAGAAGAAGGTGTAAATAATCAAATATACTCACAAATTCTGTATTTGTGGAGTACCAAAAACAGAACAGAGAGAAGTGAAAAAAATACTTATTTTAGTAATCGCATATACTATGGGCAGATGCAGAATGGGGTTGTTCCCTAATTGTAGGGGTTTCCGTAATATAAATAATATAATATAAATGCTGTTTTGTGTCCTCCACAACAGTCCAAGTACTACAGGGATGGTCAGCTGCTCAAACTGCAAGTTCTGAAACAGCTCTATGGTACTGACCACCAGTGCCTGCTGGACAGTCAGCAGCTCTCCTTCCTGCTCAACCACACCACTTGCTTTGGTGCAGAAAACAGGGAGCTACTGTTTACATTGACGTATCATCTGCAAAAAGCAGCGTCCCTGAGTGCCCTGGATAGACACTCACAAAAGAGCATGTTGGGCTTGTTAAGGACCCTCTTGATCCTGAGGGTCCAGCAACACTGCCTGGTTTCTTACTGATGCTGGCAATCTTCCTAGGCAAAAAAAAATTATTTTTAGCAGGAACTCACTCAGAACTAAATTCCAAATATACATTATGCCTATCCTTGTGCTCCATCAATTTACTCTTTTCCTCAGCAGTCCCATTTGTTCCTCTTTTGCTTTGACTTCTTAGTCAAGACCATATACCAGGGATACCAAAATGGGAATATACCTAAGACACAAAAAAATCAATATAAAATAAGAACTGGCCTAGCCACAGTTCAGGATCTCCTAGCTTAGAAATGATCTGCACTTTTAGCATTTTTTACTTTCTGCTATTGTGGGATTTTTGCAATTGTGAAATGTCTCTAGAAACAACAAAAACTGAAATATTAACCTGAATTTCAGACATTCTCTAATTTTTAATCTGAGAAACCTGCAGCACTACTTTGTGTTACACAGCAAAAAGCCCACAGAAGTATCTTGTGATACCGCAACACTCATAACCTCTAACAGGTTTTGTCTGAACGAGTTCAAGTCACTGTTGCTATCTTTCCCTTACATCCCTTTGGTCATGCAGCCAGTGGAAAGAAAGGAAAAGGTGGTGCCATGCCAAATTCTATGCCAGGCTGTGAACCTTTTATATATCCAGTACTATCCAAAGTATTGTTTCTACTGCACAAATTTGTACATGTGGGTCAATCTGCAGGCTCAGTACCTCACCAGACACCAAGATATGTGTCCACAATATTTGACTGATAAAACCTCACTGTTTCCAGAATGCACTACATATACATATAAAGCAGGGGGTAGAAAGGAACCCAGAACATTCACATATCCAAAAACTACTGACTTCAAGTCAGTTATTTTGCATTTCTTTCTTTTGCCTCACAGATTTAGAGCGTAGAAATCATTCAAGCTATTAAGCCAAACTGAGAGTGGGATTTGTAGGCAATCTTGCTAACTCATTTACTCTGGGCTCCAGTAATAGTACCAAATTAGCTTTTCCTCTTCTGGCCTTGTTTTCTGAAGTTCACACATATACAAACTTGAGTAAATCACCCAGGATATATCATGCATTTAAGGAAAAATGCTCATAGAACAGACATTTCCAAAGCTCTTGGAAATTTTTTTTCCCCATTCCAGTTCAAAAAATATATTTGAAAATTACTCTTTGAACATTAACAAACTCGGGTGATTTTTTTTTTCACCTTTCTCTTTTTCCACATTAACACATACCTGGCAAGAACAGTTCATGGAAATCTGTCCTTTTACTGTCACCAACTCTCTTAGTAAATGCTGTTTCTGTACTTAAGGGGGAAAAGACTCCATTCCTAAATTCTCTTTCTTTTCTGAGTACCCACATAGCATATACATGAGGTTTAAGATCAGTTAATAGGATATATTTTGAGAAATTCCATTATAGAATTTTTGGCAGTACATCACTGCCTGGATAAGTAACAAAAAGACAAAGCATGAAACAACGCAACCTTTCATGCCTCAATAAAACCTTTTAAGTGCACATGGAACAAGACAGATATCCTTCCCAAGGCTCAATTTTTTTTCTTCTGTCTCATGAATGCAAGGCAACCATTAACCTCCTCTTTCACTGCTTTCTGACATTACACAGCAAGAGCTGGAGATAAATCATTATTTAAATTCTGTACTTCATAGGGAAAAGATGGCTCTGCAGTTAAAACACAGGTGTCAGCCAGGATAGATTCTCTTCCCATTCCAATTACAAAGTCTCTCTGTACATAAGATTTGCCATCATGCAGTATGAGGTTAATTATATTTACATAAGGGTATTTTATAGCCAGGATCATTAATGTTTCTAAAACTCCTAACTGAGGACTCCCAACTGAAATTACCTTACAAATAAAAGTTAACATTTATGAAAAATGTGAAATACCCATTGCTCTGAAGGTAGTGAAGCATTCGGGAACATCCTCGCAATCTAGCTAACATCACTTACTGATGAAGGAAGTGGATGCACAGAAATGTGTGAAATATATCCATATGTGAAGCTAAATTCAAACTACAAATCTGTGTTCAAGTTCACTATAAAGCAATTCTCAGTGTCCAGAATTCCTAACCTCAAGAGAGAAGCTCACCAGCAAGAAGAAACTGAAGGTAGAAAGCTCTCTTTCATAAACTCACATACACTGATGAATGACTTCTTTGGCAATCCACTCTTTATTCAGAGCAGCACTGAATTTTCTGCCCAATAAATACCGACTAAATGACTTCCTGGGTTATTTTAGACAATAAATGTCTACATTAACCAAGAAAAAGATTCTTCTTAAAGACTCTTCTTTTAATGATGAGTTGAGGGAAGCACTAAAGTGTGCATCTCTCAAAGCCCTGCTTACCAAAAACACCATAAATTAATATAAACCTGTTTATAGTACAAATTAACTTAATACCAAGTTTTCCATTACGCACAATCAGGTATTCTGGCTGTTCTGCAACATTAATCTTTTACCTCCCAACCAGCTCCTTTTGGCTCATCAGTTGCTTCTCAGTCATAACAAGATAAAGTTATTCTTCCCATTTGGCTCGAGAAGGCTGGTTTCTGGTGTCTGGGAGTCATGAAACAAGCAATGGGAGGCATAACTCACAGTACATCCTGCATGTGGTCTTTCTTCTGACACATGCATGGAAAACCAAATCTTTCCCAAGAACTAAGCAGCCCTGCTTTTCCTGGGCTTGACCTACTAATTCTTAAACATTGAGGCAAGACTCTAATTTGCAAACTAATATTGAAATTTGTCTGCTTCCTTTAGTACATAAGAGCTCACTGTCTGATGTGCTGGTGCAGTAGATTGCAGAATGAGATAAAAAGCTGAAGTTTTCTGTCTGCCACCAGACTCCCAGACACTAAAACTGTCAGTGGAATTACAGTAACTTGCCTATAGGAAGCAGAATCAGAAAAGAAACTGAGAAGGAGCTGACACTTCTTGAGTCTCTTGAGAAGGGAAGTTAATAAAGAAAATATTGGAATTCTACCTCACCTGCAAAAGGCATTTCTCTCCAAGGGAATTTATCAGTAAGTAGTAGGCCCTCTTCCCACAAGTTAGCAATTTTCTCTGAGCCCTTCCGGTAATAATGACTTTTTGCCTAACATGGAAATTCTGCATTAAGTTCTGTTCAGCAACAAAAAAGTGCAGCATAAATTTATGTTTGGAGGCATTCAAAGGACAAGATAACAGCTAGGATTCATTATACTCAGTAGAAAAAAGAAAAATGTGGGTAATTTGACATTTATTAGATTTCATTTTCATAATAACAATGGGTTGGTTTCAAATACCCTGTTAAATACAGCTTTAAATGTTTTGAGTTAAAGCTTGTAGAGTGCTTATTGAACTACCATTAAACTGAAGTTGGATTTTAAGGGCAGAGGGGTAGAGAAGAAGAGAAATCTTGTGCTGCCCACGCAACTATCAAAGTATTAACACATCCTTCACAGGGTAAAAAGGAACAATTATGCCATTCAATCAGAGCAACTTGAAAGTGGTGGTGATTTCCAAAGTCATTTATCTTTTAGTACACCACAGAGTACCAAGGACATACTCTGCATCTCTCACAAATCACTCACTACAACAGAAGACACATTTAAAGAATTATTCAGCAAAAAGTTCACCTTTAGAAAAAAAATGATTTTGAATCAGTAAGCAAGTTCCTGTAGCTAAGGGCACTGACACAATCCTACAGCATTCTGCCATTTGATTATGACCTTTTTCTCTCCCAGTAAAATACTGAGCAGGTCTATAGCCAGACCGCTGCAACTACTGATTCAGACACTGAACAACAGCAAGACAGCAGATCCTGATAGCCCTTTCCTTGTCAAAAGAAAGTGCTCTACCAGAAAAGGCTGACAAAGGACACACAATGTCTGCTGCATTCAAACTCATTCTTGGGTGTAGATGGACTGAAGCTGTTTAGTGAAGGCAACATGCTGCTCACGGTGAGCACTGAAACTCCAGGGGGGATCTTTGCGCACGCTTTGCTGCTACGTTACGCAAACTGGCGCGCAACATCCGACATATTGATCCAGTGGAAGGGACTACTGCAACAGCACAGATTGTGCGTAAACACAAAACAAGGCACCTTAGAAAGAGTGAGGTTTTTCAAAGGGAGAATCATTGGCACGGCAAGAATGCTGATTATGCTTTGTATTTAATCAGAGTCATGATTTAGCATAAACTACTTTTATTTAAACATAATTTAGTTACCCTGTAGCATGTAGAGTTTAATTGCAATCTCCAGCTTCCTGCTGTCCAAAAGAAATATGACTTGACTATTACAGCCACCTCCCATGTCCCTCTATAAAGTGTGGGAATCCAGGGCTTCCCTCTGGCTGCCCTGGAAGGTCTGGGACCCTGGCAGAGGGTCAGGAACCCCCCTGTACAGAGCCCCCAGAGACACTGTCTCTGATCTCTGTCCATGGAAAAGAGTTTTCAATCTTACAGGATGAATTACAAGCTCTGAGTGTTTGATATAAGTAATAATTAAGTGTAGCACAGGTGCAAAAGTAAAATTTTAGGATTCTAGATTAAGGGTCCAAAGGGGACAAGATAGAGGAAATTGGGTGTGTTTTGTCCTTTTTCTCCTTCTTCATGCCCTCCATGTTTCACTGTAGTGTTGGCATTTTTCTATTGCTTTAGGCTGGGGACACACTGTTCAATGTAGATGATAGATATTGGCACATTATTGTAAATATAGCACAGGTAATTTCTGGTATATAATGTTTGTAACATCCCACTGAGGGGCAGAGCCCCACACGCTGCCCTGCAGGACGGACCTGCGGCAGGGCAGCAGAACATGTTAGAGATAAGCAAGAATAAACAACCTTGAAAACCAGCACAGATGAATTATGACTTCTTCTTTGGCAATGGGGCAGAAAGACAGAGACTTTCTACAATCTCAGAATCATCAATACCTGAGATTGTGACAATAAAGCAGATAATAATGGGCACAATGACTATCATCATTATCACTATTATTATTAACAAAGATTCAGCGCGCTCTCTTCAGCACAGATGAAATCCAAATTTTTTAAGGTATGGGCACATCTTCCCATCAAAGCTGCTATGTTATGTTTACTTCCATGAATTACTCAAGAACTCATTAAATGGAAACAATTTGCCACAAATTGCTGAATGTCTCAAGATCAGCTACTTAAAGGCTAATCAGGCATCCAAATAATGCTGGTTTCCTTTTCATAAGACATTTTCCTCAAATTCTTACACGTTAACAGTTCTGCCTTACAAAACAGGGTTTTTTTCCAGTTGGATCCTTCTAAGAGGCCTGGTGGGATTTATGCAAGAGTACTATTCAAGTGGATGCCTGATGTCATCGTGAGACATCTCACAATGATTGCTGAATAGTCTTGGAAATCCAGACAGGTCCTGATTGACTGAAAGCTTCAAAACACTGCCCCAGTTTTCAGGAAGGGTAAAAGGAATGACCCTGGTCACTACAAGCCTGTCGGTCTCACTTCAGTGCCTGGTAAAATTATGAGGAAGATCATACTAGGAGTTATTGCAAAACACCTGAAGGACAATACAGTCATTCATCAGAGCCAGCAGAGTTCTGTGAGGGGAATGTCCTGCTTGTCAAACCAGACTTCCTTTTATGATGAGGTAACACACCTTGAATTCAGGATAGCAAATATCTATCTCAAGTGAATTCAATCCCTGTACAGAAGTAGATTCAAATCTGCAGTACACCTTTAATCAGAGTGACACAGCATACAAATTTTATTTATTGCCTACTTCTTAGTTATTGAATTATTTTCTGAAAGGTAAGGCCTCTATCTTGTTACAAAACCACAACACCTATCAGAACTACCTTTTTCAATACCCTCAAAGTTTTCTCATATCTCTTCAGGATTATGCCAGCCTTTTCTGTTGCTCTCCAAGGAAGCTACAGGCCAGATAGCCATTCTGGGGTGTAAATATGCAGGCACTCCTTGCCCCAGAGAGCCCTCACTGAAACAGATTTGCCACAGGCAGTCCCCTGTAGGGCTGTGAGCCATGCCTTTACAGTCAAGCACCATCAGCCAGGCCCGTGTATTCCTCTCATTCACAAAGTTCCACCAGCCAAACCTCTGCTGACACAACAGCAATCTAAGGTTTCCCAGTTGACATATTCCCATACCAACTCTGCAAATGAAAAATAGTTATATCAGCTAGCAAAGAGAGATTCTGTTCTCAATTTTGTGTATCTAAGCATTTTAGCAATGCAAGAAAAGGCACTGTGCAGCAACACAATAAAACTGCTTTCTTTCTCATCAAGAAGATGGCAATAACATAACATATCAAACTGTAGGAAAGCTGAGACTGCCTATTATTGCAAATGCAGGTGAACCCAATGGGAAGATATGACGATGTCTGACTCAATTCAGAAGGCTGAATGATTTCTTTATTATAACTGTGCTAAAATACCTTAATATACTATATAAAGGAAGATACGAAAACTATATACTACTTTCTCTACAATATCTAACAACTCATGACTGTCTCCCGCGAGTCCAGCCCCAGGTGGATTGGATTGGCCATCAGGCTCAAACAATCCTCACCAGAATCCAATCAAGCACTCACTCCAGGTAAACAATTCACCAAGCACATTCCACATGCCAAAAACAAGGAGCAGAAATAGAAATTGCTTTCTCTTTCTTTCTCTCTGTGCACCTCTATGAAAAAGCCTGAGAGAGAGAGAAATGTCCCTCTGATAGCATATAGCTTTCAGAAGTTTTTTTTTAATCTACTTTTATGAAGTTGTTAGTTCTCTTAGTTATGTGTATATCTTGCTTCATTATAAAACTGTGCAGCTGAAAATTAATCAGATATTTTTGTACTATGATTTATTCTTTATCAGATTAGTAACATTTTACAAGAGAAAATGCCTTTCTTTTGTGTGACTCAGTGAAAGTTGTTTTCATATATCCAGATTCAGCACTCTCGCTGTAATCCCTTGTTTCAACAGCTACCTTTTGAGTCCTCAGGAGCCAGACTACTTGTGCTAAAATAACTGGTGCAGCAATCAAAAGAGGAGTATGTCTGACTCCTGTCTGTACACGTGGGGCTGTAGTTAAATGAAGTGACTGCATTTTTGAAGCTGAGGCACAGCTCTATTTCACTACATGCAGGAGTAATGCATTTGTTATGAAAACAAGCTTTCGTTTCTCTGATCAGTTACCAACTTCCAGCAATGCCAAGACATCATAAGAAGTTCAAATCTTACTGTAGCTGTTTCCTTATCACAAATAACAATCTGTGAGACACTGACCTTTCACTTGTCAGTTGACAAGAAGAGCTCTAGAATCAACCACAGTGTGACAGCTTGTGGGCTTAACTTAAATGGCATTATTGACCCAGAAAGGAACCTCTTTCTGTAGCTAGCAAGAGAATAAGGAATAAAAAACACAATTAGTTTATCCACACATAGGTGGAATCACTAGTCTTTATTTAGGCAAAGATATATGGCTAAATTCTACCACGAAAATGCAAGGAGAGAGAACTACTTCATTTGCAGTATGGAAAAAAACATCTGACAGGCTTAGAGATTCCTGCAATGATTGCTGCATAAGAATGTGGCATAATGAAAATTCAGTCCACACACATAATCATCTCAAGGGGAGCAAGATCTTAGCCCCCCTCCTTTTTGGGGGCTAAGATCAATACACACTTGGCGGTCTCTTACCAACCTGCTCATGGAAGGGTGCCTGGGTTTGACCCCCAGGGATCTAGAAAATAGATTAGTTTCTATCTGGAAACTAATACCATTCCAGGGGCTTCCCCATCGGATATAAATAATGACCATCAGCTTTCTTATAAACTGCTGACAAAGGTTTAATAATATTAGTACTGGCAGATACCACAACAATCCAAATTGTCCTTTTCTGTCCCCCTACTATGAATAGTCCATTGAAGATGCTCCTTCCTTCATTGTACCAAGATGGGGCAACAGCTGATATTGAGTTACCAGTGCTCATGGGAGCAGCCATGAAAGTGTCATTTCCAGAGGAGTCCTTAGCTTTTTTTTGCTAAAGAAAAAACCTGACTGTTCTGCAGAAGTTATGCACCAGCAGGCGTGACCTCTATAAATTTAACAAGGTTGGTCTTTCTAATCTGTCACAATACATGAACATATCTTTCTTTCATGTTAATAATAAAAAAATCCTGCTAACATTTCTAAAGTATTTTATTACAGCAACAATTATAACAGGAATACATGGAAAGAATTCAAAAGGTTCAAGAAGAGCCTTCAAATGAGACAGAAACTGGACAGAAACATTTGCTTCCTGCTCTGAAGGTGAATGCCTTAAGTCATACATTTGGTTGCCCTATTACCTTAGTTTGCATAGCTACAGCTGTTATTAACAGTCATAAAAATCACCCAACTGTAAGCATTTGACTTGGAGGCCACTTCCTGGGGTGAATTCCATAGGCTGACAAGGTGCTCAGTTATGCTATGCTATCTTTTGTTTGCTCTTGATTTATTGCCCTCTCAGCTAATGAAATTGGAAAAAAAAAAATAAAAAAAGAGAAGAAGCAGAAGCACATCCTCAACTGGACTAAAATTTAGTTGGTGCATACTGTATTTTGTTAGTAAGTGAGCCTCCCTCTGTTCTGGTTCCCTTTCAGTGGCACAAATGGATCAACTTGTGACCATCAGGACACACACTCGGTACAGCACTCAACTTGGAATGGGATGAACCTTTCACACAGAGCACTGAACAGCCTCAGCTTTTTACATGTGCTCCTAGACTGCTCCTATTTTCCAAGATAATCATGATTTTGTCTCCTCTCATTTGATGCAACTTCTGCCATGTTTTCTATTCAAAATTTTTGTTTCAGCTTAGATTTTGCAAGCCTTGAAGGGATCCAAGCTAAGGACAGTTTTCCAGGCTCTAACTCAATACTACATTATCCAAAGCTGATCTAGCATTTAATTCAAGTGCACAAAATGATCTTTCCCCAGGATATGCAATTTGCATTTTGGTTTGCAGGAACCATCATAATCAGTCTTCATTATGACAGATTTACAGTACAAAGATGACATTCCCATGTGTCCCCTTAGGGCCTTTGTACACTAAGAATTTTAAACATGCAAACTGTCCATTCTCAGCTTTAATTCTGTGAACATTCACTTGCAAACTGAGTAATTAATACCAATCCCCATCTCCACTGACCAGCTGAATAAGGGCAGATGAAAAACAATATTTGGCTCTCATCACTGATTTTAAATTACTCTTTTTTAGAAAATACTGAGACATAATTTCTCTACTATTTTCAGATTGGATTTTAAAAAAATCAGTGATCAGTTTGGAAGATATACTCTGCAGACATGCACATTCTCAAAATTGCACCATTCTGAAAAATTAATTAGAGAGAGGAAGGGGCACAGGCTTTACTCTGGGTGTGCTCTACAGCTGTTTCTGAAAATGCAGGAGAGAGAACTACTGAATATCTATTCAGCACTAGGCCGCACTAACAAATAACAGTTATTCCTCAAGAGATTATATTCTTTCAAATTCTATCACTCTAACCTATCATGGCAATTTTGAATGGACAAATAACAACCTGATTCATCAGGAATTATTTTCCACTGCAACAGAACTCATATCAAACCAAGGGTAAACACCATACAGCTTTAATGATTTTGTATGATTTGCTGTCTAGGAAAAGTACTGTAAAAGACAAATACAAGATAGACATATGCAAGCTCTTATGTATCTTGCTATCAAGGCATTTAACTCTGGAATGCAGCACACATAGTAAATACTACCAATTCTTTACTCTTTACTCATAGCTACACTATGTGTATACTTTTACAGCAGAACTTGTTCACAGTACCTATCCAGAGAATACCCTTCCAGCTTTTGTTATAAATGATTGCCTATCTCTGTACTACATTAATCTCAGGTAGATTTGTTCTTTGTAAACTGTCTAAGACTCTTGTCTTTTAAATTTTTGCATCCTTGAAAGCTTATTATTTCCTAATTTTTACTCGTAGAATTTGCCCATTTTTATTACTGTCTGAAAGTATACTATCAAGTCTTACAACTACATTGATTTCTTTCTCTTCAAAGTCAGTCTAAATTAACTTCAAATGGCATTGTTGTACCTATTTTTCTTCTTTTTATCTTTTTTTTACATTCTGACAATGAATATAAACTTTCTCCTACACAGGATGTGAAAAACAACCAAAATTCATTGCCCCAAAGACTTTTCACAAGAAACTAAACAGACAAAATGCACTTCACTATTGTTTAAAAATAAACAGTGATTAAAATTAGTGCAGGAAAAACTGGTTGATATTTTTATAAGCAAACAGAAGGATTATACTAACTGGCCCCTTGGGGATAAAACAGATTTACAATAGATTTAATTAAATGCATTTAATGAAATTCAAATATAACAGCAACAAACTAGCACACCATCTGAAATTATGCCTGAACTCTAGTAAACTATTCTGAACTGTAATAAATGTCTCATTGTCATCTTCAGTTTTAATTTTGGCTTACTGCACCGAGAAGTTTTCTTTGCACCTGAACTGTTTTGAATGTTTTCCCTCCATTTTATTTAGAGGGTTTACAATGTAAAATTGTCAGAAGTTACTTTTCAATTAATTTTTGAAAGGAACTCTTTATTGTATTGTAATTACTTTTTAATAGGGCATCATGGACTGATTTGCTGCTCCATAGCAACACGTCGAAAGAAAGATCACTGACCACAGGTCAGTGCAAGTATAGGCTGTAATCTGTTTAACTGAAGTAAAAGGCCCCAGTGTCTTGTCACAGAGTTTACTATAGGCACTTTATAAGTCATCCTGCACAGACATTTACTCTAGAACAAAGGGAATACAAGATGGGCATGAAGCAGCTCCAAAATGTAGAGCAGTACTATATATGCAGGATAACAACCAAGCATTCTAGAACTAATGCTTGCTAATGTTTACTGCAGTGTCCTCTATGGACAATGGGGTTCATTCACACGGCGTTCAGTCTAATCCAGCATAAAAAGATTATTATAAAATCCCCAACAAAAAAAATATTACTGTTTCAAAGTAATCTTTTCCGTTTTCCAGGAGAAAAGCATTACTGTAAGGTTCCCTAGGAAAAAACACAGTACTGTAGCAGAACAAAAGGATTTTAACATTTCCTGAAATTACTTTGATAAAGTCAGAAATCAAGGCAGAGTAAACAAGAAAGATATATCCTGGACTAAGGAGCTTTTTCAAAAAATATGTTTCAAAGATGTTAAAACCTAAAAATTTCAGAGGTCACTTTAGACCTTCTACAGTCTTTTTCTCTCCCAAGGGTATGCTTTCAAGTGAATCCCACTAAAGCAGAGTCTTTATTTGCAAGTTTCTTTTTTTCTCAGAAAGCACAGTAGCAGCTTGTTTTAAAAGGCAGAGTGTATGAACTCTGTGCAGTTGATAAAAATTCCAGCTCAAGCTGTATTTGAAGATAAAAAAACAATCAACCAGCAAGATATTTTTAGTCAGTCCCTTCTGTTACCAATGTTTTTTCAAATTGTTCTGAGCCCTTATGGCTTCTGTTTCATAATCCACTATGATATTGATTCTTTCAGGCAGGCACAGAAAAATCTAACCTCAACACATGAAATGACAAGATTGCCCTTTTTGTCCTGAGTGTAACAGGAGAGAAGGTTATTCTCTCATCTCTTCACAGGCTGCATAGCAGCCACCTAAGGAATATCCTTCAACCCCCCTGTACATGTATTTCTAAACACATAAAGCATAGCACAATAGAATTTGTTTCCTCCCTCCAATAATTTTTTCTCATTTTAAAGATATGGACTTTAAAGTCTGCAAAATATTATAGTTACCAATTCAACTGGCTTTACATTATGTTTCCCAGTAAAATTTCATTTTTACCCACTTCGTGTCCATGCAATGTTTAAAAAGTCTTGGGAGGAAATTCTCTATTGGCCTAAGCACAAGCTCTTGCTGTAGTAGAGTTGTAGCTACTGAAAGGTCCTTTGGCTTTCTGTGGTAGCATCTAAAGATTTTTCAAGAAATTATGAAGAGGCATTTATAATCAATGTATTTAAATTGGGCAAAAAAATACTAGCAGAAATAGCATTGCCAAAGAATTTTTTAAATAATGAATCATATAAAATTTTCCAGCAGATAGAATGGGATACTGAGGAGTAAAAAGTTATTTTCCAGTATTTCTGCTATGCATTTATAATATATAGGTGCCCTCCCACTCTCTCACACTCAAAAAGAAACCAAGCCATAATAATTCTCTACTGCCACACTTGAAATCACCTTCCCTGGAGAACAGAGGAGGAATAAGGTGCTTTATTATTCATATTCACTGAATCATAAAATGCCTAGAGGCCACAGAAGTAATGGCCCATTGCACTGGTGCCAACTGCCCCTGCTCCAGAGACAAAGCATTGAGATGGGAGAAGTAGCAAATATTCGTAATGTATGATTAAGGTTATTGAGCAGTGAATGGAAAAGGAAGCAGAGAAATCCACATTGCTGAGATTGGAAAAGCCTCATAATCTGCACATACATAACACCCCTATCTCAAGCCTCTTTCCAGAAACCTTGAACTAAAGCAGGTCAGGTGTCTGCATTTCATCTACTTTTACATAAATAGGAATAAATCTTGATAAGCTGGGCTGTGGCAATGTTTAAAAGGATCTTTACAAAGGTTCTGAAGTGCAAGACAATAGTCAGGAGACCATAAACATCGCTGCTAAATCCTGGCTGCAAATGGCATATCCTTGCATTTAGGATTACAGAGGCAAAGACCCTTGTGACAACTGACTAAGGACGGAAAACAATGAAATGCCAGTAACACAAGAACTAGATTTTTTCCCTCCAAAGCACTTAGCTGCATGAAAACAATTTGATCCCTCATTCATCATTTACATGTAAAAGTAAAATAAAATAGATAAGCTTTAGGACCCCCTCTGATGCTCTTGTAATTTGTCAAAGAAGCATGGTGGCCAGGAACCTTTTGCTGCATTGTTCTCAAGTCATTTGAATAGTATCTTGTTATATTATTTACTGGACAGGACAAACAAAATTATTTTTTGTTTATATTGCTTCAAAGCAAAAGTATTAGAAATCTCAACAAGTGTGGAAACTAAGCCCCAGTTCAAACCTACCTAGCATTGCAAGACTCTTCAAAATTACTTTTGTAGAAACGGGTCCAAACACTGACAAAGCTTTCTGAGCACATTTTCCCTCGGTCCTGTCTCTGATCACTGCCATGATGTATCGGTATCGTACAATTAAAATTCATGTTACAACCTTTTCCACCTCCTGCACACTGGCAACAAACTTCACACAAAGTCTTCAGGGATCAGAGAAACTGATCAATTAAGCACTGATAGTATCTCATTACATTTTCTAGTGATGCACTCTGTATAATTTCTTTAATAGCACTTGAATTAATTTTCCATTTTCTATGTGGCACAGCAATAACTGAGAAAATATACAAGAATAAAACAAAGAGATGACTGTGCTTATGATTTGTGTTTAAATCCAGCTACATTGCCTAGCTCCAGCAGCCTGAAACCTGTCAGGAAGGAAAGCAAAAATAAAACCATATCTGTCATCTATCTTTTACAGGAAAGAGTATATCATTGCATGCTTTTAAAAAGTGGTTGGTTTTTTGTTTTTTTTTTTACAAAACCAGGCCTAAACTCTGCTTTTATTAACTGCCCTGATGTATAGAACTGGTAGGATTGCAGGATTCACATTACAGATATTTTATAATTATCCAGTGACACTAAGCATGCAGCCACAGCAAAGTCAGGGAAGCAGAAGTGATTTCATCAAGCAGAGCTCAAACTTTTAATTCTTTTTCTGCCCTTCCCACTAGCCTTTACATAAATTTAGGGAGATATTTATTATGCACTTATACATGCCACTTTCCCAAGTTAGAAATGTATCAATTTGAAGTAAAGCTTGACAGATGCACGTATTTGATTCAAAGAGCTCTCACAGTAGAAATGTTTCACTCACACACCAACGCACACAACTGTGACCTTGCATTGGTTGCACTTTAGCCACTTGACACTCACATCTAGCAGTCAGACATGAGACTTTCCTGTGTATAGAACCCAAGTCCTCAGATACCCGAATGACAGATGTGATGGTATCTTCAGTGCTCTCATACAAGGAGGAGTTATAACCTTCTGCTGAGGTTTGCTAGCAACACTAGCCACAATGAGTACCAACCAACCTCTTGGAAGATAAAAGTTCATCACCATTCCTTTTACTTGTAGAGCACCTCTGAATTCTGCTTGAGAGGTTATGTGGAAGTGAAAGGTGAAGTGCAATTTCATTTCTTCTCAGAGCAGTTTGCATACTTAAAAGATGCTTTCATTAGCTGAGAGGGGCTTTTTCTCACCCTTATACAGATGCAATTCTTCCTTTTCCTTCATGAAACACATCTTGGCACATTCAAAGTTCAAAAGAAGCTGAACAATCAGGTTTCTGCTTTCATTTTCAAGAGCAGTTCCAACAGACTCTTCAGAGCAGGGTGACACAAGAAAAGTATGGAGGAAAAAATCTTCCCCATTCACTAACCCAAAAGGAAAGAGTTGGCCCCTCTGAGTGCAAAATGCCACATTTGCTCCCATCACAGCTGTTCTCACACTCTGGCTGATCAGATCTTACAGGGCTGGTGTTGCTCTCAGTCTAATCTGTATTACACCAATATAACCATGTCAGCTGCTAAGCCATCATCCTGGAGTGAGACAGAAGAGGGTCTGGTCACAAATGTGTTCTATCTGACAACACCCACCTCTTAAGTCCTCAGTGCCCTGGAAGGAATGTAAGTGGAGAACCAACCAGTTTAAGTCAAATCTACTCAACTGAAGAGAATTGGTCCAAGAGACAAGTTGATGTTCCCTCTCTGATTCCATTTCAGAAGCACTTCAGAGAAAAGAAAACAATGGTTTTACATGATAGCTCTGTGGAATCCCATTTCAGAGTTACATGAGTCTCTAGCCATGCATTCCTTACTTCCCATAAGCACAGCATAGTATCAAAGCAAAAGGTTTTGTAAGTTTATTTTTTCCATAGTAACATACTCCTTTATATTTAAAGTCTCAAATACTTTTCTAAGAAGAAGTCAAAGCACAGAATTCTACAAAAGGCACAAAAATACGGTGTTTCTAAATCTAATGTTAATTCTATGTCCCATTTATGTAAAGCAAGGCGAGAAGCAAATGCCTTAGTCAATGAGACAGTACATTGATTTGTGTCCTTTTTGAGTGATATCCCTTAGGAATTAAAAGGGAAGCTCCTAAAATATTGCTTTCCAGTTCCTTTGTCATCCTCTCCTTCTGATCTCAGTTAGAGTGAGTTGCCTTTGGTTTAGTACATTTCTTTTTCCTCTCTTTGCAACTGATGCTGAAAAATTAGTAAAATACTGGAGTCTCACCCACAAGACTGAATCTTTATGCAAAAGTAAAGACCAAAATGTTTCTCAGATGAATGATTCAACCCAAGAGAACTTTTAGAATCTTCACACACTTCAGTAAGGAATAAAATTAAAAAAAAAAAAAGGTTAAAATAATTCTGAAATGTGCAACACCTACATGGAACTCCGGAAATGTTGTAGAAACTGTTGGAAAAGCACTTTTCACTGATCCGTTTATCACAGGCCTCCCTCCAAAACACAGCACCTCTCAATCACTTTCAGAACAGAGGGACACAGAGTTCATTTAAGCACTGAGTATCCTCCTCCCAGGGAACCCAGTTATACCCGTGCCAGCAAGATTCAGTGGCAGTTTCAGAAATTCTAGTCCTTACCTATATATTGGATGTACTTAAAGAAGCCTTCTCCACAGATTATATCAAATACCTTATTCTATATAGCAATTTATATCCCACTTTTTTGAACCTTAATATCATAAAGAAGGGACATTTTTATTGTCCACATAATCCTTTTATGAATTTTCCTAAGTTTTGGCCTCAATACTTTTTCTAATAAGTTTCAAAAAACAGTACATTGCATAAAAAGTGTATTTCCCTTTACTTCTAAATTGGCTGGACGAGCTATGTTATTAAACTATGAAAAAAAAGCAGGAGCTGACCATTTTTCTCTCTAGTTCTGTGCCACCTTGTTTACATCATGGGAAATAAAAGGACAATTCTGCCTCAATGTCTCAGTTTGATTTCCCCCTTTTCTATCCCATCTCTACATCCATTTTCTCACTGTTAAAAACACCTCCTCTCAGTTACTATATTTTTCAATTAATGCAAGCAATCAGCACAGCTATTATTTAAGAAATGAAACTAGTTTCACATGGACAAAATCCTTAAGCTACAAGCCGGGAAGGAACCAAGACTACAAATCCTCACTAATTGTGATCTTCTGACTTTTGCTAATTTGCAGGATTAACTCACTCCCATAATAGTCCAGATTTCTTCTTCACATCACAATTGAGTCACGGGGTATTTATATTCACAGGATAAGCCTATTTAGCTCTTTTCAGTCCATGGGATACCCTTTACCTCTTTCTTCCCTTGGTCACCACAGTATCATGAAGGCGAAAAGTAATGATTCTAAGGTCATTAAGCCATGCATAAAAATGCCATAAGAGATCAAATCATGCCAGAGTAATGCAAAAAAAATAAACCTCATCTACAGTTCACACAGACTCCAGTTTCCCCCCTTGATGATATTAGAAAAGCAGTATACAGTTGGGCTGTTAGCTGAAGGGGTGGACAGGAGGAATGAAATACAAATAGCCAACTCCAGTTATATATAAATTGGATGATCAAACAATCATGGCAAAATGTCAACCGATGACATACGCTGGCTTTAGTGGGGTCATATCTAATTATTAGTGATTCAGTTTAAAAAGGCTTTTAAGAAGAAAGCTACTTCAAAGATAACAACTAATGCATGGGGGAAGAGGGCAACAGAGATAATCAAGCAAGGATATCATTTCAGTGCCAATGATTTTGTTTGACAATCTATTTCTTGGCCCAGTCAAACAACCTTTGTAAATAAAATTCTTACACTTTCAGTATATAGTCTTATTATGGAGTCACTTTGTTAAGAGTCCAGGTCAGAGAATTAAAAAATAAAAAAATAATAATAATTTTAAAAAAATCAGTGCAAGAATTCTTCTCAGCATCATTATTCATGATTCTCACAGTAATATGAAAAAAAAGGGTTTTACTACATGCCATCATAGTCAAATGTGCATCTCATACATATAGTGACTGAACTGCTTTTGAAACATAAGCCATCCAAAAAGTCTGGACCAAAGCCTAACTGCACAAAGGCAAAATACCTCCAGCATTTGGTATCTCAGGGAATTGCGTGTGGTTGCATAAGAACACAATACTAGAAAGGTCAGTATACAGATCTCTCTTTTTGTTGTTGCTAAGATGCTCTGGTAAAATAGGTCTGTCTCTAGGAAGCATGGAATAATTATGAAAGACACCTGTTGGTCTGCAAATGGAGCAAGTAGCTTGATTTCTGTACCTTGCATTGTATGCTTTAGAACCTACTTAAATTACCCTGGCACCGATGTAGCAATCATTAACATTTTATCTTCATCCTGCTGAATACTAAGAAGCAATAGAAGCAGCAGCAAAAGCAAATGGAAGAGAAATAAATTATACAGCAAAGACTTGGAAAAAAGCTTGGAATCAAAATCCTGGATGGCAATACCTCCCACACAGGCATTGGCTCTCCATCTTGCACCTCTAATCATCACCAGTTTCTTTTTAAAAGCCTGGGCCTGAATGAACTGATGTGTTATATGAGAGCCATGACCTAAGTAAACTCCAAACAAATCATTCATCACAGCAATGCTCCAGAACAAGCTGGTACATTCTCAGAGAACTGTTCTTCTAAACACACGTTATACATAAAGAGGTAACAGAAAGCACATATTGAAGGTTTTTATCAATTGTACACAAAGACTTTTATAATTCTGTATAGGTTTGGGATCATTATGCCTGGGGCCAAGAGGCTCTCAGTAGTTTAAGGTCTAATTTTCCAAACTTTTGGTCAAAAGAGTCTTTTTAAGTAAAGGAGAGAAAGAAACAATTTTCTGTGAATATGTTCTGTTCACAGTGCCCCTACTCAAATCCTTACATGCACGTTTTGTTGCTTATGAAAAGCAAACTTCACAGCCTCAAGGTCAGGAGCAGGAGGTGCTCACCCACATCAGCCTCCACATTTTCTGTTACCCATCATTCCCTTTTATGGCCTAAATTGTTCCTGGAACTGTTGACTTTTCTCCAGTTCTTGGGCTCATTCTGACCTTCCTGTCACTCAAATCTACCAAAAACACTGTGCTAAATTTCCTCTTGTGTGCCTTTTGAAATTATCTACTTCAAGACATGAAAGATTCTTGTGCAGATCCAGGAGGATAACTAGAAGAGCAAGGAGATGCCTACAGTTTTATGCTCTGGGACTCCAACCATGATGAAGTTAATACCATGCTGTTGGTTTAAAGGCACACCAACATGAGAGGCAAGCAGGTAATTTAACATTTTAGTAAAAACTGGAGAGGTTTGACTCTAGAAAAATGTGCAACCAGCTTAATCTAGCCACTATTATCAACTCCTTTCCCTTTGAAAGCAAACCCTGAATCAGTCTGAACTCCTAAGGACTCAAATCTTAATCTTTATTGTGGTATTTTTGTTTTAGCTGCTTTATCAGCTTGTGATAATAAAGTAATAAAAGTGTTATGCATTAAATTTAATATTTCATTTTCTATGAAAATGACAAGAAGCAATCATTTCATCAAGGAATTTGGACTTTTCACTCCTACATTAGCACCCCATGCCCAGAGGGCTTTTTCTCTTTGGAAGTGTTCAGTAATCATTGGTAACTAACAAAAGTGTACTTAACACTGTGGTATCCTGTAATTTATACCAGCAGCTGCAGAAATAATTACAGCCCTTCTCAGGTAAAACCTTAACAATTTAAAAGACTTTTCTCTGAGCAGGGGAGGACTGAAATCCCTTTGAATGATAGGGAGATCCACAGAAATCTTTACAAGTGTCAAAACCGCCTGACCCACGGGGTACACAAATGCTATCTGCTGACCAGCATGGAAAGAGAACTATTTTCAGACTGAATCAAATTCTACCAAAGTTTGGCTGGTATTTTTCTACATGTATTAAACAGAAAGAGGTCAGTTTTACCCTGACCATTTCAGCATTCCTGTTTCCCTAGGAGTGCTGTAATGGGTCACTCTTTGCTTAAGACCAATCGATTTCATTTCCCTGCCTCTGATTCCCTGTTTTGCAAAAGGACCTACCACCAAAATTTGATTCAGCCCTCTTTGAGTCAGGCCTAGGGGACATCACTGATCTTTAGAATCAGATTTTTGTTTCTGTTTCAAGGAGTGCCCAAATACAGAATCATATAAAACAGGGACAGTGGAGACTGATGGGGTCACCTGCACCATCTCCCAGACTCCGGGTAGGATCAGTTTTGCCTAAAAAAATTTTAGAAGCTATTCCTCTGATGTTCTTAGGAGACTCCATTCACTAATTCCAACAATGCATCCATGAAATTGCCAGAAACTTTTTAGATCTGACATGCATTGCCAGTTAAATCTGGTACACTTCCATTTTTTTCAGATTTTAAACATATAACACATTACTAAAGCTTGTAATGTACAGATTCTGATTTGTACATTACAATTACTCCTCATTGGAAAGCACTCTTTCTGCAAAATTAATTGAATAGTGGCATTTAAGACTTATCCTAAACTACTGCAGCAGTTGAGCTTTACAATAACACAACACTCCCTTTTATTCTCATTTATTTTTATTGTTTTTCTACTGGAACTGAAACAAAAGTAGTAATTAACTGCCCATAACAAGGTTCTAATTTTAGGCAGCCTGGGAGGGAAGAGGCTAAAAAGGAGTTAACATCCTGCAACTTAAAACTGTAGGAATATTCTTGGTTCTTAAAATTGCAGTGAATCAATTTTGAGCCACAGAACTTCACTTTCAAACTAATGTTTTCTCTTTTTTTTCATTATACTTTAAGGAAGACATCACAATCGGTTTTCAAGGTACTCAACCATTTCTTTCCAAGTTCTCTAGACTGTCTAAGAAAAGCTGATTTACAATGGGATATGTCTACCACAGGTGCCATTAAGTCTAGAGCCATGAGACTGATTTCTCCCTGGACATCTACTTAACAAGATTATGATCTGGAAGAGTACTGCTCTTCTCTGTGTGAAGTGCAAGCCTTTTTTATCCCAAGAAATTATTTTCTACTCCTCTCAGCTAACACACAATGAAGTTTTTCTAATCACTATTCTTAAGGGAAGGCAAGAAAACTTAATTAATATATAGACATTCACAAGTAAATAGGCTAGCAGCACTTTTTTTAAAATTCACCTCCAAATCAAGAAGGGTTCTAATTAAGAGGAGATAACAGATTCATTCTTCCTCATGCTCTTCCCCAGCAGAGTTTTGCAACTGTAAGTGCATAACAAAAATGTATTTATGTGGGACAGAGATCTAAAATGTTCTGAAAATGTGTAGCAAGTAAGATTGGTTTATGCACACAAAAGCAAAAAAAAGAAATGCTTGCATCTTACCCATACTTGAAATTATAAACAAATTACTTTTCAAAGTTTTTCTTCTTACTACACTAATTCCCACCCTAACACAGATACTATGCAAACAAACACTAAAATCCTTTTAGTGTGCTTAAAGAAAAGAGCTATCATTATTATTTCTCAGCTGGAGAATTAAATATGGCAACTTGAGTACAGCAAGAATTTTAACATTTGAGAGTAGAATCTTAAAGGAAAATATGAAACTTATGATCAACATATTCTAACACAGACCAGCATTGCTAGACTCATTTGGGATTTTTTGTTTTGTTTTGTTCATAATTTTTTGTTTATTTTGCTGTTAATTGGGGTTTTTCGTTGGGTTTTGTGTTGGGTTTGGGGTTTTTTGGCTGAGAGGTGTCTTGAGAGCAGGCAATATTTTCTATTTCAAGGCTATTGAAAATCAAGGGTAGAGAAGAGTCCTGAATTTAACTGGCCCCAAACTACAGAATCTGTCTAGAAAATTCTGAATATTAGATTCGTCTTAGTGAATGCTTTGAAGACAAAATTAATCATCAAGGAAATTCAAACATTATAAAAAGTAAAAAAAACCCACGTTTTCACAGAACACTAATCTAAAAAATTGTGAATACATTAAAATGGAATTAATTTTCCCAATAAAAATAACAGTTATTTAGATTTGTTAAGGTGAATTCTTTGTTTAGTTTTTTAGTAGCTGAAGCATAGATCACATTTTTTTGTTAGATCAAAACTATGATCACATACTGACCTACCCAAAAATTATTCAGGTTCAGTAGAGCATAAAT
The DNA here is from genome assembly GCF_048771995.1 of Taeniopygia guttata. Lineage (NCBI taxonomy): Eukaryota > Metazoa > Chordata > Aves > Passeriformes > Estrildidae > Taeniopygia > Taeniopygia guttata. Next base: position 83,406,495 of record NC_133027.1, read on the forward strand.
CCACAAAAGCATAGAGTCACATAATTTCCAGATAAAATAACTGTACTACATTTCTGGTTTTACCCAGTTTGCTTTGGTGCATGACAATATCTTAATTCTTATTAATAACATCACTTTTTTTCTGGCTATAATATCAGTTAGTTATACTAATAAAAGTTAAATATTAATTTAGAGATCTTGTAGTATGTTTATAATTTAGTAGAAAAACCAACTTCCAAAGTTATTTACGTGTCTAAAGAAGCCAGATGGGACATTTGTGAGAACATGTGAAGAACAGGCTTATGCCACAATCTGCAAGTGCTTGGGTACTCTGAGAATCCCATCAGCTGCAGTTAAGTGTGTCAGAAAGCCCTCCTGCTGCACAAAAAATCTTCTGTGCCTTCTGGTGTGGATGGGTTCTACAGGTACTTAGAGGTGTGGTGTACTAGAAAACAACAGACCAAAGAGGAGGTAAAGAACATGCTGAAAAGCATATGAAAATCTCCCAGAACTGCTAGGATCTGAAGATTACTGGACCCATTGAACCCACTGGCATCAAGAATGTAGGCAACTTAAAACATGTCTAAGAAGTTAGTGCCTGCTATGTGTACCCAAATAATCACACAGACAGAGGATGGAATAAAAGATCATCCAGATCCTCCCTGAACACCAGCTCAGAAATCACTGGTACACTAGTGCCACTTTTCTCCTGGGAGTAACCAAGTGTGGCGGGCTCCCAGCTGTTGTTCTGACTATTTTGAGTGAAAGTGAGTGAGGACTGTGTGAGCAAATGTCGGAATCTGAGGTATTGATGATTCTGAGACTGTAGAAAGTCTCTGTCTTTCTGCCCTGTTGCCAAAGAAGAAGTCATAATTAATCTGTGCTGGTGTTCAAGGTTGTTTATTCTTGCTTATCTTTAATATGTTCTGCTGCCCTGCTGCAGGTCTGTCCTGCAGGGCAGCGTGTGGGGCTCTGCCCTCAGTGGGATGTTACAAACATTATATACCAGAAACTACCTGTGCTATATTTACAATAATGTGCCAATATCTGTCACCTACGTTGAACAGTGTGTCCCCAGCCTAAACCAACAGAAAAATGCCAACACTACAGTGAAACATGGAGGGCATGAAGAAGGAGAAAAAGGACAAGACACACCCAATTTCCTCCATCTTGTCCCCTTTGAATCCCTGATCTAGAATCCTAAAATTTTACTTTTGCACCTGTGCTACACTTAATTATTACTTATATCAAACACTCAGAGCTTGTAATTCATCCTGTAAGATTGAAAACTCTTTTCCATGGACAGAGATCAGAGACAGTGTCTCTGGGGGCTCTGTACAGGGAGGTTCCTGACCCCCTGCCAGGCTCCCAGGCCTTCCAGGGCAGCCAGAGGGAAGCCCTGGATTCCCACAAGCAAATAATTGAAAATACTGTATGATTAGTTCTCTGCCATTAAAAAAACAGCTCGGTTCTGCTAGTAACAGTAACAGCTGAATTCATAGAAGGTATTCTCATTAATACCACTTTTGATCTGTGTCTCCCCCAACTCAATCCCCTATCAGTCATTTACAGCACTACTTGTCCTAGTGCTCACTTAGACAGTTCAACTTCTACCTCACAGGAGCAAACAGTGTTAGTATGCCCCTGCCAGCTTCAGAGGGAAGGAAATATGTTCTGTTACTTGAAAATACTTACTTGGTAGGGGTAGAGAGTGACTCCATTCGTTCTTGACAAAGACCAGGTGCCTTCAAGGTACTGATGAGCCTGGATAGCCACAGAGTTGAGAACATTACCATTGCTGGGGCTGGTGGCCATTTGAAAGCTGACCTTGGCTTGGTGTCCAGGAGAGCCATTTTTTTTCTCAACCCCGTTTCCAATTCCTAGACTGTTGGGTTTTCCACTGTGTTTGTTGGCAGCAAAGCCTGTATAATTAGATGGGGCATAAGGAGCAGGCAGGTATGCCCAGTCCCTGGGCTGCAGGCTGCCCATGTGCCGGGGACTCACCAACGTGGGGACATTGGAGAGAGGTGGGGGAGAGCCTGGTGAGGCATCATAATGTTCCGAGTTGGCAGCTTGCTCCAAGGTCAGCACCATCTGAATGGCCTCTTGCTTCAGCTGGTTCAGGTGTGTGGCACAAACATCACATCTGTTGTCCTTCTCATTCCACGCCTTACGAATGGTATTGGGAACTTGGAGCTTCTCATGAATCACCGAAGAGAAACCTGGGTCCTAAAAATCAAACAGAAAAGGGTAAGGGGGGGATAGGAGAGAAATGTTTAACCGCAGTCACCACACTGAAATATTACAACTGCATTTCAGAAGCAAATTTATGAGATAAGCTTAGAATGCAAACAAAAGCCATTAGATATAGTCAACATATGCCAGCAGCAGAGCTGAACAAAACTGAGAAACTAGACTGTGTTGGAAAGGAAAAATTCTTTTACTGATAAGTGGCAAATATAATAAATCCACTGCAAGCTTCAATGCATTGCAGAGAAAAGGAATTAACCTGCTTCACACCACTGCACCTAATTTCTGGCTTGAATGAAATCTGCTCTTAGTTACATAGGTGAGATTAAGAGCAGCTCCACTATAGCCAGTGGACTTGTTGCAAGGTTCACAAATCCATCTACTCATCAACCTCAGTTTTTGGTATTCAGAAAACCCAGGAAATACTCTGCAACAAAAATTTAACACTTCAAAGACAGCAGGGAAAAAAAAAAAGTATCACCACTCTCTCAAAACTCCTTTTCAGAATTCAAAACAGATGGATAGCTGATCAAGTCATTTACCAAGAATACACTTTCCAGCCTAAAAAAAGAAAAAAAAAAAAAAACAACCAAACAAAAAAAAACCCCAACAAACCACCTTTTTACTAATGAAAGTTCTAGCACTATTTTGGTTATCTGCTGATAACATAAAAGTAAAAATTTTCTTTAAAAAATAAACATGTATAGAATTAGTAATCTGTAAAGAATTATTTTCTTGTCTAAAAGCATAGTTCTGATGGAAAACCACATAATCAGCTTTAAAGCCTCTTCTCTCATAGCCTTACCTCATGGGTAGATATTTGAACATCAGTGGTGCGGCCCACAGGGCAACAACATGCACCCTGATCTGACTGCCATCACTGAAGTGCAAATTGTGAAGCCAAACAGCTATCTTAAAGCAGGCTTGTCACCAAACTGGCCTGGTTCTTATAGTACCACACAGTTTTAGAGACAGCAATGATGTGTGCACTGCACAGAGCAAAAAATGGCAGTTATTTGATGGAAATATTTATTGGAATTTTCACACCACATTCTTGCGGTTTTACAGATCAGGCAGGACAGACTTCACCTGCCCATCCCTAATTTTTAGAGACTTACTGGTGGATTGTTTTATGAGTAGTCCAAAAGTTTTAAAATCAAGTGTATCAGAATCTTTTTATCTTTGTGGCTTTAACAGCTTTAGCAGCAAAATCAGAAAGTGCATGTCTGTGTGAAGGGAAAAAAAACCACAAATAGTCAGTACTCTTATCAAGTAATTAAGTAATTTGATGAACCCCATGCATTGAGATAAACAAATTTAATGTCTTGATAGTTTGGCTGTGCTGGGAAAGTGGATAGGGGGTATAATATAGGGAGGGAGAGAATTCATTGGTAGAGGGTCATATTCATTATGATCTGTCTTTATTATAGACTGAAGCATTTTATTTTCACTGTTTAACTACCGTGAACAGCTCCTCAGCATGCAGTGATTAATTGATTCATAAATCACAGGGTGTCCTTATGCACAGCAGCAAAAGAGCAGTTCTAGCCACAAAAGCCCAGGAGAGTCATATAAGCTGATGGGAAACAACAGGAGGCTGAGGTCTGATCAAGTTGGTCATTTCTATTCCATGCACAAAGGGGGTCAGAGCATCAAAGTGTGTCAGGAAGGCAGGAACTGGATTCTGCACTAACCCTTCCCCATTAACCTTCAGGAAAGGGACCAGTGGAAATCAGGGGGAAAAAACAGGATGCAAAGTATGTCAAATCACATTTTCCATCCCAGACCATAACTAGGTCAACAGATCACATCAGATATAGGCATCCACTCCATGATGCCAGGTGTGCTGGGAAGTGGTTCTCTATTTTCCCCATAATAAGCTAGACAAAGCTGCCTATATAGCTGAAGTGAGGTATGAGTCTTCTTTTCAGGTTGTTCCACATCAGTGCAGGAAAAATCCTTGCCAGCTCTTCCTTCAGCTAGTAAGTGCCACAGAGGTGGTTGCTGCTCTTTGAAAGTCAACTTCCCCAAAGCAACAGGTAATTATATACAACATTCAGATCCAGCAGCAGTTGGAACATGGAAATTTCTGGATACTATGATAAATATTCCAAGGAAATAAAGCCTTCTTTAACGTAAACAAATGTCAGCATGATATAAATATTCAAGTAGCACACCAACTTTAAAGAGTGCTGGACAGCAGTGAATTCAGTTTCATCTCAGTGTTAAAACAAACATCAGATCATTCTGTGCTACAACAATAAACACAGAGAGAGGGAGGGAGGGAGGGAGGGAGGGAGAGAAGAAGGCAGGCTGTTCCTCCTCAGGAGCAGAAAGAAGAAACAGGCACAACCTGAACTGATTACTCCCAAGATAGGCCCTACTAATCTATCATAATCTACTAGATGGATAGCTCAATACTGGATCCAAATCTGGGATATGAAACAGAAAAGTCTACAGGACAGCAAATAAATTTTGATAAATTCAGCTTCCAGAAGGACATTAGTCACAGTTTTGTTCTCAAAACAAAACTGAGAGAGCCTAGAGAGTTTACTTCCTTATTTTGTGCTAAGCAGCTCTACTATAATTTCACAGAAGTGGCTGACAGTCTTACAACATGTTTAGCAGGGAAGAGGCCAAAGCTGAACAATCCCTATACCCTTGCTCAAAGAGCAGATATACTACACTGGCTGTTTCAGTATTTCATCTGCAAGCAGTCCTCTGCACACATTCCCCCAGGAATGCATATTAGTTCAATAGCCAATATCTTGTCCCATACAGAAGTGACGGGCAAGCCTTGCTGGATAAGCACTTTAAGCCAGCTGCACAGAGCAGCAGGAGCTGAAAAAGGTTATAGTCTCTAACAAAACATGTGAGGTCTAAGAAACTCCACACTCCCTGGCACAGGAGCAGATTAGCTCATGAAATCTGAGGTTGACACTGAAAATACCATTTCTATTTTGGCACTCATTTCCAGTCCTGACAAAGCATAATGACACTGAAAACTGAAGCAGAACTTTAAAAACCGCAAGAGAGTCTGCTTTGAGTTCAGGGCAAAGGTTCATGATGGTATCTCTTTTGCTGCAATGGTTCACCCAACTTTAGTATAAACAGCATTACTGTAAACTTCTATTCCTATAATAAACAAATGAAGGCATGTAAGAGGTCTGAAAACTTCAGGAGATCAGCCACAATATAGACTATTGCATAAATGCACAAGGCAAGCGGCAAACTAAACAGAGTGCACACTGAGCTATTCTGCAAGAGGGCTTTTCATGTTACCTTTGAGTTCTCAAGGTCAAGTAAACACCAAGACAGTAACTAATCTCTCGTCTTTGTTCCTAAACTAATAACCCATATGGGAAAGAAAGAAGATGGAAGGAAATTTTGGGTGTTAGAGACCTATCATAGGTGAGCTGATGAATTCTTGTTTTACCCAGTGAAAACATATACAGAAAACGAGCGCTACTTAAACACTGAAGTACACAGACAGCTCTGCCAGGGTAAATTCAGTCCTGACTTCATGGGGGAGAAGGAATTGTATGATTACTGTATGACAAGATAATGGAGAAGCATCCTCCACCTCTTTCATACCCCTTCATAAATCTGCACCTTGCTGCATAGCGTTCACAGTGTTCTAACTCCATCGCTAGGAAAGCAGATGACAAAGAGAATAAATCCTTTCCTTTCCTTCCTGCCACCCAGCTTAGAGCCCATCTTCTTCAAAAGAGAAAGCAAACAACCACTTCCAGCACGAAGCACCCTCTGTTTCATGCATACATTTACACAAAGCTCACAAGGAGACACAATGAAAGCAGGATGTGCTCAGATGGTGGACACAGAGACAGACAAGAAATAGGATGAACAATCTATACCTTTACATGTTACATGGAGCCTAGGTGATCATAGATTCATATACAAATACCTTATACACATTCTACTCTTTTGCAAGCATACAGCAGGCAGATACTAATATAGGTCATACTCACTAAGATTTCATACATAACTGTATTTTATTTGGTCAATGACAGCCTATGCAAGTTAGACATGGTAGTCTTATGTCATTACCTCAGAGAAAAATCAGATATACAATGGATCCCAAGACCTCCTTGAACAAATTGTGTTCTTCAACAACAATATTACTCATTACTCTTTACAGAAAGACAAAGCAGTCAATACTAAATCACAGAGGCCAGCTTCTGCTTGAAGATGCTCACAGAAGGCTCATGGAGTTCTTTTTTTTTCTGAAAGGGTCCATGTAGAAATGACTGCTGGTATTTAATTCATCACACAAGGTAAGGGGAGAGGTAGGGGAAAATAATGATCCAAGTTCTTCCCAGGAAGAAGTGCATTTTCCGGGTATTCCCATTCCACAGGCAGGGTGTAGAAGAACTAATTAAGAAACTTTAGTAGGAAGGAAGCTTTACCTTGATAAAAATCCTCAAATTATTCCATGACTGCACAAGTATCTCTGCTCTAAGCACAATCCTGTTAGTCAACAGCTGGTCTCTATTTAGGAAAAAGTAAGGAGGGGAAAAAAAGAAAAAAGGAAAAATGAGAAAATCTCGTCCATTCTCCGTTCTCTCTTGAGGGTGTACTTTCCAGCCCAATAAAGAGATTATACTTGTAATTTACTTTTCCAAGGCACTTATGTTATTTTCTAAGTGATTCTGCATCCTAACTTAAACATATCCTATCATCTTCTAGGCTACATTTGAGAGATTTTCTGTTTGCAGCATTCCAGATCCCCAACAGTTGAAAAAACAGCTCCTCGCCATTACAATGGCACCGCTTCTGTTAAAGAAAAACTAAGTCCAAATATACTGAAGCCAATGGGAGGTTTTTGTCAAATAAGCATGACAGGATATACGCTGTGACTCTAAATTAACGGTACTGCACCAAACTGAGATGGGAGCTGCTCTTGGATAAAAACAAGTTCACTTCATTCAGTAAAGATCGAATCATCTGAATTATTTAAGTTGATGGGATCTGCCCTAGCACAAGCAGTCTTCTGGTAAGTAAAAGCCGAGGTTGCACATGGGCAAGACCAAGAGGGCAGTAAGGTGGCCTCCTCCCTTGTTCTATTGCTCTGTATGCAGCAACTGACACCTTCTCTGGGCAAGACCATGCTCCCTACCCTCCCTGCCACTGAAGTCACCCCTCACACCAAACAAAGCATTTTCAAATAAGCCATCCATTACCACTCCCAGCCGAGTGAATGAAACCATCTCCTCTGCTAGAAGAGAATACATTTCACACTCTTCCTTCTGAAACTCTCTCTTTTCCCTAGTGGCAACATTCCTCACTGTTACTCCATGCTGGGGACAGTAGAGAGAGTAGTCATAAGGAAAGCCTGGTAGAATAACAAAAAGCTTTTTTACCTTAGCCTGTTTCCAGAAAGCCCTTGTAAAAGCACTCTCTTACCAACAGCAGGGAAAACTTCAGCAGTATTATTATGCCTCACCTCTTTAACTATTGCCATTCTTGTCTGTCAAACTTGAACATTCTGCTGCTGACTTGAGCCTTTCATTTCAAAAAGGCAATGAGAGTACACCCTGTCCTACAGTCAGTATCTCCAAAACACATCTGGAAGACCAGTTCTTTTCAGAAAGAGGGAGAATTCAAAAATGAAGTCTTAATCCTGTCTGATAATAACCTTCACAATATTTGTATTTCAAGGTGTTTTTCTTGAGCTGGTACATACAACTGACATTTGGACTTCTATAATTTAACACTTGTCAGTATTAACCAGCCACTCTACAGCCAGAAAAATGTGTTCCTTTGGTTTAGGCTGTTTTCTTATCTGAAAGAGACAGAAAGTCTGAGCAAGGCTCACCTTACAAACTCAAAGCAGCAGGAAGCAGAAGACAGAAAATCCTGAGAAAATAGGAGAATTAAAAATGGTACAGAAAAATGAGGAGGAAAAAAAACCACCCAGAAGTGTTTTCTAATTGCTCCATGGACTGGCTCATGGCTCTCCTGATGGATCAGCACTGATGGACTTATAGCTGTACACATCTGGCACACAGGTGTTAGCATTCTATAGCTAGGCAGCAGCCAGATTTTTAATTGGGCTGGAAAGAAAAGATGAGCCAGCAGCAGGAATATCTAAATACACATTCAGTTGTGCAAATCCAAGTCTTAACCAAAGAGCTCTGCTATGCAGTTGAGTAGAGTTCTGCTAAATCTCTGTCCACACCATAACAGGGTCTCCTAGAGGGAAGATTCTTCTACAGTTATGTGGCAGACAAACTCAGCTGTTGCTAAAAGGGCAGCATTTGTCAGCACCCTTTTGAGAGAACAAAAAATAAAAAATAAACACAGAATTCCAGAAACCTCAACCCCTATGCTAGAAAAAGCAGCAGCTCTATTCTCTCTTCTTTGCATTTTACTTTCCTGACTAGATATGGAAAGATTGCATTTGCTTTCTTAGCCACCAGAGCACACTATGAGCTTGTGTTCAACTGATTGTTCACCTTGATCCCCTGGTATTTTTGTGCATCATTGCTATAAGCAATTTAGTGTCATGCATGGAAGCCCAGAGCTACTTCAGATGCATTCATTTTTGCTCAGGTTTCCAGTCACGTCTCAGAAGTCAGTGGCTATTGCTGCTTCTTCACACAACTGAGGTACATCCACAAATTTGACGCAGCTATTGTCAGGATTAGATGTCTTTCATGAGCTTACAAATTGTTAGCCTTATCAACCAAATGTTACTCTCACTCTTCACCATAGTGGCAGATATTATACCTTTCTGCCATAAAATCCCTCTGGTGCCATTCACAAAGACATTGTTCTGTGCAGCTCATCTGGGATAAGCATAAAGCATGAATGACTTATGATTACATGGGCCAGACATGCTAAAATACTGGAATAACATTCATTTTTCTTTCATCCTTTCAAAACTCCTAATTATTAGAAGCCTTGATGAACATCGAATCAACAGATCACTTGAGCCACTTTGAGTAACCAGGCTACAGTAGCAATTCTTGTTCTGACACACACCCAAATTTTCAAAATTTAGCTTGCTTTTCCTGAGAGGAAAGCATTAGAGTTCTTTAACAAATGCCTGCCTGAGCCACTATTGATACAGTAACCAGTGACTTCGCCAAAAGCTGTCATACCTGAAGTAGGGTAACTAAATATCATAAATGAGAAGTCCAGGACAATGCTTGTGACACCTATATGCTTACTGTTCCCCTGATTTAAAGGAGGTTTGAAGCAAGTTAAAACCACTTGTAACTGCTTTTCAAACATGAGAATCTGTTATTTTAAGCAAACAATCATTAGAAAGATTATTGTGGAGCTCATTCGATGATTTAGCAATCTCAAAAGAACTATTCAATACGCACAATTTTGTGAACAAATCTATTTTGCTTCAGCACATCTACAATTGATAGGCATCAGAGAACAAAAAACTTTTGCTCCTCTTTAGCTAACTTTTGTATTCTACTTTTTTAAACCATTTATACAGCTCACTGTTATGCTTTCCTCTCCTCCCTGAGGAGCATTATTATCTTTAAATTGCATGCATGACCACTGTTTTGGAAGGGAAGAAAAGACCAAAAAAAGGAAAAAAATTCAATATATTGATACAGTTGTTGGTGGCTTATTCAATGGGTAAAGAATTTTGCCTTTGCAAAAATTCCTTTTCATTTTGGGTTATTGTGTTCTTCTGTTTAATTCACTTGACTTTTGGGAAGAATTTTATCATTTTGTCCACTTTACACTAAGTTTCCAATGAGGTGAAGCAAAGCTACCTTTCATTCATCTTGAATATGCTTTTCTCAAGCAACATTCATTCAGGTTCTCTTTTCCAGCTTCCTTTCTGCTGCTATCAGATTTCTGCCCATCTCAGCTTGACTGAAGAGGGAATGTGATGGATACAGATCGATTAGAATTAGAGCACTACAAGCCTTAGTACAGAACTAATCACGGACAGTTAAAACCTGAAGAGTTGCAGCTTAACAGGGCCATTTGAAATTCACTCTTTTAAACTGATCTTCTTTCATGTCCTTGAACATGAAAACACTAAGCAACCCAAGAAATCTTGATCTTAGCAAGTAGAAGTAAATTTCTGCCCACTTTATTCAAATCAGATGGAGCTTATCTGCATGCCACCTAGGAAACAAGAAAATAAATATTGTTCTGGACCACTGGGAAAGGAGATCACACAGACAACTTCACAGTAATGATGAAGCCTCTCCCATGCACATCCATAGTCAGAAGCACATGAAAACCTGAAATGTATTTGCCTCTTCTCTATGTTTTAACTTCACATTGGATAGATAACATTGCTAAGAATAGGTAATTTGGAGTCTCCTCCCTGCACTGGCTCTCAAATCCTTATACATGCAGAGCATTCCAAGCTGCACACAAGCCTGCTCCCACCCCTCAGTGGCAGTCACATCTCACACTAATACTGTTGACTGGGAACTTCCATCAGCTTTTTTTCTTAACTAAACATGCAACTCAAGATTCAAAGAGCTGCTACATGCCTTCTTTAGAAGGTAGTTCCTTCATGGGAATGCACCCAGGATCAAGTAAGTAGGACTTGAGAAAGCTGGAGGGTTAGTTAAGAGATCTTGAGATGCTGAGAACTGTCCTAAAATGACTGTACAATCCTTTAGACTATAGAAGAAAAGGACAAAATACCTACTTCAAGCTGATGGTGAGACTGGAAGGGGATGAGGGAGGGAGAGAGAAGAAATTGAGGCAATGACCTTCGGAAGAATTTTTCTCCTAATTTCTGACACAAGAAATTTGAAGGTCTATTGATGGGGTAAACAATTGCTGACCTAGAAGGAAGATCACAACTTTCCTATCACTGAGTTCTATGCTACCCTGCTTTCCCAAAAGACTTTATGCTATTTTCCTATGTATTTTGGATGGACAGAAATTGCATAAGAGCATCCTGTAACCAACACAGAGGTTTGACTGTCTGGAACATCCTCCTTGATACATACCACACCTGCAATGGGCTGCTGCTTTAAATAGTGGCCACAGACCAGGTATTGACAGGCACTTGCTCCATAGGCAGCCAAACTCCACTGCTGTCTAGCCATACAGGCTCTCACAGTCTCACTGCCATCTGGTAAATCTTTCCCCTTCAGCAACATTTGGCCTGGTATCATTATCTCCTCCTTCTCACCCCAAGCCATTCACCCACAGAAGGGCTGTTCTGCTTCCTTCTGCATCAGGACTCTGCAAACTCTCATCCTGTCCAAGATCAAACTACCTTTCAGTGACTCAGCCTCTTGGAATTCCCCTTTTTACCTCAGAGAGGGAAAAGAACCACCATCCTGTTTCTTTCCTGCCAGGAATACAATGGCCATGCTCCCTTCCTGGTTTGCACAGCTTCTTGGAGTCCAGCCTGGGGCTCACCAGGCTTATCAGGTGCGCAGCTCCCAAACTCTGCAGGTACTCCCCCCAAACCTTCTCCTTCCCCTCTGATGTGACACCACCCCACTTTGCACACAAACGCCAGCTCAGGTTAATTGACATTATACTTACCACTTTGGGTGTACATATTATTTGCTGTTTTTTATTAGCACTTCTGTTTGTTTTTAATACTGTGAACTGAGAAAAGAAAAATCCCAGTGTGCAAGGTAGGGAAATTTAATTCTAACAGTTTTACACTATCACAGTGTGAGTTATCTTTGCTTGTGAAAGCTCCTCAGCTTTGATGTAATACCAGACAGTAACCAGATATAGTTTTGTATTTATAGCTGTTCCATTAGCACAGCCTGTTAATGACATAGTTATCAAATTTTCTAATTATGGTTTTGCTTAATTTCTTTTGTGTACATGAAATCACTTATAACTACTCTCCATGATCCCTGGAACACCTAAAAATGAAATGTCACATCAAAAACTTCTCTTTTGAAGTGAAATTTCTATATGCATGTATACTTCTTTTATCATTTCTGATCTCATCATCTTCTACAGATTTCTCATATACAACAGTTTAGATATATTGATACAATTTTTATGCTTGTATAAAATATTACAGACATATGAAAACAAACAAAAAATGCACCAGAAAAGTTAAAATCTACTTTTGAGGGTGTTATGGGTGCCCTTAACTCCCATGCAGCCAAATCTAAAAGCATTAGAACAACTATGAAAGAACATTTATTCTACCGTGGATACAGGGTAAGAGGACACCTCAGCTTTTCATCTGGGAATAATTTCATGAGCAAAGTTGTTTTCAGATTTCCATTCCAGTTGCAAGATCAACTTATATTTTATTGGCAGATTATAAACATTTGTGATATGCAAAGGGGAAGAAAGAGAAAAAGCCAAAATCCTAAAGAAACTCATGAAAGTAACAGGACTCTGAAGTGCTCTCAGAGCAAACTGAGTAACTCAGTCACGACTCCCTCACAAACAGCATGAGGACAAACTGCGGTGCACAGGACACCTTGTCTCCAGGCAAGGCTCTTTTCTCCAGCCTTGGGGTAGTTGCACTGTTTAGCCATGCCAACACACATGGCAGAAAGTGTTATGACACACAACCTGTTTTGCTTAAGTCTGCTGCAAACATACCTGCTAAATTTCATTACACTATGTCAGTGTGTGACTTTCTACCCAAACTATAAACTCATATGTATACTTCAGCATATGCTTCAGCTCCAATTCAGCAGACTCTACTTGCATCTGCTGAGGCAGCAATTGCACAGGTTTTGGTATTTTGTGCCAAGAGTAGGTGACAGAGTCTGGCTTTGAGGGGCTGGTGAGTGCAGGAAGATGTGTGGGGAAGACAAGAAGCTGTGGTCAGGATGGAAGCTGTCGGGCTGCTGAGTGTGGCTCTACATGACAAGAAGAGAGCTCCAACTCCACTCACCACGGCTTTTGCAGAACCTGCATTTGGCTGCTTCTGTGCCAAGTGATCCAGAAGGCACCTACTACACCAGCACTAGCTTGAGCTGACACAGCTGCAGGATATAGGGGTTGCCGTGAGGGCAGGTGCCAGCTTGGGCCCAGAGGCTGATGAGACCATCTTGGCTGCCAGCCATCTGGTGATGTGGGTATAGAAGAAACCTGCATCAATCTGAAGGCAACTGAAGTTGGTATAGGGTACAATATGATCCTGTGGGCTACAAACAGCCCCCTGAGACCCCTGCTGCTCCTGAACACTCACAGCCAGAAGCAAGCAACATTTACCACTGTGCTTCTCCAGGCTGGCAAATGCTCTATTTCAATATATATCTTTACAGACAGATTAGGGGAGCTTTGGAGTACAGCTAATAACCCTGCTGTTGTTTTCACCTATTGAAAAAAGAATAAACACAAACTCAAAAAGTAGGCATTGTTTCAGTGCAGAGCTATTGGATTTGTCCAAAATTACTCACACTGTGAAACCCCAGGCTGCCACAGCCTGTATTCCATCCTCTGCACCCTCACAAAGTGCCAAACAATTCAAATGGTGAAGGATGCAATGGGGCTCAGCTGGAAAGAGTCCTCACCAAGGTCTCAATGAAAGCATTCACAGATGAAGGAGGCCAAGCACTCCCCTCCTCACATCCATTCACTGTGAACAGAAGCCTCAAGCCCTTGCAGAGGGACCACAGGGGACAGGCACATAATGAGCCCTCACTGCCAAACAGCTCAGTGTTGCTGGCCCCCCATGATACCGACCTACAAGTGCGGGCTATAAACAGTCCAGCCCATTCCCACCACAGCTCAAGTTCTGTCCTGATTAAGCTGACCGCTGACAAGCCTAAGAGGGGATCAGCCTCTTGACTTGTGTGGTCTGATGAAGGCTAAGATTACAAATCTTTTTCCAAACAGTCCCCAAGTGAGCCACACAAAAAAAAAAAAAAAAAAAAAAAAAAAAAAGAAGAAAAAATAGGAGAGGAAAAAACTTCCAGTAGAGACTGGTAACATTACCCAGTCTTAAACAAAAATACAATGTACCTCAAGTTACAGTTTTAGATGAAAAGCTCTCTTCAGATGAAAACCAGTGAGGAGCAGTATGGATTTCCAACTTTTGTAAAGATTAAAAGACACTGATCATGACTTCAGAATAATACAGGAATTCTTATGCAGCAGTGCATTATCAATAGGGAAATGGGAATTACATCTGAATGAACAAAGCTAATAGTTCTAGAAACAATCACGGCCACTATGACAGCGCTCTTCCCTCTCCCCAAGGGGACCTCCCACTATTAATCTACAGTTACCTTCTAAATCAAGCTCCAGGTTTCCCCACTACTGATTCAGGTCTTACATTCAGAAATCAAATCCAATAAAGAAAATCTAGACATACCTTCTTAAATAAAAATCATTTACAATCAGCACAGTAACCCAATAGCCTCTTAAAGTACCTTCTATGAATTTCAGCAACCACCAATTAAGTAAACACATTTTAAATTCTACATATATGCATAATTCATGCAACCTGTGGAAAAAAAAAAAAAAACCTGATTTTTGTTATTTATTGACAAACCATCTGGATTTAGTTTTTGTTTTTTTTTTTTAAAGACAAACTAAACAAATAAAGACAATAGTGTTAACATCATCTGAGAAAGATGCTTCAAGGAAACAGTGCAAGGAATTGAGAAACGGGAGTTGTTATTTTAACTGGCTAAAATTTATTTTTGTCTGAATAGCTGAAAGCTACAGAAAGAAAACATTTGTGAGAAAACCCTCCTACCACTGCATTACCTTATTTTTGTTTCCAGAGCTTGGTTCCCATTTTATGACTAGTGTCTACTTATCTCTCATATACAACTACTCCTTCTGATCCAGGCAGACCCAATCAGTTCCTATCAAAGATTACCCTTCTCTGAAGGAGATGAGGCACAAGCTAAGGAGCATAATGTCCTGGAGTTAGCATCAAATCTCACTATTTCTATTTCTAGTGCTGGAGCAGAAGAGCTGCACTGAGATGGAGATAAGATTGAGAGAGGGCTGAAGGAGCTGAGCAGGTCAGCAGTGATTAAATGTGCCACTGTGGTTTTTAAGCCAGATTCCCAAAGCACGGCCAATGAAGCATTTTGCAGCCAGCTCCCACAGCAGTATCTGCATCCCAGACCTTGGTGCCTACAGCCCTTAGATAAACTATGATGAACAACAGGGACTCTTACTCAGTGACACCTGGCAGGGAAGCAAACAACCTTGCAAAGCAAAGCTGCCAAGCATGAGGTTGTTTATTACAGTTCTAAGCTCCAGAGCTGTTCTGCCAAGACCATTAGATCCTCCCAGACTGCTAAGGCGGCTGGACCATTCTCTCCACATAGCTGCACCCTTCAGGCCACACCAGGCAGCAGAGGAGCCTTCTGGGGTTTAAAACCTCCATCTCCTCAGAAACTGCACTGTCCACCTTCATGCACAGCAAGATAAGACACAGTCTCTACTGTTATTTTAGAAGGGGTGCAAGAGCAGCCATCTCTTGGGGCCCCTAAGTCCCGCTAATTGAAGCAGATAGGAAAACAGAAAAAGAGAAAAAAGCTGCTGCCAAGTAATTAAAATACTATAAAAATGAAACAGATTGTCCATTGTCAGCCCTTCTACTTGAGACCTGAGCAAAGGTTAGAAACTGCCCTACAATGATTCACTCTTAGTTTGTATTTACTTTTTCTTATGAGCAAGTAACACAAGCAGAAGAGCCCTATATACTGCACTACTGAAGCTAACAAGAACACAAGCTGTATCCCATAGGAAAAACAAACTGCATCTGGAAGCTGCATGCAAGGACCTGCATGCATTCCTAGATGCCAACAGACCACTTTGGAAGCATACAGTGGCTCCCCCTAGTATGTTGTAAAGTGGAGTAGATTTTTTGTCACCCACACTTCAATTCTGCAGATGGATATATAGTTACACTACACAATCAAATTATTTTACATTTTTAATTACAAACATTTTAGCTATTTTTTGCCATTTGTATAGTTTGATACTAATAACC
Source organism: Taeniopygia guttata (assembly GCF_048771995.1). NCBI lineage: Eukaryota > Metazoa > Chordata > Aves > Passeriformes > Estrildidae > Taeniopygia > Taeniopygia guttata. The sequence goes on from NC_133027.1 coordinate 83,422,636, forward strand.
AGAATTGTGTCTCCAGTTCACAGTATCTGCCTGAAATTATATTATCATCAACACTACACAAACGACATATAAGATTTTCTAGGGTTTTCCAGATGTGATACTAGAACACCGGGATCATTTGTTTTATTAATGTTTACAGAGTTCCCACTGAGGACTCCACTGATTACTGAAGGGACTGGCAATCTGGAGTTACTGGGAAGTTCAACTCCCCCTCCCTCCCCTAATATTAAATGCTTTTCGTGTTCTCAACTAAACCCTCTGTTTAGTATTGTAATTTAACTTACTCTCCCAAGTTACCATCCATAGAATATTTTCTGGCATGCTCACAAAATTTCACCAGAGACCTTTTCTGGCATCCACTTCTGTAGCATTTTCTGAATTTATTATGCAAAACTTAAGCGACATGGAAAAGGGAAGGATTACAGAGACATCAGTTGGTATCCAGTGCAAATATAACTAATGAAATCTGACACATGTATGTATACATTCAGAGCTTTTATGGCTTTTTTTTTTTTTTAATAAATATTGAATCCACCACTACTTACTTAGTTCATTTTATTTCTTGGGAGAATTATACCTGCACAGCTAGAACATTCTACACCATCTTCCACAACAGATGTGAACCTCTCATTCCCCACCCAACCTTCTGCCCCTGTTCCAAGCCAGGCTTTGTACAAAATTCGTTTCACACTTATACTTGGCAGCAATGCCAGACATATCAGATGCATAAGGTGTTTGCAGCCCTCTTCCACACAAATAAGCACTGAAATGTCTCTGACCTGAACTCTGTTATGGCTAGTTTCCTCATAGCTATGTTGGTATTTTTTAAAAATCTACACAGAAAAGTGCCTTCGCTATTTAATAGCATATAAAGTCAGCTCTCAGAGGGCAATACAAAAAGAAATCTCAAAGGTTTGAAGACAGCCTAAGTTATTTCTCTCAATGACATTTAGAAGCACTTGTAACTTCAAGATGAAATTTGCAAAACAATGAATAAATAATTCTGACCCCTTCTTGCAAAAGCAGAAATTGCAAAACCATGCACTTCAAATGCTCTACTTGCCCAGGCCTCCAGTTCTGGCTGGTTCAAGAGTACTTGTAGACTCTTCAGTAAGAGAAGCACAGAAACAGAATCACAGAACAGCTAAGTTTGGAAGGGAACCTCTGGAGGTTCTCTCTGTACAACATCCCTGCCCAAGTAGGACCACCTAAAACAGACTGCCAAGGGCCAGGTCTGGTCCAAACAGCTTTTGAACATCTCCAATGGACTCCACAACCTCTTTGGGCAACTTG